>NC_064920.1:921728890-922059515 GCF_023897955.1 Schistocerca gregaria
CCTTAATACCAAGAAATATTATTATTTTACTTTGTTCCTAAGTCTACGTCATAGCTCCCTTAAGTGTGCCCGAACGCTATGACTGTAAATTTACGATGATAAATTGATGACATATATGCATCTCCTCATTTTTATCAAAGTCTTATTATGAAGTTTTTCACTGTGCTGCACACAGTGTGCTCACGCTGACGGCGGAATACTGTAAATTGCTTCCTGCCCGAGAGACTCAGTGTCTGTTATCTTGCATGTTTTGCTTTATTCCTCACACATAGCCTGTAACCAGAGCCCAAATTAATTCCATTGCATCATAGTGATAGTGTTATGTGGGTAAACACATAACAGCCTGACCACATTAACGTGCAATAAACTGAAGTTTGTAGGTTTTGCCGCATGACTTGTAGAAATTAAGGAGCTACAGAGGTTTGAGACGAATCTCTTTTATATTATATGGAAGATTTTTATTTTTAAGTCACAGCACAATAACCAGTTTCTTGGTGTTTGTACTTGTCTACTCTGTAACATCTGAATGATACGGTATTTTCTTGGTACAGTAGCCGACTTCAGAGCGAGGTGTGGCAGGATTTTTAAGTGAACTACTTCTTGAATCTGATGGCGTTCATTTTCGAATGGCAGTCACTGCTGTTTTTTTTTTTTCTTACAGCTAAATGCAAGTTTTCTCTCAGAAACAAAACCAGAAGAAGAGTCAGCATGCGGAATAATCATCCAAGAGCCAATTTTGTATTGAAAACTTACAATCGCCCGTTCCGTCAATCGTATTCCTACACGTATTCCTGGAATGATTCTGATTCATCCGTGTTTCATCAAGTTAATACGCTGTTGAACTACCTCCTTTTCGTATGTCGTATGTCATTATAAGCGGTGTGGTATGTGGTGCACCTCAACACGTATAAAGTATGACGCATAACAAAAAAATGTGTTCTTATCATATTTGAAATCAATATGCCTTAAAATCTTTGCATTGATGAAGCACTACGTTTGAAGCCAACCTGACCGCACATAATAGTAAAAAAATTTTGTGCAGCCCGGTATTTGCTGCTAATGTACATGTCGGACACCAATTATCCTTGTTTCCTGCTATTGCAATTAAATCACCTTTCCTGTACTGGCATAAATATGAATAATCGCAATGCATGAGTAGCAAGTAGGGACCTTGACTCCGTGTTTAGTTTTATCTGTGGTGGAATTGCTAGTCAGTTTGGCAGCGCTGGGCCATTCTTACTTGATGCACAGTAGAGAGCAGTTTATTATTCAGTGAATGAAGTCGGTTTTCTGTGAATCTGGAAGGAGCTATCTGGAATATTGTATTATGGAGATGAAAAATCATTTATAAAACTGTCTCGTTCTTTGTATTGGTGGAGATGATTTTGGAGGAATTTTAAGGGTAACGAAGGCATGCGTAAGGACGCAATGTTTGTCAGAATTGTTAACAGAAGGAAATATTTGTCCGTCAGTTAACTAATGACATTGAGGATTACTGTTAAATCGATCTTTTTCTGTTTCATTGTGTCACAATTAATTCAAATGGTTGAAATTTTTGTAGTTTATTTGTAATGCAAGAATTTTGTTATTGTGAGATTCTTCTTATTCTGTGCAGTCTCTTTGCCAACAATTGGAGTTTGATTTCCCTAAAACGATATTCTCTAAAGCATAACCCACGACCATGAAACATAGCAAAGTTTTAAACTTCCTTCATGTGTGCGTTGCACCTAACGCCACAAACAGCAACCGATAGTTTTTGACAAGCAAACGAATGTAGAGTTGGTTATTTGCCTGCTGCATCTTCTAATTTGTACTTGCGTCCAGGAAAGTCAGTATACCAGACACGAAAACAGAATGCTGAACAAAGGGTAAGTTACTTTATTCTAGGGCAGATCACACCTTGCACTCTTCAGCAAACAGTATGTAGTCTGATTTGTCCGGTGCCGTGCTAGCAAACTGATTAATTGTCAGTGAACTGTATTTGTAATTAAAAACAGCTATTTTGTCGCAACGTGCGTCATGTACTTAGGTACAAAGTTTTACTTATGCAGTTTTCATTGGGCTCACAGTCAGTTTCTATTGGCACTTAATTAGATTTGTTTTCTTTATTTCAAATTTTTCATTTCTTCAAGTTTAAAGTTCTATATCCGTGCATATGTGCAACACAGGGCCAACCGGCAGTCATTTACGTTCAGCTATGATACATAAAGTACACTTTACATAATGAGAAAGTTTTGGAAAACAATATCTTCAGTTTTATTTCATACAGCCAGTTTTTTATAGAAAGCTTACGAGTAATTTAAAAAATAATTGTCAGAACCATACTTCTCTTACAGATTTCTTTCTATTTCGATACTTTCCACAGGTCCTGAAACCAACTTTCCTTAGTTTCTGTAGCTCTGACTCTTTTGTTCACAATTCTCTCTATAGTTATCTGGCCGACACCACTGCAGTCCGTTCCTGTGCCTTCAGATGTCAACATTAGAAGCCCTGTTTTCAGATATACGTTTGAAAATGTTATAAATGCTGTAAATAATCCCCTTCGTCTGCATGTGAAGCACGTCATATTTATTGCCATTATCCATCATATTTATTTGAATAATAGCAGTAACACAATTACAGGTACACTTTCGCAGCAAGAAGATAGCATCTATAGTTTAATGAAGAATTCAGTTGTCATGAGGTACAGGAACAGTACAGCATGCAGGAGAGAGATTCTCGACGGCCAATTATTTCTCACGGCAAGCTGCTCGGAAAAAGAATGAAACATTTTGGCTGCCAGTGGTCAATGGAGGGGTATACTAAGGACGACTGTAAACTGGGACGTCTACCTACATCACGCTGGCTTAAGACAAGCTAGAGCAGTCCCATTATGGGCAAAACGTCATGAGTGCTCTGTTAGCTCCGTTGTTCTTCTCACACGATTTTACAGAAACCATTCTTCAAAAAAATTTTGGTTTTTATGTATAACTTTAATGTCAGCTTCATAGTGAAGTGCCCATCATCTAGCTAATGAGCATACTTATTGCGATATTAGCATTTAAGTAAGACGCAACGCTAAATTCCAAAACGCTTTACTCTGGGAAGAAGGAAGAGCTGGCAGAGGCTGCAGGTAAGACAGGGCTGGACGTTTTAGCTGTTAGTGACATTCGGGTAAGGGGTGAGAAAGATGAGGGAGAATACAAGGTCTACCTGTCAGGAGTCAAAGCAGGAATAGCACAACGGGGTGTTGGGCTTTATATCAGGAGAGAAATGGAACCCAGCGTAATTGCAATAAGGTATGTAAACGAACGACTGATGTGGACAGATTTGGCAGTGTCTAGCAAGAAAATTAGGATTGTGTCAGTATATTCGCATTGTGAAGGGACAGATCAAGATAAGATGGATATTTTTTATGAGGCACTCAGTGATGTAGTTGTTAGAGTGAATGACAAGGCCAGTGTTCTGCTCATGGGTGATTTTAATGCCAGGATTGGAAATCGAACAGAAGGGTATGAAAAGGTTATGGGTAAATTTGGAGAGGACATGGAGGCCAACAGGAACGGGAAACAACTCTTGGATTTCTGTGTCAGTATGAGCTTAGTAGTCACAAACTCCTTTTTTAAACATAAGAACATTCACGAGTATACTTGGGAAGGCAGGGAACCAGATCTGTCATTGACTATATAATAACAGATCAGGAATTCAGGAAGTCTGTGAGGGACACACGTGTATTCAGGGGATTCTTTGATGACACTGATCATTATTTAATCTGCAGTGAAATTGGGATTGTGAGGCCGAAAGTGCAGGAGGGCAGGTCCATATGTAGGAGGATAAGAGTGGAGAAGCTTCAGGATCAGGAAATCAGGCACAAGTACATAACAGCGATCTCAGAAAAGTAGCAGTTAGTTGAATGTAGTCAATTACAGTCTTTGGAAAAGGAATTGACAAGGTATAGGGACACAGTACTAGAAGTGGCTAAAGAATGCCTTGGAACAGTAGTGTGTAAATGTAGGATGAAGCAAACAGCTTGGTGGAATGACACAGTCAAGACAGCCTGTAAAAGGAAAAAAAGGCGTATCAAAAATGGCTACATACTATAACTCAGGTAGACAGAGAATGTTATGTTGAAGAAAGAAACAAAGCCAAACAGATAATTTGCAGCATCCAAGAAGAAATCGTGGGAAGACTTTGGAAACAGGTTGGAGACTATGGGTCAAGCTGCTGGAAAACCATTCTGGAGCGTAATTAGCAGTCTTCGAAAGGGAGGTAAGAAGGAAATGACAAGTATTTAGGACAGGTCAGGAAAACTGCTGGTGAATCCTGGGGTTGCTTTGGGGAGATGGAGGGAATAGTTTGAAGAGTTGCTCAATGTAGGTGAAAATACTATTAGTAATGTTTCAGATTTCGAGGTACAATGGGATAGGAATGCTAATGGAAATAGGATCACATTTGAGGAAGTGGAGAAAATGGCCATTAGATTGCAGTGCAATAAAGCAGATGGGATGGATGAAATTAAGTCGGAACTCATCAAATACAGTGGAATGTCAGGTCTTAAATGGCTACACAGAATAACTGAAATAGATTGGGAGTCGGGACAGGTTCCATCAGACTGGACAAAAGCAGTAATCGCACCAAACTTTAAACATGGAAACAGAAAAGATTGTAACAACTACAGAGATATCTCTTTAATCAGCGTTGTGGGTAAAATATTCTCAGGTATTGTTGAAAGGACAGTGCGAGTATTAGTTGAGGACCAATTGGATGAAAATCAGTGTGGGTTTAGGCCTCTTAGAGGTTGTCAGGACCAGATCTTTAGCTTGCGGCAAATAATGTAGAAGTGTTATGAGTGGAAAGAAAAGGCATATGACTGGGTTCCTAGGAGGAAGTTATTGTCTGTACTACGAAATTATGGAATAGGGGGCAAACTTTTGCAAGCAATTAAAGGTCTTTACGTGGATAGTCAGGCAGCAGTTAGAGTTGGCGATAAATTGAGTTCATGGTTCAGAGTAGTTTCAGGGGTAAGACAAGGCTGCAACCTGTTTCCACTGTTATTTATGGATCATATGTTGAAAACAATAGATTGGCTGGGTGAGATTAAGATATGTGAAAAAAAGCAGTCTTGCATATGCAGATGACTTAGTTGTGATGGCAGATTCGACTAAAAGTTTGCAAAGTAATGTTGGAGAACTAGATAAGAAATGTAAGGACTATGGTACGAAGATTTGAATCTCCAAAACGAAAGTAATATCAGTGGGAAAGAAATATAAACGGAGTGCCAAATAGGAGAAACAAAGTTAGAACAGGTGGACGGTTTCAAGTACTTAGGATGCATATTCTCACAGGATGGCAACACAGTGAAAGAACTCCAAGCGAGGTGTGGCAAAGCCAATGCAGTGAGCGCTCAGCTACGATCTACTCTCTACTGCAAGAAGGAAGTCAATACGAAGACTAAGCTATCTGTGCACCGTTCAATCTTTCGACCAACTTTGTTGTATGGGAGCGAAAGCTGGGTGTATTCAGGTTACCTTATCAACAAGGTTGAGGTTACGGATATGAAAGTAGCTAGGATGATTGCAGGTACTAGTAGATGGGAGCAATGGCAGGAGGAAATCAAAGAAAAACTGGGAATGAACTCTATAGATGTAGCAGTCAGAGCGAACAGGCTTAGATGGTGGGGTCATGTTACACGCATGGGAGAAGCAAGATTACCCAAGAGACTCGTGGTTTCAGCAATAGAGGGTAGGAGGAGTTGGGCAGACCAAGGAGAAGGTACCTGGATTCGGTTAAGAATGATTTTGAAGAAATAGGTTTCACATCAGAAGAGGCATCAATGTTAGCACTGAGTAGGGGATCATGGAGGAATTTTATAAGGGACTATGCTCCGGACTGAACGGTGAAAGGCATAATCAGTTTTAAATGATGATGATGATTTACAATGAAAATTATAAGTCTCTATGTTATTGCGTTTGGTGCATATTACACCATATGTTGTTGCAAATGAAATTTGGCTGTGATATTCAATTTTTCTTTAGACTTGGCAGAAAGCGTTTCTATCTGCAGTTATTTGATTTTCAAAGAGCTGAGCAAAACTGAATGTTCTCAGACATTTCTCTCTTTCCTTGTTCTCATCAAAACTAAACTGGACCCAATATTTTTAGCGAAACGCAATCTGACTTTCAGTCACCAACTTTCTCTTCCGAATGCGAAAATATTTTGTTGATCCCAACCTACATAGGTAGGAATGATCATCAAAATAAAATAAGAGAAATCAGAGCTCGAACAGAAAGGTTTAGGTGTTCGTTTTTCCCGCTCGCTGTTCAGGAGTGGAATAGTAGAGAGATAGTATGATTGTGGTTCGATGAACCCTCTGCCTAGCACTTAAATGTTAATTGCAGAGTAGTCATGTAGCTGTAGATGTAGATGTAGATAATCCCTACACAAGAATGGCCCTTACTGACAATAACCTATACCTTTCATAAATCACTTACCTCACAAAAATCATCGTTACTCGAACTACTGCAATAAGCAAGCGCCAATACTACCAACTAAATGAAATATTCTAACTACTGAAGGCACTGACTACTGATAGGCCTAGTTAGCAAATGAAAGTTTTTGATAGAGAACAAACATTGTATTTACCTTAATAGTGTTCAAAAGTCATTATATGACATTCAGTCTTACAAAATTTCATTTTCTGACGATCACACATCCAGAAGCTCCGCTCTCAAAACTGTGCCATTTCTCTCCCCACATCCACCACTGCTGGCGGCTCACCTCCAACTGCGCAACGCTACGCGCTGTTCACATCCAACTGCCCAACACTACAATAGCAAATATTCAAACAGTGACAACCAGCCACAGATTGCACACAGCACAGTCAGGGATTTTCATACAGAGAGCCACACGGCGTTACCAACATAAAAAATCTAATCAGCCTACTCACATAGCCCCCATGCTCCCCACAAAAAATTTTACATATTGTTTTGGACAGTGCCCAATACAGATTTGAAAAACATTTCCACACTTACTATAGCAAAGATATCATATTTCACACACTTATTGATACACTGTTGGTCAGAAGCAAAAATTGTCCTCACAGTCCATAAAGACAGTCCTGATCATTCATCACAGTAGTAATTACAGTTTTTTTCTCAAAATCAGAGTAGCAAAATAAAATGTACATGGAAGTAGTGGATTTCCATGCAGTCTTGAAGAAGTAGTGTTTTTCTTCCAATGGAAAGACAGTGCTGACTCTTGACATGTAGACAGGTAATGGGCCATAACAGAGCAAGCCCACAGAAGAGTCAGTCGAAGTTTTGAAGAATATTGGTAGCTGGTCGTCACAGTGCAGTCCCACTGTATTTCTTGCAGAGATGATGGTACTGCTGGGACACCAGAAATGCAGACTCACTGCAGTCTTTCTAGAGATAATGGTATTGGTGGGCTATCAAAGATGTAGATCAACTGTAGTCCTTGTAGAGATGGCCAGTAGCCACTGTGGCAACTGTGTGGTGAACAATCAGCATCAAAGAGCCTTGTGGAGAATATAGCAAGTCCATAAACCACCACTTGTGCACTCACAAACTTTTTTGGAATGTCCTTAGCACCAGCAGTGTGGTTAATCAGTCCCTTGCTGAATTTTCAACACATGTGAAAACGTTAACAGTCCCCCCTTTTTTTTAAACTTCTCACATATTTTGCATATACTACGAGTAACAGAAACGTGTGCGGTGAAATGAAACTTAATTTGAAGAACTGGTGTGTATACAATTATAAATTTATACCATAAGAATACAATTACAAAGGTACAAAATACATCATTAAAGAACATAATAATACAGATAACATTTGTAGTAATACAGGCTTTACAAAAGAATAGAAACAACATAAACATCAGTGTTGCAGCAATTATGACAGGTAATAATAGCTTTTGAAACATAAACTTCATACTTGAGCATTAAAACAGAACAGAATATATAATGTCTAAACATCTGTAAAAAAGTAAATAACATAGTATTAGAAAATTCTACAAAATAACTCTTATCAGATAAACACGTAAAGATAGGAAGAACCCAAATACACAAGGGTACACAAACACATAGCGAAATACACAAAAGGAAAGGACAGGGCTTGTTTTCAGTGTGACATTTGGTACTGCAGTATTTATCATATTTGATTCGCAAACAAAACATTCTCTATTTCTTGGAGATCTCCCTTAGTTCATCATTATTCCCAAAAAGTCCGATCTATGCCAGTTGTCCCAAAACCTAACTGTTTTATTCATATCCCCTTTTAGAATAATTATTTCTCATTGTAAAATACTCATTTTGGCCCAAATGTCTTTCATATAACTTCTCAATACATTCTTTCCGCGTTTCTCATAATTAGTTTCTTGTATAGTATCCCCCCTCTTAAGCTAACTTAAATCCACTGAGCATATATATATATTAAGGGATGAGGCAATGCAACAACAAAAAAACAATTAACACAAACAGCAATGACAAAAAATGCCAATTGGCAAAGCAAACAGCAGTATACTACATTACAACTAATATGAGCCAATGTGCTGCAAAAAGAAAAATAAATCAGTAGTATAACTGGCTTAATACAATGTAAAATAAGTAGAGCTATGGCTGGCAAACAGCAGCAAGAAATGCAATGACCTATACTAAAACATGATAAAGCTCAAGCAGAAAGAATATTACAGTAAAGATAGGAAATTTCTTATGACTATATCAGATCTTAACACTAGATTGATGCATCACCTCAACTTACTCTATCAAAAAAGTTACCAAATCATTAAAAAATTATGTATTCAATTCCTGTGAAGGGAAATGTCTATTTGTGCTCCCTTTTCTAAGAAATTAGATCATAAAATTATTCTTTACTGTGCCTGTATACAGAAAACTTTTCTGTTGGTACATCTATTGATTTTTATTGTAACCAATGCTGCAGTGTAACTAGAAACTTGATATTAAACAAAATTTGCAAATATATACATAAAGCAAGGTGTGATACGTCATTCACTAAGCATATGGCATTTCATAAAGCAGTAAAACATCTCTCAAATAGCAAGACAATAGACATAAAATGTTTCTCGTCATTTCATTAAGCATTTCAATAAATATCAGAAATTACGAGCTCCAAAGTGTAATCATATGTTTTCAAGTGTGAGCCCGTTGTAATTGGGACCCTTTATACAAGGAAATGTCAATAGCGAGGTTAATGGCCTCTCCTTTTTTGTTGTCGCTCTGAAAGGCACGTCTTTTTTTTCAGGTGACTGTTGTGTAGCTGGGTGCCTACAGTGCATTACGTCAAGGTCACCTGGCTTTCTTACCAAAATATTTACGACAGCAGTTTCCACTACAGTGACAGTTTCACATGCAAAAATTCCACAGGTCAAAAAATTATAGTATAAATGTGTAGAAACGAAATCTCATGAATAGTAGTGTTGTGATACATTCATGCATGGACACACATTTCATAACTCTTAAAGTACGTTTCTTGGTTTCCAACATCCTTTTTCACAAATCAAAGTCCCTAAGTTCAATTCATTATTCATATACATATAAACATGTAACCACATTCCTCATATAGTATCATATTATTGATCATAAACATATCTCAGCAGCATAATACACATCATCGTCATAATGATATCATCATAGCACCTCAATCAAATCTCAAAAACGTCGTAGCTTTCTTCAATAATCTCACAACTCTTAAATAAATACTCTCTGCTAGTTTCAATAAAGTCATCTACCGCAAATGTACTTCAAAAATAATGTTCCCCTACCAAAGACATCTATCCAAGCTCTCATAGTGTCACAATGATTCCGAAAAAAATATGAAGAGTTCACAAAGTACAGACAAAATACAATTTCATAACTATGAAGTTATCCAACTGTGTAACTGCGTAAACATGTCTCACTCACGTAGTAAAAGAAATGGTTGTCTCTCTCAGTTAAATGATCACATAGCTATGTAATTCTGTGTTAGAGAAATGTTGTACCGATGTGTTAAGTTGTATAAGCAAATACCATATTAGCTATGGCTCCTAGCACTTGCCGCACGCTTAGTACACAAAGTAGGCGTATACCCCCTGAGGATTAATGTAATTATACCCTCAGGTATTACAAATTACAGCAATCGAATTAAATGTATCACTTAAAACCCTCTTTGTATTTTTGTAATTCAAAAATCTTTAAAAATGTTTTAAGAACAAAAATTAATCACACAAATGCGTGTCCTGTAGCGCTAAACTGTGCGTCTTGTTGTAAGATAATCTTTGTCATTACTTAAGCGTAAAAAAATGTGCCAAGTGTCGTAATTATCGTCATCCTTAAGCAAAGTTTTGTAGAGGTCAATTTACTTACCTCGTAATAAACAAAAGTGAAATGCTATGCGTATAGATATCGTAGTTATTAGGTACATTACCGTGATCAAGGAAGTACTATACTGTAACGTATTGTTGTGCTACAAAAAATGCTTTCTCATTGTAACTGTACAACAAAAGTTACTACTAACACATGTTTTACTTTCCAGAAAAATTCAGAAAAACTGTGCAGATTTAAAACAGATACAGCGCAAAATTAATAATATAAATTGTGTTACTCATTAGCAGCTTCGTGATATTATAGTGTAGCTATCAAATAAACTAACCACTGTGTCATTTGGTATCTCCCAGAAAGTACTTTAAATCCAGAATGTATTTTGAAGTAAACCAAAATGTTGCGTTAAAATCTCATTAGCACTACCAGTATATGTCGTAAGTATGTAAGCCTTATAGTAGTTAGGTAGTCATGCAACGTACAAGGAATAATTTACACACAGAACCCTGTGTCGTCTGTTCACAATAACAATGCATCCGTAATTACTGTCTAAATAAGTTCTTTAGGTTCTTGCCTGTATAATTGACTTTTAAACATTGTTTGCATGTTAACAGTTTCTAAATGTGACAAAGCGTACTAGTAACGTGAAGTGAAAAACTTTATGGTAAAGACTATCTTAAAAGGCAGATCATCTCTAAATAAACGGCTTTATATATGAGATGTGGTGTAAACCTTTACTCTTACTAGTTCACACAGCTTCATCTTTGATGCAATTATCATGATGTATACATCGGTGAAGAATGCTCAAATTTTTCTCAAGGTTAGCGTCTCTGTTGTTTTTCTCTGAGTCGGCCAGCGCACGGGGCTGCCTATAGTGCGAGTCATTGTCTGTTGCCATTGTTGTCCCGCGTCGGTACTGAGATTTCCAGTACTAACTTCTATAAATTCACCTTTCCAAGAGGGCGCTGCCCTGTTAGAATACCGCCAGTTCTGATGAAATTCATGTCTGTCGTTACGCTTATATCGTCTGTCGTCATGTCTGTAGTTTCCATAGTTTCTTTCTTGACGGTCATGTGGTGGAGAATTTCTCCCAGAATCGTAACTGCGTGGTGGCCATTGCGTCTGAAGTTACTCTGCCTCCCTTGATAATAATTATTTTGGTTCCCACATTGTCTGTTTCTCTGATTGTCTCTGTCATAGTCATTACCGCAGAAAGGTGACCTTCCCCTGTAATTGTTATTACTCTGCCAACGATTGTCATCCGGGTGGTATGTGTTTTGGTCACCATTTTCATTATAAGAATAGCATTGTCAGGTCTAGTTATTATTTCTGTCATCGCAGAACTGTGACAGATGTGACCTGTAATTGTTGTCTTGCTGTTTTGGCGTCCCACGTATGTCAGTGTCAATTTCCAATTCTTGTAACAGTCCCTGATAAGCTTCGATGTCGTCTTTGCAAACGTCCTGCCAAAATAATATTTCGTAAATGTTCAGGCAATTTGATTAATCAAATGCGAATAAGTTCTGAGGGGCTGAATGGGTTTGACAGATACTGATTCTAGTGCAACATGTCTTCAAAATATTTGACGAGACTGGAAAATTCAGATTGTTCGAAATGTTTCTTCATCATGATGCTATGTATTACCAAATCTTGAGTAGCTTGAGACCAATACGCTGAGAGGAAGGAATGATAAAATTCTCCTTCACTGTGACAATCACAAATGACCGATAGAATTCTTACACCTGGTTCATTCTCTAAGTAGCCACACATAAACTCTAAGCTGTGCTCGAATGAGCAGTTCGGAGGAAAACGATGACAGAATTGATGAGGCCATGCTTGTGGATGAATGTCGCTACAGGAATTCTTAAATGTTTTGAATTTATGTGTAGTAATGAACAGCTTATAGTCAAAATCATCATGTGGGCGGGTCGCGCAGCGGTCATTGTTATGTCGTTTCGGCTATTTCATCTCAAAATTCGGTGTACCTTGCCAATTTCTTTCATACTTTCCGTAATTCACTGTGTTACTATTTTGTAGCTGTTCCGTATTTCTATGTCCCTATTCACATATTGGAGCGCGAGTGTCCTCTGAAATATGTAATTCTTGTATTAACTGTATCAACTGATGTTTTACTTCCCGAATACCTGTTTTGTACTGTGTATTGGTCTGATTCTGATTATGTTTAAAATTCTTAATTTGTTCTTACTCTTCTGTGTGATTAAGGACAACTGGTCTTGTGTCATTCAGATTATCATCTACTTTCGTAGATAAGTTAAGGAATAGGAAAGCAACTGGAATAACTCAACAGAGGAAAGTCCACTGGACCTGACAATTCGTTTCTATACAGAGTACACGAAAGAACTTGCCCCCCTTCTAACAGCCGCGTATCACAAGTCGCTTACAAAGGATGTCGCTTACAAAACGGAAGTTTCCAAATGATTGGAAAAGAGCACTGGTAGTCCCAGTCTTCAAGAAGGGTCGTCGAGCAGATGCGCAAAACTATAGGCCTATATCTCTGACGTCGATCTGTCGTAGAATTTTAGAACATGTTTTTTGCTCGCGTAGCATGTCGTTTTTGGAAACCCAGAATCCACTCTGTAGGAATCAACATCGATTCCGGAAACAGTGATCGTGTAAGACCAAACTCACTTTATTTGTTCATGAGACCCAGAAAAGTTAGGTATAGGCTCCCAGGTAGATGCTATTTTTCTTGACTTCCGAAAGGCGTTTTTTCAGTTCCGCACTATCGCCTGATAAACAAAGTAAGAGCCTACGGAATATCAGAGCAGCTGTGTGGCTGGATGGAAGAGTTTTTAGCAAACAGAGCACAGCATGTTGTTATCAATTGAGAGACGTCTACAAACGTTAAGGTAACCTCTGGCGTGCCACAGGGGAGTGTTATGGGTCCATTGCTTTTCACAATATAAATAAATGACCTAGTAGATAGTGTCGGAAGTTCCATGCGGCTTATCGCGGATGATACTGTAGTATACAGAGAAGTTGCAGCATTAGAAAATTGTAGCGAAATGCAGGAAGATCTGCAGCGGATAGGCACTTGGTGCAGGGAGTGGCAACAGACCCTTACCATAGAAAAATGTAATGTATTGAGAATACACAGAAAGAAGGATCCTTTATTGTATGATTATATGATAGCGGAACAAACACTGGTAGCAGTTACTTCTGTAAAATATTTGGGAGTATGCGTGCGGAACGATTTGAAGTGGAATGGTCACATAAAATTAATTATTGGTAAGGCGGGTACCAGGTTGAGATTCATTGGGAGAGTCCTTAGAAAATGTAGTCCATCAACAAAGGATGTCGCTTACAAAACACTCGTTCGACCTATACTTGAGTATTGCTCATCAGTGTGGGATCCGAACCAGATCGGGGCCGACCGCGGTGGTCTCGCGGTTCTAGGCGCGCAGTCCGGAACCGTGCGATTGCTACGGTCGCAGGTTCGAATCCTGCCTCGGGCATGGATGTGTGTGATGTCCTTAGGTTAGGTTTAAGTAGTTCTAAGTTCTAGGGGACTGATTACCACAGCAATTGAGTCCCATAGTGCTCAGAGCCATTTGAACCATTTGAACCAGATCGGGTTGACGGAGGAGACAGAGAAGACCCAAAGAAGAGCGGCGCGTTTCGTCACAGGGTTATTTGGCAAGCCTAATAGCGTTACGCAGATGTTTAGCAAACTCAAGTGGCAGTCTCTGCAAGAAAGGCGCTCTGCATCGCCGTGTACCTTGCTCGCCATGTTTCGAGAGCGTGCGTTTCTGAATGAGGTATCGAATATTTTGCTTCCCCCTACTTATACCTCCCGAGGAGATCACGAATGTAAAATTACAGAGATTCGAGCACGCACGGAGGCTTTCACACAGTCGTTCTTCCCGCGAACCATACGGGACTGGAACAGAAAAGGAAGGTAATGACAGTGGCACGTAAAGTGCCCTCCGCCACACATCATTGAGTGGCTTGCGGAGTATAAATGTAGATGTAGGTGTAGATGTAGAACATATCCGAAAGTTGGGGTACTTTCTCCCATAGTGAACTTCTTTCCTCAGTGTGTGTTTCCTAACCAAATTTCAGTGTCCATTTGTTCTGAAATCGTATCTACTGTGTCCGTTAAGTTTCACTGAATTTTTGCAAGTTGCGTAACCGAATCGGTACACGCAACTGTGTAAATTGTAGCTTGCAAGGTGTCGTGATTTTCATGGACATTAGTTTGTAGTTCCTTCATGGCTGCTTCCTTATTCTGTAATGCATTTTCATGACGTGGAAAAATAGATTGAAAATGCTCACAAATTTGTGTGTTTACATGATTACAGACCTGTTGACATTTCGATTCGATGTTATGTAAGTCAGTGGTGAAGCCTTCTAGTGTCTGTTTAAGCATTGTGTCTAACTTTTGAACATTTTGATCCATCGTGTCTAACTTTTAGATATTTTGTCCCACTTGTTGCATTAATTGTAATGCACTGGTGTCCGAAACATGTCCCTCAGTGCTTTTTGGCAGTGCATTTGCACTGGCAACATTCACATTTTGAAAAGCAGAAAATGTGTCTTGACTTATTTGAGAAAACGGAGAGGACGCAAAACCTGAATCTACAGTATTTGCAAGATTGTGTCCTGTCATTTCGGATTCCTGGTTCGAGCTGTTGCCGACTGATCAATCGACAATACTACACTGTTCACTAGCTGTTTCAATCTCTACACGATTATTTATTGCCTGGTCCATTCCCCTATGCGCAATTACCAAATTTCCGTGTTAAACATTAGTTAATTTGTTACACAGTGGCGCTAGCACACTAGTCTACTCTTCACTGTCCTTTTTTCCGTTTACTTTGGATAGTAGTATTTTATTTTCCACACGCTATACTTGTCGCAATATTTAACACAATAACACAGAAAAGCACATTTTGAAGAGTAAAATAAGAAAACACATTAACATAGCATTGAAAATAATATCAAGTTAATTGCAAGCGCAGCTGCGAAATACTTGATGCAAATCTACAAGCATGCCACAACTGTTTTACAGTACAACAATGAGAAACTACAACAATAAATAAGATTCTCTCTACAATTATGCGCCAGCAATAAACAATAGCTACACCAATTATACAAACTACATGAAAATATCAGAAGATTCCAGTGAGGTATTTTCGTCTAAGTGTCGACATATGAAACATCCCCTTAGAAAAATTTATGAGTTACTGTGCTGCTAAACCCCTTATGTCAGTTGATTTTCAAACAGCTGAGCAAAACTGAAGATACTCAGACATTTCTATCTATACTTATTCTGATCATCACTAAACTGTCACACAATATTTTTAGCGCAACGCAATCTGAATTTCAATAATCCCTACAAAAGAATGGCCGTGACTAACAATAATCTATACCTTTCATGAATCACTTACCCCACAAAAATCTTTGTTACTCGAAATACTGCAATACAGCGAGCGCCAATACTACCAATTAAATGAAATATTGTAACTACTAAAGGCACTAACTACTGATAGGCATAGTTAGCAAATAAAAGAATTTGATAGAGAACAAACAATAGCAAATATTCCAACAATGCCAACCAGCCAGAGATTGCACACAGCACAATCAGTGATTTTCATAAAGAGCGCTACGTGGCGTTACCAACATGAAAACCTAAACAGCCTACTTACAAGTGTCTCTTTAATACTTAATAGGTTGGGTTGTAACTTGCCCAATGTTTTTGATTGTACACCTCTGTTTTATTTGACGTACGAAAGAGTATAGTAAATAGTGTACCATTTATCCGTTCCTATTCGGTATGGTGTGAGTGATTGAATTTGCTTACTACAAGTGTCTTTCAATTCATCGGCGATATTAACTTAGGCGAGTAGCTGGCAATGTTCTGCAAGTCATCAGGGTGTATACAGCTTCAGAGTAACGAAGGAATTTCGTTGCGTCAGTACTACTTTGCAGCAAAAGTGCAGCATTTTTCTACTACTACTACTACAAAAAAAAATGCTCAGTTCTCTGTGGATAAGAAGTTTGTGAAGCCATGATTGTCATTCCTTTATGAACTACTTGTGACTACTCAATGTGAAAATGAATTATATTCATATGTACTCTGTCTTCAACAAATCGAAAGTTAACTTTCGTGAAGAAGAGCACTACCTCACACTGAATATCACATTAAAAAATCAATTGGCAACGAGAGAGGCCAATAGCTAACGGAAAACCTCAGTGTTTCGGCATGTAGTAACGTAAAAGAAGAGATTTCATGTTTACTTTAATTCTTGAAAATTATCTCTTCAGTAGCGGTCAATGAATCTTAAAGAAGTTGCAGTACAGGACTGAAACAATAAAATAAAAACCTTAAATTCTGCTATATCGTCGTAGAGGAGGAAGTCCCATACGTTAATCGAATAGCAAAATACTCTTCCCTTTGCGTGCTGTCACTTTTCTAAATCTCGTATCGACAATTCGAAAGGTCTAGGAAATGTGAGGGATGTTATGAATATTTCATTCTCGTGCGCTTGTGGTCGGTAGTGAATGTGTTATATAAATTCCGTTTTCTAGAGACTGAAGGCTTCCTTCCAAGACTACAGTACACTAGCTACATCTCATGCACAGCAACAAATGGTATAAGACCCACGAAACGCGAAACCATTGCGACCTTTATTTTTCACTGCAATCTTTTCGATTTTCGCAGTGGCGTACTTCAACGCGAATATCACATTTAATACGAGTATGACTACTATCGGAATTCTGAGCACTTCGTCTTGAAGCTGACATACATTAATGAACCAAAACATTATGATCACATGTTTAATAGCATGCTGTTCCTCATTTCAAACACAGGGCTACAGAGATTCTTCATACGATGAATTTTACAAGTCATTGACAGGATTCCAGAAGTATGTGACACAAGGTGTCTGCGTTCAGGTCCATAAATTACCATAAATTATGAGATAGTGACTTACGGGCACGCAACTGGAACCCGATTTGTGTTCCAATGGGTAGAGATTTGGCTCATTTTCTATCAAAGACATCAATGTGAGTTTTCTATAAATCCCATCAAACTACTGTAGCACGACTCCGACCTTGCAACATGTCACTTATCCTTGGAAGGTGTCATCGACGTAGGGGCAAATTTCAACATGAAGCACTGCAGGTAACTAGCAATAATGTCTTGGATATTCAGTGTATAGTACGCCCCCTGGTGGCTGAGTGGTCAGCGTGACAAAATGTCAATCCTAAGTGCCCTCATTTGATTCCGGGCAGGGACGTAGATTTTCTCCGCTCAGGGACTTTATGTTGTGTTGTCCCAATCATCATCATTTCATCATCATCGACACGCTAGTCGCCGAAGTGGCATCAAGTCGAAAGACTTGTAGCCGACGAACGGACTACCCGACGGGAGGCCCTAGTCACACGACTGGGATGGGATCAGTGTATAAAGCTATAAGCAACGTGAAAATCAATTTTTTGCCCAATCGCTTCCGCAAAATCGTTTCAGAAGTATGCAGGGCGTGCTCCTCGATTCCTTCAGCGCACCGTGTTGCCCTCTAGTGCGCCGAAACGGGGCAAAGAAATGTCTCGTTCATTCCAGTTCGCCGGCAATTGTGAGGCCGCCACCCAGCTGCCATTGTGTGCCGTTTCGTTAGGCAACAAGGGAATATTTTTAGGTCTGTGTCAAGCTGCCTCGTTCTCCGCGCCCCTGCGCAGGTAGCCCGCTTTCTGTCTGTTTACACGCTAAAGGACAACTTCAGCGCGGACACTGGCAATTGCTACTTCCAAGCAGCAACCAACAGTCACCTGTTTTTTAGTGTCGAGTAGTCGCCTTGAGGAAATGTTCTTCGGTGAACAAAACATGATCGAGTGGCAGACCCGAGTGTGAAACATTTAAACCTGCTTGCTTAACTATTGTCAGCTAACTGATTCTGTTCCTCGGCTCTGGTCACCCTGTCTACCTAATTTATCTTCAACATTTCTATTCTGTAACGGAACATTTGAAAAGCATGAAATGTATTCACTGCTGCAAATATGGATAACCATCAGCTGTGTAATGGAAGGACGATAACGAAAATTTGTGCTGGATGTCGACTCGAACTCGGATTTCCCACTTATTGAGAGCGCTCGCCCTACTATTTGGCTATGCTAGCACGACCCACGATCAGACCCAAACTTCCACACGTCGTTAAACGTGTGTCTACAACCTGTACTCGTACATCCATTATATAACTTTTACTTGAAAGTCGCCTACGGTGTCGCTGGATAAATACGATATTGCAGTGCCTTTGTTATTCCTAATTACGACGCAATGTTCCTTCGGACATGCATGTCGTTGTCATTCTCAACAACATCTCATTGTTTAAATTTATTTATGTCAGCTTAAATTTGTTACTTTTTTGCAACTTCGTCAGTTGTAACCTATATTTTTTAGCCAAAAAATTATGACTACATTCTACACATGTACTTAGAAATGTTTGAATTTTAAAATGTGGTTTACATTTTCCTTAACATAATACAATCTATATCAAATCCTTCAGTGTCTTCAGTTATCTTTCGCATCTACGTCTACATCTTCATACATACTCCGCAAGCCATCGTAGAGTGAGTCGCGAAGGATGCCCTGTACCGCTATTAATCATTTCCTTTTGTGTTCCACTCCAAAATAGAGCGATGGAAAAACGATTGTCTTATGCTTCTGTACTAGCCTTAATCTCTCTAATCTTCATAGTACTAACGTGAATCGCTGGAGGCAGCCCAATCGTTCAGGAGTCAGCCGCAAATAACGATACTCTAAATTCCCTCAATAGCGCCTTTCGAAAAGAAAGTCACCTACCCTTCAGTGATTCCCATTTGAGTCCCCGAAGCATTGCTGTAGTAATTGCGTGCCGCTCGAACCTACCGGTAACATACCTAGCCACCCGCCTTTGAATTGCTTCGATGTGGTCCTTTAATCAGACTGGTGCGGATCGCGAACACTTCTGACTCTCGTCTTTTTGATTTGCAGCTCATTGTATTGACCGTGTTTGCAGTTAAAATTTTTTGGATTTGAGGTCAGCCAGTTATGCAGAACACCGTTTTCTCAGTACCCAAACATATTTCGGCACCACTGTGCCATCATCAGTGGGTTTTCGTTTTTATTTTTCTGCAATGTGAACATTTTTGTTACATGATTTTAAAATTATGTTTATTTTTAATTCAAACAACAGATCGTTTTTTTTGTAAATATCTTTACATTTGGTGAGCATGAATTTTCTGGACCACTTTTTTGTTCATTATTAGAGGTAACTTGTCATCTGCAATCAAACGATGTTGATGAGAAAGATTTTTCTCTTTTTTCTGAGAGTTAGCCTATCTTCTAGAGCGTAATCTAGTTTTTCGCATGTTCACATTGCAGAAAAATAAAAACGAAAACCTACTGATGATGGCGCAGTGGTGCCGAAACGTTTTTGGGTACTGAGAAAAACGGTGTTTTGCGCAACTGGCGGACCTAAAATCCAAAAAAAAAATAAAACTTCCGCCTGGGTAAGCTTATCCATTACGGACATTTTATGACCCGTGACTATGAATTGAATGTAAATACCTAAAACTGTAACCAGTCATTTTCTTGCAATACACTATGAACCGGTTTCAGATGGTTTTCTGGAAGTAAGGTCACTGTTTCTAGCATAATGCTGGCAGCGGGCTTGCGAAAATGTGGGCTGCTTTCTTCGTTAATAGCCATCTATCTGCTTTTATTTTGATGGCCAGTTGGTACATCACTTCACACACACACTGTGACAGCGAAACGTGGCCAGAAACCGGCATGTGATATACAACTGTTACTACAGTTCCATATTGCTTTGCAACGTTACGCCTAGATATATAATCTACGTCTCCTACAGGAAGGACACTACTAACGCTGTATTCTTCAAAGATCCTACAGTCCCTCAACGACGACACCTCCTTATGCACTACGGACAGTTGCCCTGTCGGCCAGATCAGTCATGTATATAGAAAATAACAGCGGTCCTACTACAGTTCCCTGCAGCACACCTGACGATAACCTTGTCCCTAATGAAGAGTCATCGTCTAGGACAACATACTGGATTCTGTTACTTACGAAGTCTACGAGCCACTCGCATACCTGGGAACCTATTTCAAATGCTTGTACCTTAGTTAACAGTAGTCAGCAGTATGGAATCCGCCTGTGGGCGTTCATCTGCGGTTCGTAGGATGTCATGCGAGAAAGGGCAATCTGACTTCCGCATAGCTACCCTTTCTAAAACGGTGCGGATATGTGGACAGAGACTTTTTCCTCCAAGGAACTGAGTACGTGTAGAAGGCTTCTGCAGCAAAACCAGACATTGCATATATTAGTCTTTCATTTTGCGTGTCGGTTCATTTACCCTACTTATGTTTGTCTTCTTCAGTCGCTTGTGACTTAGCACTGGCCTAGAGATTTTCGGCAAATGCAAGCTAAGTAAGGGGCCAATGCTGTAGAGTACTACTCGTCAAACCCATCCGAGATTCTGTTAGGACCTGGGGAATATTTGCTTTCACCTCTTTCAATTTTTTGTCTACACCAGCGATACTTATTAACATGTCCTCCATACGGGAGTCTGTGGAACTGTCAAACGACGGTATGTTTGTACGACCTGCGTGAAGGATGTCTTATATGTGAAATTTAAAACTACGACCTTACTTTTGCTGTCATGTACTGCCACTACGGACTGGACAAAGAATAATACAACAGGATCTTTAGACCCACTTAGTGATTTTACATAGCTCGAGAATTTTTTTCGGGTTTTCGGCAACGGCTGTTGCTAAGGTATGACAGCGGTACTTGTAAGCTTAGCGCATCGATCTTCTTGCACACGCACGGGTTTCTATTACTTTGGCCTGTCGTCATCTGTGTGTTCTGTTTTAATCCGAGTGCAACAGCCTTTGCTTCCACAGCATGTTTCGAATTTCGATTTTAAACCAGCGTGGATATTTTCCGTCCTTAATCCATTTACTAGGCACGTAGTTCTCCGGAGTGTGAATTACAGTCCCATTAAACTTTGCGCTTAGTTCTTCTATGTCCACCGTACTGGAAGCAAATGATGTCTATTCATTGCCTAAGTGAGATGCTAACAACTGTCAGTCTATCATTTCTAGCAGAAGTTCTATCTAGCCTTTCTGAGTGCTTTATTAACTTCACTCACCAAAGTTACTTTGATGACATCGTAGTTACTAATCTCTGTGTGTAAACTGTCGCCGTCGATTAGGTTGGGGCACTTTGTAGGTACGAAGCGAAGCGTAAAATGTGGGCTGTCGAACTAGCTGCTGAAGACTTTTTTTAAAAGCGTTTTCAGAAGAACGGCGCAAGACTATTTATCTACACCCCCATCTATGTTCAATAGACGTCCCAATCTATAGTTGCTAGGTGAAAGTCGCCCCCAAAGAAAACTGCACAATCTGGTTATTTCAAGCTAGTCGCCACAGACACAGCGGAATCGAATGGCCAGTAAAAACATCCAATAATTAACTCCATTTCACCTTACCCTGCTATACGCAACCAGATAACTTCACAGTCAAACTCAAATTCGACCTCAGTGGACACAATATTTTTCTCACCTGCAATGAACACACCCCGTCCTACAGCGTCTAATCTGTCTTTGTGATATACATTCCATGAATCTCTAAATATCTCAGAGTTCCGACTCGATCCCGAGGATAATTTGATCGTGAGGAGTTTCCCGGTGGGCAGTAATTTCTGGAGTACAGTTGTCCTTCATTACTCCTAAAGCCAAGCGTTAGTCATTATTAAATTGTGCTTTCTGCTACTTATACATTTTATCCCACCCCTTCTCCTTTACCAATCAATGTTCTCCCTTTTACTGTCCCTATTACAGTTAAATTTTCGTCTGCCTTAACGATCTGAATAATTTATTTTATCTCATCATATATTATTTAAATCCCATCGTTATCTGTGAAGCCAGTAGCAATATAATTGTAGTACTGCGTTGGGTATTGGCTTTGTGCCCACCTTCATTATTCATTATTAGACCACCTACTTCGTCACTACTGTTTGAGTTTCTATTGATAACCGTGTACTTACCTGTACAGAGGTCCTGGTACAATAAACAGACATATGAATGGAGAAGTTATTTAAAATGGGAGTAAAACTGATAAGTTGGTTAAATACTATATAGAATGTAGGAAATTACACAATCATTTCAAATAATCTGACTTAAAAATAAAAATTACGAAAACGTCTATAGTGAAAGAGTACAGACAGCAAAAAATCGAATCATAAGTTAGATAAGATGAAATGTACCTTTGCTATATCTAGCATATTCTCCCGTCCTCGTCTTATTATGCATAGCGCAAAAGTGAGATTGACAGCAAAATATAAATAGACATTTACAAATCTTACCATTTACTATAAGTTTTACATAAGCATTATGTTAAGTAAATGGTAACTAAACTTTATTTTATACTTGTTACAGTTTCTTTTTTAACAGCCGGCTTCGACACCGTTGCCTTCTACTCTTTCCCTCCCCCATCCCTCCATGAAAAGCACTGTTATTTCCGCAGTATCATCACCACATATTCAGAACATCTATTTACGATCAAACTGCGTCATCGTCTAGATGTACAGTGTCAATGCTCCCCTGTTAACTGATATGAAAGAGCTCTCCTATGCAGATAGCAGACAGTCGGGTTTGTGTATAGTGAGCGGAGTTCTGTACTCGAAGAGGCACGCTATCCCGTAAAGCGCAACGTGAGGAACTTTGAGTAATGAGCGGGAAAAGCAATGAACGAACTATGAAGGACAACAACACTCTTACCCAACACGTCAGTGACACTATTTTCACATAAACATGTCGTCTCTAATTTGAGTGTGGACACAGATGTCTCTGTTCAACATGAGATGCAGATTCACGTCGTCACATTATTCACTATAACACTACCCGTGAGACTTTATATTGACAGTGGAGCATGTTCGCCTGTTTATCAATGGGATGTGTATGATATTCATTTCTCAGGGACTCAGCACCATTGGAGCTGTGGTGTGGAAGGGCTGGAACTTGTCGGGGGGTATGTAACTCTTCTTAGGTAACACAAATTTATTTCAAAAACAGACCTGAACTACATCCACAAATACCTTATGTATGACTGTGTTAAATACATTTAACAATAACTATCAAATCAAATAAGTAACGTAAAATGTGCGTAAAAATTTAACATCAAGCTCTGCCAGATAGCACGTTCAGCAAATTTGGCTTAATCTTCGACAGTACGGAGAACTGTCAGTTAATCAGAAACAGTGATTTAGTTTGGTGGTAAATGATAGAAACGGCGTTCCCAGAAATATTTATCCAAAATCATTTCTATATAAATTTTATAGCAGTCAATCCGTGGTCTAGAGAGGACGTCTTCGATTAGTAATCAGATCGTCCTTGCCACTGTTAAATTTTGAATAAAAATCAGAAGCAATAACGGCCGAAGCTTCGGGCGTAAGAAGTCATTCTCGACCTGCCAACGTCCATGTCTGAGTGGGAGGAGGCCGAGCGGTTCTAGGCGCATTAGTCTGGAACCGCGCGACCGCTACGGTCGCAGGTTCGAATCCCGACTCTGGCATGGATGTGTGTCCTTAGGTTAGTTAGGTTTAATTAGCTTTAAGTTCTAGGGGACTGATGACCTCAGAAGTTAAGTCCCATGATGCTCAGAGCCATTTTTGAGAGGGCGGAGGAGCGGAGAGAGGTATCAGATGCGAAACTGCCCCTAAAAGGAGGAAGAATCAGCAATTATCAACAGCATGAGGATGCAGAAGGCAACGGAAACCACTGCATTAAAGACACATTAGGTGTATCCATAGGACATGTGGCTGGTAATTGAAAAATTGTCATGAAGATCTCTCCAGTGGCAAATGATTCCGGACTAGTTTCTCATTTTGGATCTCCAGGAGGGGACAGCGAAGGTGGAGGTGATCATGAGAGAAAGACAGAATAACCAACGAAAGGGTAACATTCTACGAGTCGGGGCGTGACATGTCAGCAGTTTGCACGTGGTAGGGAAGATAGAGATTCTGAAAAGAGAAATGCTAAGACTCGATCTAAATATAGTGGTTATCAGTAAAATGAATTGGAAAGAAGACAAAGATTTCTGGTCATTTGAGTATAGCGTAATATCAAGAGCAGGTGAGAATAATATAACGGGAGTAGTATTCCTTATGAATAGGAAGATGAAGTGGAGAGTGCATTACTGTGAACCGTTCAGTGACAGGGTTGTTCTCATCAGATTCAACAGCAAACCAACACCGATAACAATAGTGTAGGTATACATTCCGACACCACAAGCAGAGGACGAACAGATAGACTAAGTATGGGAGGATACTAAGCAAGTAATTCTGTACGTAAAGGGCGATGGAAATCTAATAGTCATGGGATACTGGAATGCTGTTGGTAGAGAGGGAGTAGTAGAAATGGTTGCAGGAGAATATGGTTATGTTAGTGGAAAAGAGGAAGACTATACCGTTTGCAATAAATAGACCTATTAATTAGTGATTGCGAATCCTCTGATCCAGATATAAAAAGAAGAGTAGGTAGCCTACGGTTTGAAAAGCCAGGTGATACGGAAAGATTTGAGCCCGATTACATCATGGTCAGGCAGAGAGTTCGAAATCATATATCAGATTTTATATGAAGGTATGAAGATCGCATTTGTTCTTTCAGACATGTCCGAAAGAACAGATGCCATCTTCATACCGTAAAGGCTTACCGGCTGATGACCGTCTTCAATGCGGATGCACAGGAATTGTCTGAACTCTTACTGAACTCGGTCGTTTGTCTGCCGCGGGTAATGGGTATAATGACAGGTGCACTAGGAATGTAGTGTGTGAAGTTGAGAATGTGGGTATCACGGGGGAGCGTCCCAGCGATAAGTCCCTGCAGTCCGACCATCCTCTGTGCCCTCGGTGGCTCATATGGATAGAGCGTCTGCCATGTTAGCAGCAGATGCCGGATTCGAGGCGCACATTTTCATCTTTCCCCGTTGATGTACAACAACGCCTGTCATCTACATCTACATCCATACTCCGCAAGCCACCTGACGGTGTGTGGAGGAGGGGACCGTGAGTACCTCTATCGGTTCTCCCTTCTATTCCAGTCTCGTGGAAAGAAGGACTGTCGGTATGCTTTTGTGTGGGCTCTAATCTCTCTGATTTTGTCCTCATGCTCTCTTTGCCAGATATACGTAGGAGGGAGCAATATACTGCTTGAATCCGCGCTGAATTTATGTTCTCGAAACTTCAACAAAAGCCCGTACCAAGCTCTTGAGTGTCTCTCCTGCAGAGTCCTCCATTGGAGTTTATCTATCATCTCCGTAACGCTTTCGCGATTACTAAATGACTCTGTAACGAAGCGCGCTGCTCTCCTTTGGATCTTCTCTATCTCTTCTATCAACCCTATCTGGTATAGATCCCACATTGCTAAGCAGTATTC
Source organism: Schistocerca gregaria (assembly GCF_023897955.1). NCBI lineage: Eukaryota > Metazoa > Arthropoda > Insecta > Orthoptera > Acrididae > Schistocerca > Schistocerca gregaria. Next base: position 921,754,659 of record NC_064920.1, read on the forward strand.
AAGCAGTAGGCGAACAAGCGTACTGTAACCTACTTCATTTGTTTTCGGATTGCATTTTCTTAGGATTCTTCCAATGAATCTCAGTCTGGCATCTGCTTTACCGACGATCAACTTTATATGATCATTCCATTTTAAATCACTCCTAATGCGTACTCCCAGATAATTTATGGAATTAACTGCTTCCAGTTGCTGACCTGCTATATTGTAGCTAAATGATATGGGTTCGCAGCACATTACATGTGTCTACATTGAGATTCAATTGTCATTTCCTGCACCATGCGTCAATTCGCGGCAGATCCCCCTGCATTTCAGTACAATTTTCCATTGTTACAACCTCTCGATGTACCACAGCATCATCCGCTAAAAGCCTCAGTGAACTTCCGATGTCATCCACAAGGTCATTTATGTATATTGTGAATAGCAACGGTCCTACGACACTCCCCTGCGGCACACCTGAAGTAACTCTTACTTCGGAAGACTTCTCTCAGCAGCTAATGCTATTGATTTAATTGTAATATCATTAGGTTTTATGGCGTATCCAGGAGCAAATACACATTCCGATCACAATTTAGTAATGATGAAAAGTAGGCTGAAATTTAAGAGACTAGACAGGAAGAATTAATGGGTAAAGAAGTGGGATCCGGATATTCTAAGGAAGGAAGAGATACCGTTGAAGTTCTCTGAGGCTGTAGATACTGTAACAATTAATAGTTCTGTAGGCTGTTAAGTTGAAGAGAAACGGACATCTCTAAGAAGTTCAATTACGGAAGTGGGAAAGAACATCGTAGGTACAAGGTAAGTAAATACTAAAAAACCATGGATAACGAAAGAAATACTTCAGGTGATCGACGAAACACGTAGGTTTAAAGGCATTCTCCGAAACACCAGTCATTTAGAAATGAAATAATTAGGAAGTGCAGGGAAGCTGAGGCGAAATGATTGCATAAAAACTGTGAAGAAATCGAGAAAGAAATGCCTGTCGGTAAAAATGGCTCAGCATATACAAAATTCAAAACAGCCTACGCTAAAATTAAAAGCTAGGACGGTAACATTAAGATTGCAACGGTAATTGCCCTGTTAAATGCAGAGGATGGAGCGGATAGGTGGAGCAACTGCTGCTCTGTAGAGGAATTAATGGCGGCCCGCATCAAACCAGCCAGGACTGTTGTCGCAAAAAAAAAAAAGATAACCATCATTAAATTCGCAGGGCTCAAGGAAACGCATATTTTCCGGCGAGTACACTCGACAGTTACACTAGCGGGACAAATGTAGGGGTGGGGGGGGTGGGGGGGGGGGGTGAAAACGAAAGTAGCACCTACATTGGCAAGGTTGCCTATGTGCTAATTATAGAGTAAGTAAATTCAGTTTTATATCCTGTTTTTTTGTCATCATTATTTGGCTGATGGAAAGGTCAACCACAGATAGGTCAGGTGAAGTTGTATGAGGTGTGCGGAAGAGTAATACCTCCAAAATTTGCATGCGAAAACTGTTAAAATTTTCTAAACAAAATAGAGTTTATTAAAATTCAACATCTTTATTGTTAATGTCTACATATTTATTTCTCAACATGGACACATTGGCGGCGAACACGTTTCAGCCAACGAGCGATCAGTTAGTTGACACTGTATTTGTAGAATGTCTGACTCGGTTGACGCCGCCACAACCGCACCTTTGCTTGAAGCGGTCCATCATTATCAAAATTAAGACCTTGAAGTCGTTCTTTAAGTTCTGGAGACGGAAGAAAATCAGGTGGGGAGTTTAAGTGTTGCAGATTCATGAACACAGGATTCCGGTTCCCCATAGACGTGAGTCAATAAAAACTGAAGGTAACATAAAACAACGTGAAGACACTGTAGACCACATGAACGCTACACAATCAGAAGCTACCTTTATTGGAAATTACTACGTTAAAGGTGATTTACAATAAATATTTTATTTCTACTAAAGCATTGATTAGGGGTATTTCACTTGGAGTACTTGAAGGATAGAGCTCACAGCGCAAGGCAGAGGCACTGCCCTTGCACTGCTGCCATGAGAAATATGCAGACACTGGGAGCAACACCGAGAGAACACTTGCCTAGAGAATCCTCTTTGTTGTCTGCGTCTCTTTTCCTGTGCTGCCCTCCCTACTCAGCGGCCATCGGTCTGACCGTGTACCCCCCCCCCCCCCCCCTCCCTGCAATACGGTGCCAGACGTCCGCGGCGTCGTCCTCAGGCCGTTGCCCAGTGAGCCGCTTCCTGCATTCACACAGTACATCCGTGATTCTGCGTAGCACGGGTTCGGTGAGTCCTTGATAGGTTTCCGAACATATACGGCATCATAAGTCTACTCACAAACATCGTTATGGGAGGTGCTCGGTTAGGCAAGGTTCGACTGGAATAAAAAGAAATATTGTGGGCCGGATACCATATATCTTCGACATCCTCGAAAAGTCACCTTCTGCAGTGATGAATACGGGTGGACACCGCCATAGAGAAAGAGAGGTATAAACAGTCGGCCTTCTACCTATCATCCTGAGACAATGCTTCAACAAAACTTTTTTTAACCAGAACCAGGAAAACAAACTATGTCTACTATATAGGGATCAATGAACCAAGGTCTAGAGTAGGGTCGTCCAAATTAGCGCCCGCGGGCCAACCTCGGCCCGCGAACACCAGTCCGTCCCGCGGTAAGGATCAGACATGGATAGTATCCGGCCCACCAAATTCCTTTTAATCCAGTCGAACCTTGCCTAACCGAGCACCTCCCATATCGAGTAATTCGCACAACGAGTAGAAGAAAATGTAAGAAACTGACTCGCTTAATCCATAGAGACAATTTAGTGCTTTAGTTAAGTCTTTCACAACAATTTCAAAAGCCACTTCCTGGTCTGGATCTGTCACTCTGAGCACTATTAATGAAAATTAATTCACGGGTTCCACTATACGCTGCCGCTCCGTAAAGTAGAAGCTCCGACAATGACGCATTCAGTCAGCTGTACTTATTGGAGTTCTCCTTGCGCCGCAATTTTTGACACCCGCCGATGTTTCAACTTCACTGCAACGATGTTGCAAGATCTTTTCTTTGCCGGCGCATGATAATCCTTTAGCTTGCAACATCTGTTAATGATTTACAGTTCTGATTTGTTGTCGTTAACTACCACAAATTCATTAAAGATGCTCATAAGGCAGTAGCTACGGACACTACGAATTTCATTAACCACAATGCAACAATTCTTTTTCGAGAAATTTTGAAGCTCAGTCGTAAACAAATATCTTTAGACAATTTTCTTCAAAAATAATGTGTGTGTACTGTAAATAAAAAAGGTTTTGCCAAGTTCGTCGGAGAGCTTCTGTAAAGTTAGGAAGGTAGGAGACGAGGTACTGGTAGATGTAAAGCTGAGAGGACGGGCCGTGAGTCGTGCTTGGGCAGCTCTGATGGTAGAGCACTTACCCGCGAAACACAAAGGTCCCGAGTTCGAGTCTCGGTCCGGCACACAGTTTTAATCTGCCAGGAAGTTTCATGTCAGCGCACACTCTGCTGCAGAGTGAAAATTTCATTCCGAAACTTCGAGGATGTTTATTGTAATAATGATATCTTACAGTGTATTCTCTGAGAACTGATACTGTTACATGGAAAATTATACACAGTGGCATTATTATCTGACTCAGTCACAAAATTTTGTTATCCCCACTACTCTTTATAAATCCTGCATCACTGTCTACCTCCCGTTTATTTTACATATTGACACAAAACACGCGTAAGGGATGTAACTGTAACACAAAATGATGCCAATTAATTGTATTAAGAGCCTGGGTTCTGAGTAAAGCATTACATTGGGTTTATCTTTAAGGCAATTTCAATTAAATCAAATACTCACCGTTTATATCTGTATCTGATATAGACTCAGATGACAATATAGTAGTGATGAAGAGTAGGCTGAAGTTCACGACATTAGTCAGGAAGAATCAATACGCAAAGAAGTGGGATACGGAAGTTCTAAGGAATGACGAGATACGTTTGAAGTTCTCTAACGCTATAGATACAGCAATAAGGAATAGCGCAGTAGGCAACACAGTTGAAGAGGAATGCACGTCTCTAAAAAGGGCCATCACAGAAGTTGAGAAGGAAACATAGGTACAAAGAAGGTAGCTGCGAAGAAACCATGGGTAACAGAAGAAATACTTCAGTTGATTGATGAAAGGAGGAAGTACAAACATGTTCCGGGAAAATCAGGAATACAGAAATACAAGTCGCTGAGGAATGAAATAAATAGGAAGTGCAGGGAAGCTAAGACGAAATGGCTGCAGGAAAAATGTGAAGACATCGAAAAAGATATGATTCTCGGAAGGACAGACTCAGCATACAGGAAAGTCAAAACAACCTTTGGTGACATTAAAAGCAACGGTGGTAACATTAAGAGTGCAACGGGAATTCCAATGTTAAATGCAGAGGAGAGAGCAGATAGGTGGGAAGAATACATTGAAAGCCTCTACGAGGGTGAAGATTTGTCTGATGTGATAGAAGAAGAAACAGGAGTCGATTTAGAAGATATAGGGGATCCAGTATTAGAATCGGAATTTAAAAGAGCTTTGGAGGACTTACGGTCAAATAAGGCAGAAGGGATAAATAACATTCCATCAGAATTTCTAAAATCATTAGGGGAAGTGGCAACAAAACGACTATTCACGTTGGTGTATAGAATATATGAGTCTGGCGACATACCATTTGACTTTCGGAAAAGCATCATCCACACAATTCCGAAGACGGTAAAAGCTGACAAGTGCGGGAATTATCGCACAATCAGCTTAACAGCTCATGCATCGAAGCTGCTTACAAGAATAATATACAGAAGAATGGAAAAGAAAATTGAGAATACGCTAGGTGACGATCAATTTGGCTTTAGGAAAAGTAAAGGCACGAAAGGGCAATTCTGACGTTACAGCTAATAATGGAAGCAAGGCTAAAGAAAAATCAAGACACGTTCATAGGATTTGTCGACCTGGAAAAAGCGTTCGACAATATAAAATGGTGCAAGCTGTTCAAGATTCTGAAAAAAAGTAGGGGTAAGCTATAGGGAGAGACGGGTCATATACAATATGTACAATAACCAAGAGGGAATAATAAGAGTGGACGATCACGAACGAAGTGCTCGTATTAAGAAGGGAGTAAGACAAGGCTGTAGCCTTTCGCCCCTACTCTTCAATCTGTACATAGAGGAAGCAATGATGGAAATAAAAGAAAGGTTCATTAGTGGAATTAAAATACAAGGTGAAAGGATATCAATGATACGATTCGCTGACGACATTGCTATCCTGAGTAAAAGTGAAGAAGAATTAAATAATCTGCTGAACGGAATGAACAGTCTAATGAGTACACAGTATGGTTTGAGAGTAAATCGGAGAAAGACGAAGGTAATGAGAAGTAGTAGAAATGAGAACAGCGAGAAACTTAACATCAGGATTGATGGTCACGAAGTCAATGCAGTTAAGGAATTCTGCTACCTAGGCAGTAAAATAACCAATGACGGACGGAGCAAGGAGTACTGCAAAAGCAGAATCGCTATGCCAAAAAAGGCATTTCTGGCCAAGAGAAGTCTACTAATATCAAATACCGGCCTTAATTTGAGGAAGAAATTTCTGAGGATGTACGTCTGGAGTACAGCATTGTATGGTAATGAAACATGGACTGTGGGAAAACCGGAACAGAAGAGAATCGAAAAATTTGAGATGTGGTGCTACAGACGAATGTTGAAAATTAGGTGGACTGATAAGGTAAGGAATGAGGAGGCTCTACGCAGAATCGGAGAGGAAAGGAATATATGGAAAACACTGATAAGGAGAAGGGACAGGATGATAGGACATCTGCTAAGACATGAGGGAATGACTTCCATGGTACTAGAGGGAGCTGTAGAGGGAAAAACTGTAGAGGAAGACAGAGATTGGAATACGTCAAGCAAATAATTGAGGACGTAGGTTACAAATGCTACTCGGAAATGAAGAGGTCAGCACAGGAAAGAATTCGTGGCGGGCCGCATCAAACCAGTAAGTAGATGAAAAAAAAAAAAAAAAAAAAAAAACAACCTCACCGTTTCTTCACTAGGAAACTGTAGTCATAAAGTACACTAGTCCCACTATATTTTGCTCTTGAGATCACATGTATCGCCATTACTCACTACTCCATCTAACTTCTCTATTCTCCAGAAGAACTTCACTGCCACACATTTAGTATTGTTGGAAGTAGTCACAGCAATATGGAAAGCGCAGCATGCTCGTCGGCTATCAGCACGCCTAGAAATTGCGGGACTGAGTGTACCATGATATCTCAATCGCCGGCTAATCCTGAAACGAAAATTTGCTTCTAATTTTGAACACTGCAGTATATCGGTATGATGAACTATACACTGTCCAACTACTTCTTGAACCAAGCCAGAGGGGACTGCCGGGAACAAAAGGGAAATCACCATTACCGTCGCATGGCGAGAAATGTGGCGGTGGGAAGATAAACCGCAGTGCTGATACCTTATGCAGCTCGTGATACGCTCTGATCGCTTGCTCTGATGTTAATGACGCACGAAAGTAACAAGGTTTCGTGAAAGAGTGCTACAACGACCTTCAGGAGTGGTATTTGTTTGTAGGAATGTGTATCAACTGAAGGCCACTCAGTGTCATCTAGTGAAGATTGTTAGCAGTGGTAAGGGCCACGAAAAATTCTGAGTTGCACCGACGAGTTCGGAGCAGTACTTAGACAGACCGTAGCTGCGTCTTTTCCATTGGGGCTTAATGGAAGAGCCAGTGTGGACCTTAGGCTAAAATGTTTGGGGACCCCTGGTATAGAGAACTGTTACTTGATGAAGATACTAAATGTAATTTTCAAGTACAGAGAAAACCAAATTAGCATGCATTTCCTGTCTCTCACCACGTCTCACAGTATGGAGTTAACATAACCAAGAGTCGTTATAGAGCACTTTTCGGACGGTCCGACCTTTCAGTTTTGGGCTCCATAGTATTTCTGTCACGTTGAGCAGCTGGAACATTTTGATGAATGTAGGTGGTATAATGACATGAAGTACACGCTTTTCAGAATTTGCATATCTCGTAAATACGGACTGTCAGTCATCAGGGGAGCCACTTACATCTTGGACAGCACTTCTAAAACTTGAGGATGGATTGAAATGAGCTACAGACAACGCAGCAAATGCATGCCTTCACTAGCCCAAAGACATTAACACTGTAATGCAAAACAAAATGACCATACCAAGTTAATAGAAACATCTGGGTATATTACTGAATTTCAAAGGATACTCACTACTTCAGGTTTCCTCTAGCAACTCCGCGATTACGGAGGTGACAATGGCTCCCATTCCGTTATTAGCTACGTTTAATAACTACAGTTGCCTTCATTTCAGAAACTGTAAAAAAGGGTCATTAACTGAAGTTAAATGTCACTTACATTCACCATGTAAACCAAAATACGAAAACACAACATCTGATATCCTCATATTCAGGAATCACATTACGGAGGAAACAGTTTCTTAAGGAGATGGCTAACCTTTCCTGTAAGCACCAGAAAGTTGAAGGCTATGACACGGAACATATACGCAAAAAGCTGTTTTTCCGTGGCATACTGATCGATGGACTGATAACATGGGGATGTGACGGCTGCAAATATGTTGATGGATTCGTACAGAAGTGTATAGCGTATTCGGCGGCTAATTTACTTTCTGTATAATGATGTTATTCCGTGGCAGGCCCACAGTAGATATTGTAATGCCAAGGTGGTCAGCAATTCGATTCACGGGCAATGCCAAGATACGGGTGGCAATGCTCTCAGGCTCGCTGCCTCGTTTCCCCCACCGCCAAGGCTAGCTGTCTGAGCTTGAAGGGTGGGAAACTGTGAACGTGCCGAATTTAAATGGTCATGAAATCGCACTGCATGCGATTTGGTCTCACTGACCAAAAGGGAAACAAGTTTTAGTATTATTTGATTACTTTTGACACACTTAAGACATAATATACTTTTTATCTGGTACAGACTGTCGGTATACGAACAGACGCAGATAGATTTACAGATTTTCACACTCAAATTGGCACACAATACTGACTTATTTCGTTTCATAGTCGAAAATGCGTCTGTCTCGCACGTGTGTTTATCTGATAATTAGACGTGGAAACTCTGTCTGAGGAAAGCATTGCAGTCCTTAAAACGGGAATTATCTTGCAGATCAGTCAGTTATATATGCATATGCACAGCACTATTTTCAACTGAAAGGGCAAACGTTCTCGAAAACAATTTGAAAACAGATGTAATAATGATAGGCAGGAACCTCAAAAGGTTTAGGAAACTATCCTTGGAATTCTTTCCAGGCCACAACGCATTCCTCGTACCTCACGTTTCCAGTAACGGCAGAGTGTGTCTCTTTGACAAAGCGATATTATTTTTAAATGTTTCTCACTTTAGTGTCGTACTTTAGGCAGTGTGCAGTCAAGTCCACTCCTTTTTCCTTCATAAATTCAATAATAGCGAATTTTAAATCGAAAATTGTTCCAGGAATCCACTTTGGCTTAACCAACGTAGGTTTCAGTAATACGTAAAATTCCCACCGAAGACTGTCGCAACTGACTGTGGAATAATGCGTGCAAGTTCAGAAATTTTACTTTTCTTACCATCCATTTCTTCACGTGCTGAACGCCTAGAAATTTAGTACAAAGTGCTTCTCAATGTACAGAACTATGAACCCTCTCTGTCGATCTTCAGTTTATTTCTACAAGGTATTGTAATGTCGGTTCATAGCAAATCCGAAGGACCCGCCACTTACGCGACTGCGTAACACATTTTAATAATTCTGATCCCTCTCTTCTGTTATTCTCATTCATTTTTAAAGGATTGTGACGGTAGATCCCTAGCTGCCCATTTTTGGTACAAACAGCCAGTTGACCTGAGAATTCCTTCATATCACGAACAATTAGCTTAGTGTATTAGCGCTGACACCACGATTTTTCCGACCTGAAGAGAGAGTTGTGCCGACCGGAAAATAGCGCACCGTAACACTCAACACACCGTCGCGCCGTTCCGGGTACTTCCGAAGAGGAGCCGACCATCGTCGTGAGACGCCGGGCGTTGGCTCGCTCACGACAAGCAAACCCTGCACGCCTGAAGTATGGCACGCCGCGGCTGGCGCAGCCGTAAAGAGTGTTCAAGCGTCGAGACAAAGGTAGTGTCGGCAACCACAAGCTTCCTATTATCATTACTCGTCAATGAATCTCCCTAAAATTATTATTTCTGCTAATTCAGTATCTCTAGTAAAGTAGGACCCGACTATCACTTCGTGTAAGCAGTGCTTACGCTAGGGATTAATTTCATGCATTCTGAGATTTCCGCCGGTATGCATTCTTAATACTCACGCACGCTGTTTACTTGAGCAATTTAAGAGCCTACAATAACATATCTTTGCCATTCCTCGCAAATTAAACACTAATACAGTATCACCGAATAACACACGACTAAATATAAGCCACATCACATAAAACATTAAGTTCTGTAGCCGATGTAAGTAAGATGACTTCTATTTCACGTGATTGATATCCCATTAACCACCTATTTAATGAAATCGTATTCCATTATTTACCTTCAGGAAAGGATTCAGAGATATACTCAAGCAACTGAATTTTGAGTGACTTATCAAATCTCATTGTATTGCCCTGTTATTATCAACTATATTACAATCAAAATCATCCTCTGAAGATACCCTTCAACGAAGAGAAGGAGCTGACCAGTAGAAAGCTCTTTAGTTCACTCTAAAAATTCTTCTATTTTACCAGTTGAGCTGTTATCAAATAAATGTGTGAGCAGGTGTCGGACTACTTTTTGTACTAATGTTACACCTTTGTGCTTATTACAAAGTCAGGGTTAGTCCTTGTGCAAAAGTCATGTTAATTAATATTCCTTAATAAAAAAGAAATATGTTGTTAATTACAAGAGAATTATTGAATACATGTATTGTGATACCTATTTCTATGAAAGATTCTAGTACCAGATATGTACTTACAACATGCTTCGATCTTCAAACATGTTACCTATCTTGCTGAAATCTGGTTGTTTATCTTATTAATGAAATACGTAGGTTCAATTAGTTTTCTGATTTTTAAGCCGCATAAAGCTGCATCTGTAAGTGCAGCGAATTTCGCAGAATGGAGACGTCTCATTAACTGTCGAGTGTACATATTCGTTAACGCTAAAAAGTTAGGAAACCACTAATTTTTAACATTGGGTATTCTGTTACTTTGACAGAAATCTAGCTTTGTGAACTAATTGTTTCACATTTTAAAAATGATTTAGTGATATTTTTACTTCAACAGATTCAAAGACACTCAGCAGTCTTAAAGTTATTTGTTTACTGTTTTCTAAAACACTGAACATGCCACAATGCAGCCCCATTGTGAACGCCGTTATCAAACACGGGGCGAGTTAGTTGACGAACGTTATCAGCTGAAAATCGCCCTGACTTCTGTCAAACGAAGGGCATATTGCACAGTGTAGACAGGGACCAGGGAGGACTCACGTTGTCCCCATAACCAACAGGTTTGAGGTAGTGAAACGGAGCCAGTGGAACTTGCTTAGCCCTGGGTAACCTGCTTTGCCCCGTGTCAAGAGAGGTAGATGCAGAAAGGTCGGATCTATTAATCAGTTGTAGTTCAGTCGTATGATGAATAACGGTACTCCTTAGGAAAATGTCTGCTGGATACAGGAACACCTCGTGCATTCAGTAAGTATACCTGGCGGCCTCATTCAACACTTGGAAGAGGTTTTACGGAAGCCATTGTGGGAACAGGCCACAACCAACTGCAGTTGTTACCTGATCTTCAGGGTCATGCATTGGTCACTTCAGGGAGTGGCGGAGAAAGTTAAGAATACTAGCCGTTCGCATGGAGTTTCAACGAAGCTGTTTGCAGAATTCTCCCCAGAACTGATCGTCCCACTGAGTCGAGTGGAAGGACTGAACCAGATGTTTCTAAGGTACTGTGGAAAGCTAGGCTTTAAATTGCTGGATTTTCACATGTGGCGAAAGTCCAGGTTGGGAACTGTAGGGTTCCTCCAAATGAGGCACGTGAGTACTGCACATCAGAGGTTGCGGGATATGTGTGAGTTGCAATCAAGGCTTTTTTAGATTAGGTGACTCAAATAAATAACGACAGCAGTAGCAGACCCGGAAGTAAAAAAATCCTAATACTTCCTGTCGAAGCATTTCCAAACAAATGCCAGAGTTTGAGGCGACCCTTAAAAGCCCACATAATGCTAAGTACAGAAAGCTGATTTTGATAACAGTGTTTATCTGAAGGACAGGTTAACTGGAAATGCAGGTAACCAATTTTTCACAGCAGACAAGAAAATCAAACACACCGGGATAAAAGCTCAAACTGATTGCGAAATTGTTTAGGTAAGATTCAGTATCAACGGCGGGCTAAATACTGCAATTGGAGCCTTATGTCAACCAACATTATGACCTACTGATGCAACCGAAAACTCAAGAGAGAACCTCACGTAAATATGTAAGTAAGTCATACTGTAGTCATCGGTGGAGAATTGAATCATCACGAAGGCAGCTGGAAAAATTACAGTTTTCTTAGTGGTGTGTGTGTGTGTGTGTGTGTGTGTGTGTGTGTGTGTGTGTGTGTGTGTGTTTTCAACAAAGTAGATAAAAAACAATAGTGTCATACCTTAGTAAGGAACTTGTAGCTTTTAGCAAAGGTCAGTAACATGTTGAGGAACTATGGATGATGTTCCAAAGAATAGTTCACCATAGGCTGGGTAGGCTCAGTCGTGGGTATGACAGGTTGTACATTTACACTTCTGGCCATTAAAATTGCTGCACCACGAAGATAATGTACTACGGACGCGAAATTTAACCGACAGGAAGAAGATGCTGTGGTATGCAAATGATTAGCATTTCAGAGCATTCACACAAGGTTGGCGCCGGTGGCGACACCTAAAACGTGCTGACATGAGGAAAGTGTCCAACCGATTTCTTATACACAAACAGCAGTGGACCGGCGTTGTCTGGTGAAACGTTGTTGTGATGTCTCGTGTAAGGAGGAGAAATGGGTACAATGAAGTTTCCGACTTTGATAAAGGTGGGATTGTAGTCTATCGGAATTGCGGTTTATCGTATCGCGACATTGCTGCTCGCGTTGGTCGAGATCCAATGACTGTTAGCAGAATATGGAATCGGTGGGTTCAGGAGGGTAACACCAAACGCCGTGCTTGATCTCAACGGCCTCGTATCACTAGCAGTCGAGATGACAGGCATCTTACCCGCATGGCTGTAACGGATGGTGCTGCCACGTCTCGATCTCTGAGTCAACAGATGGGGACGTTTGCAAGACAACAACCATCTGCACGAACAGTCCGACGACGTTTGCACCAGAATGGACTACTAGCTCGGAGACCGTGGGTCTGGCTACCCTAGACGCTGCATCACAGACAAGAGCGCCTGCAATGGTGTACTCAACGACGAACCTGTGTGCACGAATGGCAATATGTCATATTTTCGGATGAATTCAGGTTCTGTTTACAGCATTATGATGATCGCATCCGTGTTTGGCGACATCCCGGTGAACGCACATTGGAAGTGTGTTTTCGTCATCGCCATACTGGCGTATCACAAGGTGTGATGGTGTGGGGTGCCACTGGTTACCTCTTGTTCGCACTGACGGCACTTTGAACATTGGACGTTACATTTCAGATGTGTTACGACCCATGGCTCTACACTTCATTCGATCCATGCGAAACCCTACATTTCAGCAGGATAAAGCACGACTGCAAGTTGCAGGTCCTGTAGGGACCTTTCTGGATACAGAAAATGTTCGACTCTTGCTCTGGCTAGCACATTCTCCAGATCTCCCACCAATTGAAAAACGTCTGGTCAATGGTGGCCGAGCAACTGGCTCGTCACAATACGCCAGTCATTACTCTTGATGAACTGTGGTATCGTGTTGAAACTGCATGGGCAGCTGTACCTGTAAACACCGTCCAAGCTCTGTTTGACTCACTGCCCAGGCGTATGAAGGCCGTTATTACGGCCAGATGTGGTTGTTCTCGGTACTGATTTCTCAGGATCTATGCAGCCAAATTGCGTGAAAATGTAATCACATGTCATTTCTAGTATAATATATTTGTCCAATGAATACCCGTTTATCATCTGCATTTCTTCTTGGTGTAGCAATTTTAATGGCCACTAGTGTATGTTTATTTGTAGAATACTATGGAAATGCAATCAGTCTACAAATCTGATTGCTTACAAATCACTCATGCGACCGGTTATAGAAGATTTCACAAGTGTATGTGATCCGTACCAAACAAGACTAAGACAGGACGAATGGTCATATGTTTTTTGATCCGCATGGCAGTGTCACAGAGATACTGGAGAATCTGAACTGACAGACTCGAAGATAGACCTGAGAAATCCAACTTAAGAAATTTCAGGTAACAGCTCTACATGATGATGAGAAAATCCTCGATCCAGCCGGGTATCGAGCCTGAGCCCGTGGCATGGCAATCCGTCACGCAGATCACTCAGATATCGGAGCGGACATGACTCCAGTAATTTACTACTACTCGCTACGTCTAGCTCGCTGTAGCAGGCAAGATTAGATTAATCACAGCACGCAAGGAGACATTTAAACATAAGTTACTATGCGCTTCATATGTGAATGAAACGGGAAATAACCCAAATAACTGGTACAATGGGAAGTGCCCTCTGCCTTGGGCTTCAAAATGATTTCCAGAGTATAGGTGTAGAGTTGACACCTAGGTCTAAATGTAATTTCACGATGTCAAAGAAATTTAATTCAAGTAACCCGTTTCTGAATACATGGTAGTTGTGTTTTGCCATTCTGTGACTCGTAGTGAGCGACGTTGTAGTGGACAAACGGTTTGCCTTGAACCATTTGCTGATATGCTTCCATACATCGTTCAGTGCTCCTTCAGTTAGAGTATTTTTACAAGTCTTCATTACGTTTTTATCATGTGAAAGACGTGCTTAACTTGCATCTTTTTGCAACGCACGTGGAAGATTACTTAAGTATCGCACATATAACAGCGTCATCACAGGAACCGTAACACAAAGAAATGATTACCTTCAAAATTCGGTCCAGTGTGATGAATATGGAACTCAAACGACAGATTTCTAAAAATTAGTTGAAATGAAAAGACAGAACTAGATTTTGACATCTGATAAGATTAAGATAATAATTATTCAATATCTGCCTTACCAGACAAAATTATTGGTTATCAGGTCCTCTTGTTACGCAAACACCTTTTTTTATACAAACCTAGACATCAGAATGAGATTTTCACTCTGCAGCGGAGTGTGCCCTGATATGAAACTTCCTGGCAGATTAAAACTGTGTGCCGGACCGAGACTCGAACTCAGTGAGTATGTTACATTCAGATATGTAAAGTGTAAACAAGCCTTAAGAACAGCTAAATTAGGACTAAAATCATTTATTGTCTGTTGTCATCTGCTTAATTTTTATACATTATTGAGTTATGTGCGATCCTACGTGCATTTTTTGATACTAGTAACTTGACACCTGCCATTAAATGATGGCCCTGTGAGTTTAGTTTGAGTCAACAAATCGCTTCATCTCTAAACAATTTTGTCATGCGAAAATAAAAATGGTTCAAATGGCTCTGAGCACTATGGGACTCAACTGCTGTGGTCATCAGTCCCCTAGAACTTAGAACTACTTAAACCTAACTAACCTAAGGACATCACACACATCCATGCCCGAGGCAGTATTCGAACCTGCAACCGTAGCACTCGCACGGTTCCGGACTGCGCGCCTAGAACCGCGAGACCACCGCGGCCGGCCATGCGAAAATATTTCGCAACTTTACATACAGGTAGTTTCGAAATATCATTTCTCTTCTGCATTCTCAGTTGCCGCTGAAATTCGGGTGGAAACGACATACATATTTTGAGGAACTTCACTCATGTATAACACATTTTAACTTTATAGAACAAAGTGTTAATTTTGCAGCTGTGTGTCCATCCCCCGTTGACGTTCACTTGTTCTCATGTCAGTTTGGCGATAAAATTGAACTTTGTTTATATTTTCTCTACGTTTTCATGCGTGAGTGCGCCAGTGTGTATCTGTGTATGTGTATGTGGGTGTGTGGGTGTTTGGTTGTGCGTGTGTGCAAGCGTGCGCGGACTTGTGTGTTTTCTGTGTTTCTTTTTTTTTTTTTTTCCTCACAGTGCATCTAAAGCGTTAAACAGATTGTCGTTGCATAATATAGACTAGTCGTTTGTAAACTGTTTTCACTCTGTTACTGCCTTCTGTGTATAAAACCTTCCTTTTATTCTAATTTATAGTACGGTACAAACTGCAGCCACATTTTAATATTATTAAATTTGCTTCTATTTTAGTTGAGCGATAGTTATGGGCTATAAAGTGGTTACCAAATGTGGTATTTGAGCTGTGGCTTGTGTAGAGCTCTGCTGTGTTCTGAATATCTTGTTTTAAAGTTGATGCATGTCTGCGTCATGTGTGCTGGCTGATAGGTGAACATCGGTAGGGACTGGACATACATTATTTATATTAGCACTGTGTTTAGTAAAGTGAAACATGTACGGTGTTTGGGTGTCTATATTTCAACAACAGATGACAATACAGGTGAGAAAGGATACATCGGAATTAAGTAAATAATTGCAAAATATATTAGCGTAAGCGTAATAAAATTGCGTTTAGAGATAAAGCCATTTGTTAACTCGATAATGACAGTCACAGTAACATATTTAAATACAGATGGCAAGCTACCGATGTAAAAAAAGTGCACAGACGCTTCTACATATACCAATAATGTATAACAATAAAGCTGACAACACAGACATAAACCATTTGTACTCCTCTTTGGTAAATTTAATTGTTCTTAAAATTGTTTATATTTTACAGAACTGGATGGGAAAACCATTGAAAAGGCACACAGATTCTGAAATATGTTGGGATTTATATCATATATGGATAACAGGCGGACATTTTATCCAGTAACGAAGTTAGTATGTCGAAATTCGTTTTAACAACACGAATTACCGAAGATAACATTTTGTAGTTCTATTGTCTGGAATTTGTATTCCAAATATTGTTCTAAAATTAAGTTTTCAAATACGAGTTTTTGTTCCATCTTATTCTATGTGATGTGATGCGGTGACTAGCTATTTATGTCCGTATTGAATATGACGCTACAGAGATAGGTATGACACAAAGGCTAACAATAGTTCAAAATTCCCGTGATCAGTTTTTCGACCATTAGCAAATTTATTTCTAAGGTAGTTTATGAAATCCTACACTTCACTTCTTTGTGTTTTGTTGTTCTTGTCTAATTTTTGGTGATGCTTTAAGGATGTTCTTGTTTTTGAAAACACGACGTTGTTCTTCAAATTACATACGTTTCGACTCTGTTGACTACTTTTCAGAGCTTCTGCTGTAATATTTAACCCTGTAATCATCGGCTTACTCTGATGTTAAGAGACGCAGTTGCATATTACTATGATAGAATCCGTGACTCTGGTTAAGAAGAATTAATCTACCGACAAGAGAAAGTAAGTAATGGCAGTCGGAAGATGATCGAAACAGCATAGTTCGGTAGTGGATGGTAGTACAAACAGTAAACCGGCTTAGATGATTTACGTGCTGTAGACGTAAACAGACCATGTGTATAACCTATCTCCTGCCAGTCATGACGTATAGGTTAGAAATCTGTGTCATAGACAGAAGAGAGTCCGATACAGGTATGTGAAATTAAGTTCCTTTTGTCAGCTGCACAAAAATCTAGGAGTTACAGAATCAGAAATGAGTACCTAAGGAGAGATCTGCAGGTGGCCCTGATCATAGAGGAAAGAACGAGCGTTTCAAGACTGAAACGGTTAGGTCATGTGAAGCGGATGCACCCGACTCGATGTCCACTTCAGTATTTGGAGGTGGCGGAAGACGTATTGGGAGGCATAGGAAGATGTTGACATATCAGATTAATGAAGGGCTCAAGAGAAGAAGAGTAACGTCGGGTGCATTTGACAAAGAAAAGCTATACCACGACAAAAATCAATGGAGGCACGTCGTCCACGAAGTTCCTAGCCGGCTAGCGGGAAGGAAATTCTGATGATGATGAAGATGAGATCTACGGGAACATTTGGAAATTATCATTTGCTTTCCGAGATTCCTTTTTTCGGACACTATGTGTAGCTGACAAACTCCTTTTCCCTTGTTATCAGGTGTTTGCATACGGCAAATCGGAAGTTATAGTTGCAGTTTGAGATAAACCACCAGCATTAGTTATACTACCTTCTCTCGAACGGCAAACAGAGTAGAGGTGAGGAAAAATTCTACTCGCACCAAGAAACACACTTCACATTAAAGAGCAACTAATTGCATCATTTTAACTAAGAAAAAGTTTAAGTTAGCTCCTAAAGATCACAGTGGACGGTAGCTGAGCCAGAAGAGCCGGCCGCTATGGCCGAGCGGTTCTAGGCGCTTCAGGCCGGAACCACGTGGCTGCTACGGTTATAGGTTCGAATCTTTCCTCGGGCATCGATGTGTGTGATGTCCTTAGGTTAGTTGGGTTTACTTAGTTCTAAGTCTAGAGGACTGATGACCTCACATGTTAAGTCCCATAGTGCTGAGAGCCATTTGAACCATTTTTTTTTTTTTTTTGAGCCAGCAGATGTTCCGTTGTATACGGAATATAAAATAGTAACAAGTGAGAAAGCGGGCTCGCGGAATGCTAACTGTGCTTTATATTTCCCAATACAATGAAGTAACAGCTATTAAGTTTGATAAACGGCTTTACGCTGAAGCGGCAAAGAAACTGGTATAGGCAAGCGTATTCAGATACATAGATATGTAAACGGTCAGAATACGGCACTGCAGTCGGCAACGCCTATGTAAGACCAAAAGTATCTGGCGCAGTTGATGCATCGGTTACTGTTGCTGCAATGGCAGGTTATCAAGATTTAAGTGAGTTTGAATGTGGTATTACAGTCGGCGCACGAACGATGGGACAGAATAAGTCCGAGTTAATACATACAACCATTTCATTAATGTGTCTTGAGTATCAAGAATCCGGTAAAACATCACATTTCTGACATCCCTGCGGCCGGAAAAAGTATCCTGTAAGGACGGAACCAACAACGACTGAAGAGAATCGTTTAACGTGACAGAAGTGTAGCCCTTCCGGAAATTGCTGCAGATTTCAGTTCTGGGCCACAGACAAGTGTCAGCGTGCGAACCATTCAACGAAACATCAGATATATGGGCTTTCAAAGCCGAAGGCCCACTCGTGTACCCTTGATGACAGCACGACACAACATTGGACTTTTGATTACAGGAACCATGTTGCATGGTCGACGAGTCTCGTTTTAAATTTTTTAATTATATCGAGGGAATGGCCGTGTACTGGTGTGGAGAGATGAATCCATGGACCCTGCATGTCAGCAGGAACTGTTCAGCCTGGTGGAGGCTCTGTAATGGTGTGCGGCGTGCGCAGGTGGAGTGATACGAGACCCCTGTTACGCCTAGGTACTACTTTCTCAGGTGACACGTACTTCAGCATCCTTTCTGATCACCTGCATCCACTCATGTCCACTGTGCATTCCGACGGACTTGAGCAATTCCATAATTACTACAGAGTGGCTCCAGGAACACTCGTCTGAGTTTAAACACATCCGCTGGCAACCAAACTCCCCAGACATGAACATATTGAACACGTCTGGGATGCCTTGCAACGTGCTGTTCAGAAGAGATCTCCACCCCCCTCATACTCTTACGGATTTATGGACAATCCCGCAGGATTCATGGTTTCAATTCCCTCCAGCACTACTTCAGACATTCGTCGAGTCCATGCAATGTCGTGTTGCGGCATTTCTGCCAGATCTTGGGGGCCTCACACGATATTAGGCAGGTGTACCAGTTTCTTTGGCTCTTCAGTGTAAATTAGTGCCTCCGTAGCGAATAATCAGTGATCATTCGCTCGCCATGCCAAACGAGCTCTTGAGCAATTTACACCATCTACTAATATTCACATCGTATCCAAAGACGATATTTAGTCCACTTGACACAACTGACTACAGGCTACTAGCTACAAATTAATGGTATAACTGAAATTAAAATGTTTATTATTATTATTATTTCAGAGCAAATATAATAACATTCTGACAATACCTGCCTTTCTCAATACGTTTTCTACAAGAAACAATAGATTAGTGGCGAGGAACCTAGGCTATTCAGAGGTGATTTCGAATGTTTAGTCTACGCACTTCTTGTGAAAATAAATTAATTGTATTCCCATCGAAAGGATAAAATACTGTCCTTGAAGCATTACCACATATTCGAAGCCCTGTTAGTGAATTACGGAGCCTGCATTGAAAGTAGATTCTCCAAAACGGTAAAAATAATGTAGAAACTGACTTTTTAAAACAGCTACACTCTGTTGCAATTAATATACTTTTGTAACACCAACTCGTCATAATTACAACGATTATATCGTTCTCCAATATTTTACAACTCCAATATATTTTCCTTGCTCTCCTTGTTATAAAGCAAGAGATACTTCTTGTACTTCCTGTGACTTCTAAGCTTTGGTAGTAAGCTCCCAGATTCCAAACATTCCACAGCGACGTGAGGAGTAATTCAGGGATCGTCCGTCGCAGCGGGAGAACTACAAAATGGACTAGCTAAAGCTGAAGCTCTTGCGTGGCCGATTCATTTGGCCGCTCCGACCCTTCTGAGCCCTTTGAGGTCGGCGGCACTGTGCCGCGCTGGTAAAGAGATTTAAACATCGCAGTCTCCCACACGCGCGGCTGGAGGGCTCTCCATTCCATGGGCCAGTTATTAACAGCCTTCTTTAATCACTGCCTCTGCGCTGGCCTCCTTTGTGCTAGCCTTTTAACAGCGCCGTTCCATACTGCACGTGTGAAGCAGGGACCAGTTTCGTAACATGAGCATCAATTTATCGCTAGTATCACAAGAAAGATGTATACGTTACGGGCTTTGAGTTAGAAGTGCAATACACCGGTTGTGAGACATCGTAGACCGCTGGAGAAGTTTTCCGTTTCTTGTAAAGTTGATTTTGGGATCAGGGAAATTTTCACTGAGTAAGGATGTCAAAATTACTACTAATTTCAAATACCGTTTTCTTATATAATGAATATACTGCGGTCAGAAATAACACATAGCGAAGCTTTCGGTAGGGGAGAGTGTCGTAACTATAGAATAGTGAACTCAGAAACGCATGATATTCTTTCATTGTTGATTCACTCTAGCGACTAATTTTCCAAAGTTTTTGTTGTTAGACAAGAGGTTGTGTTTTGTCGAGCCTTTTTAAATCTTTCCTGTTCTGCATATTCAATGCAGTATTATATATTAAAGCTATTTGTAATATATTGTTAATTCCTTAGCTACAGAATTTGATGCAATATAAAACACTATATATTTTTAGTACTATTTACGCAACATGTTGGTGGTTAAGAAGTACTTCGTCGGCCCTTCGCTATCATATACCTTGACACAGAAAAAGTAATTTTACCTGGTAACATCCGACACTTGTAAATGAACAGGGTTTCTTTTTGTCTCAATAATTCGTAGTGTCTACAAAATGGATATTTGTGTTAGTTGCCTATAGCTTCTGTTTCAAAAGGTTTTAAAATTGTAACTACATCTACGTCTGCATCTACAGCTTCGCAAGCCATCTTACGGGCTATGATGGAAGATACTTTCTTTACCACTGTCGCATCCCCCTTTACCTGTTCCAGGTGCATATGGTTGACGAGAACAAGGTTTACTGGTAAGCTTCCATGATACAGAACGCCTCTCTTGCAACGTCTGCCCCAGCATCACAGCGACGCTTTCGCGCTTCCTAATTGTAACTGCCACACTTCTTTGTACCTTCTCTACGTCCTCTGCCAATCGTGTCTTGTACGGATCCCAAGATGGAGGGCAACATTCATGTATTGGTCGAAAGAGTGTTTTGTAAGATTCTTCCTTTTCATCAGTTTTTCCTGAGGATTCTTCTCATGAAACTGAGTCTAGCATCTGCCTCATCGGAGAGTAATTTTATGAGACTGTTCCCCTTCAAACCGCTCCGTTAGCATACTCCTAGATATTTTATGTAAGTTAACTACTTCCAGTGATTTTTCTACAATAGTCCAATCGAACGGTAGGTAACGGGTCTCTCTACCTAAGTATTCGCAATACGTCACGTTTGCTTATGTTGCGCCGGCCGAGGTGGCCGAGCGGTTCTAGGCGCTTCAGTCTGGAACCGAGCGATTTCCACGGTTGCAGGTTCGAATCCTGCCTAGGGCATGGGTGTCTGTGATGTCCTTAGGTTAGTTAAGTTTAAGTTATTCTAAGTACTAGGGGACTGATGACCTCAGATGTTAAGTCCCATAGCGCTCAGATCCGAGCTTATGTTGCAGGACAATTGTCACTCCCTACAGCAAGCGTCGATGATGTGTAGGTCTTACTGCATTTCACTACAGTTTTCTTCTCTATATAAAACGGCATCATCCGCGAAAAGTACCACAGAACTCCCGACATTATCTGCTAAGTTATTTATACGAGGGTTGAGAATTTAATAGTGGCAACTATTGATTTACAGCTCGTACAAGGTAGATAAGTTTTCCAAAGTTTTACTAACCTTCAAATTAGTCAACAACATTGTGTATAACCTCCTCCCAGTGACTTTGAAGTCGTAGGTTACTCTTAGCAGTGCCAGTTGTGTTGACAGCTCGAGTGGCGCGGTTTATTGCCCAACGAATTTGTATCAGTTCTGAAGCGAATGTCGTGAAGTATTTCCTTCAATTTAGAAATAGAGTTGAACTTACGAAGGCTTAAGTCAGGGGAGTACAGTAGGTGGTATAGCACATAGCAGCCCATTCAGTCAAACAAATTAGTAACAGCTTGCACATTACGTGCTTGAGCATTCTCCTGCAAAATGATGGTTAGGTCCTGCAGAAAGTGTCATCACTTCTGTCTCTAAGCTGGTCGTAGGCTGTGTTCCAAAAATGAACAAAAAAATCGCTCTGAGCACTATGGGACTTAACATCTATGGTCATCAGTCCCCTATAACGTAGAACGACTTAAACCTAACTAACCTAAGGACATCACACAACACCCAGTCATCACGAGGCAGAGAAACAAAAATGAACAGCATAGAGGCAGATGAAATGTCTAAAAACTGCTAAACCAATATCAGGAGCTGCCATATCGTTTATATTTGACTTAGGACGTTCAATTTCCACTTGTTTTAGATCTAAAAGTTGGTGGAAGACGGTATGATGTCTCACCAGTAATGAAATAGCTTAGTCTTTCCATTTCCAAAGCACTGTTGTGGATAGATGTAGTGTCCCTCTAAAAAATAATTCCTGCCCTGGCATCTTCTAAATTCATTCATTTCCTGCATTAGACGTGCGAAGGATTCTTTCGTCACGTTTCGCCTTTTCATGTTACTGTATTAGATGATTTATATTTGGATCCTAGAAAACAACGACTCTATCCTTTGTAGAAGATGTTGTCGTTTTTGTCATAAGAGTACCATCTTTCACATAATTTGATGCTTACTTGAAGCAAGGGGCCCATGTCACAAACAATGACGCGTTTCGCCCCTTTGCGAGTTCATCAGATTGTCCATAACATCACGAAACCAATCGATTAGAAACAACCGCGGACAGTCACAGGGAACACCACCTTGAGACTCTCATGGAGTTATTTAAAAACCTTGCCACACCACTGTACAAGAGAACGAGACATTCGAACAATGCTTTCGTCCTTAACCTGAGTACCTCCGATCACAATCATACGTGGTAACGCAACCGCATTAAAACACTACTACTTAGGGAAAATTTGCCACCTATGGATAACAACAACGTACAAACATGACAAATACTGGTGAGCCCTTGCAGCACAGTGAAATTGACTGTCGCCGCCAGGTGTAAACTCATCGACCAATCGGCTACGCAGGAAAGCCGTATTGTACACTAAACGCAAACAAATCCCACCTAAACCCTAACACAGTCATCGATTTGTGAGTAATCGACCAGTTATATAAGAGTAGTAGTAGTAGTAGTAGTAGAGGGGTTTTGGGCGCACGACAGCAAGGTCTTCAGCGCCAGTTCAGTAACATAGTGAGACGGGTGTCAAGAAAAATCCCAGAACAGGAATATAAAACGAAACAGAAAACATGGGTAACAATCGTTGAAAAACATTTGCTCACCCACACCAAAGCGTGGCATGAAGCAGAGCGTCAGCAGTAAAACATGGACAACACAGGAAGAAAATGATAGAGGGAGCTAAAACAATGTAGCAGATGGAAGTGGCTGGCTGACCGCAAGGGAAAAAGGGGAGGAGTCAGCCACTTTGCAATACACTAAAACCTCCAGCCTAAAAGTTAAGGCCAGAGTCCAGACACATCACAAAACTTAAAAACCCTAGACACACACGTCTCATCATTAGCTAAAACAGAAGGCAGATCCCATTCAACTTGTACTTCTGCCCGTGTATCACGGTATAAAATGCAGTCTGTTAAAATGTGTCGGACAGAGATGTGCACACCACTAGCATCAAAAAACGGAGGGTCCTCCCGCCGTAATAAAAAGCTATGTGTGAGAGGACAGTGCCCGATCCGAAGAAGTGTGAGGGCCACCTCCTCCCGCCTGAGAAAATGGCAGGAGGAACGCCACGGCCGAGTGGTTGATTTAACAACCGCCAGCCATTCGTCCTCCCACAACTCCATGCACTTCCGTGGAGTGCAGCAATGACTGACTGCAAGGAAATAGGACACTGGACCACATCCCGCTCTCTGCAGGCCTCCTTGGCAACCCGATCGGCCTGTTCATTGCCCCATATGCCGACATGACAAGGCACCCAGCAGAAGGATACTTCTGTACCCCTCCGTTGGAGCAGGTACAGTTGGTTATGTATCAGCTGGACCATCTCCTCAGTCGGGTACAGGTTCTGCAGTGATTGTAAGGCACTAAGAGAATCGGAGCAGAGAAGAAATCGATCGCCCCGAACACGATTCATCTGCTCCAGTGCCTTCAGGATCGCGTGGAGCTCCGCTGCGAAAACGGTATATTCAGCAGGGAGGCGAATCCGGATAACTTGATTAGGGAACACTACAGAAGAGCCAAGGAAATAGTCCTGTTTGGAGCCATCACTGTAAACGACAGTGAAACCGTGGTGCACATCTAAAATGTTAAAAAACATAGATTGGAATGTTAAATCTGGTGTGCGATCTTTCTTAAAATTAGTCAAATCTAAAATACGTTTGGGTCTTCGGAGGAACCAAGGTGGAGATCTGCTCCAACCGCGACGCAAAACACGAAGACCAGCCATAGACATCGCAGCGAGGCAATCCTGTGCGCGAATCCCATAGGGCTGTGTCGCATGTTGCCGGTTATGAAATAACTGTGCCAGAGGAGGCTGAGCAACGGTATGGTACGCAGGAGTGTATGGTGTGGACTAAGTTTTATATGCCTGGCGCACTGTAAGTAGCCGTCGCCGCATATGAAGTGGCGGTTCACCAGCCTCTGCACAGAGGCTCGGTTTGGGGCTAGTTCGGAATTCCCCAGTGGCCAACCGAAGCCCTTCATTGTGTACAACGTCCAATATCTTTAAGTAAGAAGGCCTCGCAGACCCATACACCGTGCACCCATAAATGAGCCGAGATCGCACAAACGCCCTGCAAAACTGGAGCAGACAAGTCTTGTCAGCTCTCCATGTACTGTGGCTAAGACATTTTAAAGTACTTAAGTGACCGCCGTTTCAGGTCTTTAAGATTCGGTAACCACGTGAGGTTCGAGTCAAAAATGAGCCCCAGAAACCTCACCGTGTCTTTAAAAGTACGAATAGTGTCCCTCATCCGCAACTCAAGAAAGGTTAAAATCGAACGAGAACGGTTAAAAAGAACACATACCGACTTCTTGGTGGAAAACTTAAAACCACTCTTCAGCGCTCAGTCATCCAAACGCCTAATCGTAAGTTGCAACTGACGAGTTGTCGTTGCAAGTCTTGAAGAGAGCAAAACAAAGAGAAATCATTCACAAACAAAGAACACTGGACAGTACTTTTCACTATGGACGTAATGCTATTAATAGCGATGGCAAAGAGAGTCACACTTAAAACGCTACCCTGAGGAACACCGTTCTCCTGCTCACAGCGATCAGACAGGACGTCACCAATTCGGTATCGAAAATATTGTGGCGAGAGGAAAGACTGAATAAAAAGAGGAAGACAACCACGAAAACCCCATTCGTGAAGCTGCTCCAGGATGAGACGCCTCCTAGTAGTATCGTAGGCCTTCTCGACGTCGAAAAATACACCTAGAAGGTGATGACGGCGTAGGAAAGCTTGTTGTATAGCCGCCTCCAGGAGGGCAAGGTTATCGAAGGTGGAACGAAACCTCGTGAATCCACACTGAAAGCAACTAAGGAGTTTCCGGGATTCTAACATCCAGACAAGGCGGCGATTGACCATGCGCTCCAAGGTCTTCCCTATGCAACTAGTGAGGGCAACACCACGGTAGCTACTTGGGCTCGTGCGGTCTTTCCCAGGTTTTAAAAAAGGGATTAAAACTGCCTCACGCCACGAGTCAGGAAAGTGACCCGACGTCCAAATGGCATTAAAAAGTGCGAGGAGGATTTCTTTGTTGCGCATTGTGATGTGCCATAGCATACTGTAATGGATCCTGTCGGGACCAGGGGATGTGTCACGAGCTCCAGACAATACAGAATCCAGCTCCCACATAGAAAATGGGCAGTTGTAAACTTCATGACAGGTGGACTGGAAGTCCAGACTACATCTCTCGGAAACGGCTCTATGGCGCTGGAAACCTGGATCCTGACTGGTTGTTGCAGTAACTGTGGCAAAATACGCTGCCATAGCCTGGGCAATGTCTCGCGGATCTGTGTGGAGAGTGCCGTTATTCATTACAGCAGCTATGGGGCGCCTCCCTCCTCTGCCAGAAAGTCTCCTGATGGTCTCCCACACGATGGAACTTTTCGTGGAACGGTTAATGGTGTTCAGGAACTTTTGCTACGACCTCTTCTTGCTCTCACGAATAATGCGGTGATATCTTGCCCTCGCCACCCGAGAGGCTGCAAGATTCTCAGCAGTCGGCCGACACTTGAACCGACGCAGAGCCACACGCCTGGTCCTGATTGCAGAGCGGCATTCGGCACAACACCAAGGCACAGGTGGCCTCTTCCGGTGGCCTGTGGAATGGTTGCTGCAGCAGCGTGGTGGACCGATTTGGTAATATGATCCACCCACACCTCAAAATTCGCACAGTGTTCGAATTGGGCCAACTGGCTATAAAGTGTCCAGTCAGCTCCACTGAGCACCCATCGTGGTGGTCTCCTTTCGGGGGCCACGCCATCTGGCAGGTGACTCCAGATTGGGAAATGATCACTGCCGTGCAAGTCAGCGAGGACTTCCCAATCGAGCACTGGCAGCAAGAGCAGGAGAGCAAAGTGAGAGATCAATAGCAGAGAACGACCCAGTCGCGGTGCAGAAATGAGTACTCTGTCCTCCATTGAGCAAGTAGGCACAGGATGACAAGAGAAGCCTCTCAGTTGCTCTACCCCTGGGGCAGGTAATGAAAAGAGCCCCAAAGCACATTGTGGGCATTAAAATCACTACAAAAAATGAATGGCTGCGGGAGATGTGTCAGAAGGTCGGTGAGGGTCGGTTAATCAAGTACATCATGTGAGGGCAAATAAAGCGAACATACAGTCAATAGATGACGCACGTGCACGGACACAGCGGCGGCCTGTAAAGTGGTCGTAAGTGAGAGAGGCGAGGAGTGGTAGTCCGTCCTGACGAAAATACCTACACCTCCTCTATCTCTCTCTCCACGCAGGTCGTCCTTTTTGTGAAGTGTATAGCCACGTATCTAAGGGGAGTATGATGGATGGAAATAAGTCTCCTGGAGGCACAGACACTGTGGTCTACCCTGAGAGAGTAGACAAAGTTCCTCCACATGCGTCCTGAACCGTTGCAAGTTCCACTGAAGTATGGGAGCCATCAATGTTGGGGGTAGCACCTTCATTCTGTCTCTCCGACAGGGCAGGGAGACCGCAGCAGGTGGAGGGGCAGGCGTGGGACGAGATGATTGCCACACACATTCATCGAATTCCATTAACTCAGGAGAAGAGTCAGATGAAGCGTCACGTAAAACAAGATCCGCATGGTCAGATGGTTCACCACGGGATTTGACCCGCTGTTGCTGCTGTACAGGAACTTCCTGTGGCTTGGTGGGCTTTGGGGGAGCTGATGTGGGAGTGGTAATTGGCGCACTGGGCTTGGGAACAGCCTCAGCTATTCGAGGCGCCAGGGGCTGGCCCACTTTCGTCACTGTTCCTTTGTCTGCTGTTCGAGTAGGGGCTACCGGCTTTGAAACACTGGCTGCGTTGCGAGTGCACTGACAGCTGCAGGTGTTAGTGCCAACACTCACCACCTCGGTCTGCGTTGAGGAATCGACTTTTGGAGTAGGCTTCTGAACCAGGGATGTGAAAGATGTAGCAAACCTGGGAGGTTGCATCGACTTATAGATCTTCTTGGCCTCACCATAGCGAATTCGCTTGGTTGTTTTGATTTCCTGGACTTTGCGTTCCTCTAAAAATATTCGGCAGTCCCTACTCCAAACAGAGTGGTTCCCAGAGCAATTAATACATTTAGCCGCAGACGAGCAAGCAACTCCTTCATGAGCAGCCTTACCACAGTTTTCACAAGTCGCTTCGCCTTTACATCCTAAGGTGGTATGCCCAAAACTCTGGCATTTAAAACAGCGCATTGGGGTCGGGAAATAAGGCCTCACACTAAGGCGAAGTAAGCCAGCTTTAACATGTTCAGGAAGTTTTGTGCTACTGAAGGTCAGAATAAACGAGTAGGATTTGACAAGACTGCCATCAACCCTCTTCATGGTGTGTTGGACATCAACGATACCTTCCAGAGCCCACTCACGTTGCAGTTCGTCCTTGGGAATGTCAACTAGATCCCGGCATGTCACAACACCTTTGCTGTAGTTCAAGGTGCTGTGCAGTTCGGTGTCTATGGCATACTCCCCAAGGCATTTAGCAGCTTGCAGGTTAGTTGCTTGCTGGGAAGTGGAAATTTCCACTAGCAAGGTTCCATTACATAAGCACTTCACCGATTTTAAAGAGCCACAGATGCCCTCCAATCCCTTTTGTGTATAGAAGGGCGAAACCTTCTAGAAACTACCCTCCTTCCGTTTCACAATGAGAAACACATTCCTATTACCAGAATGCATTCTGTTACCTAAGACTGGACTTGTCAAAGAAGTTCTGGAGTCAGGGGGACTGACTGCACGAGCCCTCTTAAGAGACTGGGTGTTAGAACCTTCAAGCGGCCCACCCTTTCCGCTGGGAGGAAGAAAAGAGGATTTCGAAGGATCCATCTCGGTCCCACGAGCAGCTAGGGAACTAGACGTCCATCTAGACAGTGCCTAGGTAAGCCTTATACAACTGAGGTGCGGCAGGTTCCCCAGAGGTTGCCCGCTAACGACTGTTCCACCTGAAGAGCCATGCATCTCATCACCGCGCAGCACACCGTAAGATTGAGGGGTTTTTATATAGGTTTACCTTCCTCGCAATTCAGGCGGTCAAGCCAAGAGTACCATTCCCCGCAGCACACAACATTCCACCACCGCGCCATGCGGTGGTCGCTGAAGCATGTCCGGGGGTTACGGTGGCAGGAGACTGGCGGCGCTGACCAGTCCCCAGCTCAGGACCCCGGGGTCGCCAAGCCCGTACTCAGCAAGTGAATGCTGAGCCCCTGGGGGAAGTTATATAAGAATCTAGGCATGTTGCAGGTACAGACGCTGCAGCTGGCCCAGGAGACTTCACAGGTGCGCAGCCCAGCAGTCCCCTCCTCGAAAGGACTGGCGCTCTTTATGAGGACCTAAGCTATGATAACGGTGCCGAGCACCTTACCCTTGCATGATCTGTCGCACACACCAAGATATCGCTACTGCTCTTACTACCCGACAAGACTATCACAGAGGCTTTTGTCCCTTGGCGCTTCCTTTTTCCTATTCCCTATAAACTGCTACCCTTCGTTCGCTTTTCGTCCACTATCTACCTCCACGATTCGAGCGTCTTAGTGGGTGATATTAGCCAGACGCACGAGTAACATCACCGCCACACATCCCGTGAAGACCTCGATAAGTAGAAAACAAATAAGAAGGTAACAGTAGATCTTTTGTAATTGTCATCACGTCGGTGTGGGCATGGAGGGGCTCCACCCTACAAAAAATTAGAAACAAACAGAGGATGGGGCATGGTCCACCTTCGTACGACTAGGCAGGTATAATGGACGGAAAGTAGTAGTGAATTACGCAAAAGTAGCTGGTTATGTAACCCATACGTCGTAAAGCCACATAAAATGGAAGACTAGATTCAGTAGCAAATAGATATGTAATCCATCCTTCAGAAAACGCCTCACTGATACTAAATGATCTAGCAACAGAGACTGTTTTTATTCTAAGCACATCGAAACTGGTTACTATAGCACGTTGCCACAATGGAACGGAATAATTTTGTCCCCATGAACCATGGACCTTGCCGTTGGTGGGGAGGCTTGCGTGCCTCAGCGATACAGATGGCCGTACCGTAGGTGCAACCACAACGGAGGGGTATCTGTTGAGAGGCCAGACAAACGTGTGGTTCCTGAAGAGGGGCAGCAGCCTTTTCAGTAGTTGCAGGGGCAACAGTCTGGATGATTGACTGATCTGGCCTTGCAACATTAACCAAAACGGCCTTGCTGTGCTGGTACTGCGAACGGCTGAAAGCAAGGGGAAACTACAGCCGTAATTTTTCCCGAGGACATGCAGCTTTACTGTATGATTAAATGATGATGGCATCCTCTTGGGTAAAATATTCCGGAGGTAAAATAGTCCCCCATTCGGATCTCCGGGCGGGGACTACTCAGGAGGATGTCGTTATCAGGAGAAAGAAAACTGGCGTTCTACGGATCGGAGCGTGGAATGTCAGATCCCTTAATCGGGCAGGTAGGTTAGAAAATTTAAAAAGGGAAATGGATAGGTTAAAGTTAGATATAGTAGGAATTAGTGAAGTCCGGTGGCAGGAGGAACAAGACTTCTGGTCAGGTGACTACAGGGTTATAAACACAAAATCAAATAGGGGTAATGCAGGAGTAGGTTTAATTATGAATAGGAAAATAGGAATGCGGGTAAGCTACTACAAACAGCATAGTGAACGCATTATTGTGGCCAAGATAGATACGAAGCCCACACCTACTACAGTAGTACAAGTTTATATGCCAACTAGCTCTGCAGATGATGAAGAAATTGAAGAAATGTATGATGAAATAAAAGAAATTATTCAGATAGTGAAGGGAGACGAAAATTTAATAGTAATGGGTGACTGGAATTCGAGTGTAGGAAAAGGGAGAGAAGGAAACATAGTAGGTGAATATGGACTGGGGCTAAGAAATGAAAGAGGAAGCCGCCTAGTAGAATTTTGCACAGAGCACAACTTAATCATAGCTAACACTTGGTTTAAGAATCATGAAAGAAGGTTGTATACGTGGAAGAACCCTGGAGATACTAAAAGGTATCAGATAGATTATATAATGGTAAGACAGAGATTTAGGAACCAGGTTTTAAGTTGTAAGACATTTCCAGGGGCAGATGTGGACTCTGACCACAATCTATTGGTTATGACCTGTAGATTAAAACTGAAGAAACTGCAAAAATGTGAGAAATTAAAGAGATGGGACCTGGATAAACTGAAAGAACCAGAGGTTGTACAGAGTTTCAGAGAGAGCATAAGGGAACAATTGACAGGAATAGGGGAAAGAAATACAGTAGAAGAAGAATGGGTAGCTCTGAGGGATGTAGTAGTGAAGGCAGCAGAGGATAAAGTAGGTACAAAGACGAGGGCTGCTAGAAATCCTTGGGTAACAGAAGAAATATTGAATTTAATTGATGAAAGGAGAAAATATAAAAATGCAGTAAATGAAGCAGGC
Organism: Schistocerca gregaria; assembly: GCF_023897955.1. Taxonomy (NCBI): domain Eukaryota; kingdom Metazoa; phylum Arthropoda; class Insecta; order Orthoptera; family Acrididae; genus Schistocerca; species Schistocerca gregaria. The sequence continues at coordinate 921,785,697 of NC_064920.1, forward strand.
AAAAAGGAATACAAACGTCTCAAAAATGAGATCGACAGGAAGTGCAAAATGGCTAAACAGGGATGGCTAGAGGACAAATGTAAGGATGTAGAAGCTTATCTCACTAGGGGTAAGATAGATACTGCCTACAGGAAAATTAAAGAGACCTTTGGAGAGAAGAGAACCACGTGTATGAATATCAAGAGCTCAGATGGCAGCCCAGTTCTAAGCAAAGAAGGGAAGGCAGAAAGGTGGAAGGAGTATATAGAAGGTTTATACAAGGGCGATGTACTTGAGGACAATATTATGGAAATAGAAGAGGATGTAGATGAAGACGAAATGGGAGATACAATACTGCGTGAAGAGTTTGACAGAGCACTGAAAGACCTGAGTCGAAACAAGGCCCCCGGAGTAGACAACATTCCATTAGAACTACTGACTGCCTTGGGAGAGCCAGTCATGACAAAACTCTACCAGCTGGTGAGCAAGATGTATGAGACAGGCGAAATACCCTCAGACTTCAAGAAGAATATAATAATTCCAATCCCAAAGAAAGCAGCTGCTGACAGATGTGAAAATTACCGAACTATCAGTTTAATAAGCCACGGCTGCAAAATACTAACGCGAATTCTTTACAGACGAATGGAAAAACTGGTAGATGCAGACCTCGGGGAGGATCAGTTTGGATTCCGTCGAAATGTTGGAACACGTGAGGCAATACTGACATTACGACTTATCTTAGAAGAAAGATTAAGAAAAGGCAAACCTACGTTTCTAGCATTTGTAGACTTAGAGAAAGCTTTTGACAATGTTGACTGGAATACTCTTTTTCAAATTCTAAAGGTGGCAGGGGTAAAATACAGGGAGCGAAAGGCTATTTATAATTTGTACAGAAACCAGATGGCAGTAATAAGAGTCGAGGGGCATGAAAGGGAAGCAGTGGTTGGGAAAGGAGTGAGACAGGGTTGTCGCCTCTCCCCAATGTTATTCAATCTGTATATTGAGCAAGCAGTAAAGGAAACAAAAGAAAAATTTGGAGTAGGTATTAAAATTCATGGAGACGAAGTAAAAACTTTGAGGTTCGCCGATGACATTGTAATTCTGTCAGAGACGGCAAAGGACTTGGAAGAGCAGTTGAACGGAATGGACAGTGTCTTGAAAGGAGGATATAAGATGAACATTAACAAAAGCAAAACGAGGATAATGGAATGTAGTCAAATTAAATCGGGTGATGCTGAGGGAATTAGATTAGGAAATGATACACTTAAAGTAGTAAAGGAGTTTTGCTATTTAGGAAGTAAAATAACTGATGATGGTCGAAGTAGAGAGGATATAAAATGTAGACTGGCAACGGGAAGGAAAGCGTTTCTGAAGAAGAGAAATTTGTTAACATCAAATATAGATTTATGTATCAGGAAGTCGTTTCTGAAAGTATTTGTTTGGAGTGTAGCCATGTATGGAAGTGAAACATGGACGATAACTAGTTTGGACAAGAAGAGAATAGAAGCTTTCGAAATGTGGTGCTACAGAAGAATACTGAAGATAAGGTGGATAGATCACGTAACTAATGAGGAGGTATTGAATAGGATTGGGGAGAAGAGAAGTTTGTGGCACAACTTGACTAGAAGAAGAGATCGGTTGGTAGGACATGTTTTGAGGCATCAAGGGATCACAAATTTAGCATTGGAGGGCAGCGTGGAGGGTAAAAATCGTAGAGGGAGACCGAGAGATCAGTACACTAAGCAGATTCAGAAGGATGTAGGTTGCAGTAGGTACTGGGAGATGAAGCAGCTTGCACAGGATACAGTAGCATGGAGAGCTGCATCAAACCAGTCTCAGGACTGAAGACAACAACAACAACAACATCCAAGATAATGTTGTTCAGCAGAGTTGACAGCTCATCTGGTCCCAAACAAATCCAGTTGGGTACAGATCTGGGAATATTGCTGGTCACGGGAGTATCTCAGCATCATGCACACAGTTCACAGAGGTACGTGCCATATGTGGACGAGCATTGTCTTGTTGGAAACAGGAATCAGCATACTGCCACACGAGAGATGACACATGAGAATGCAGCATGTCCGTGACACATCCTTGTGCCGTCGGAGTTCACCCAGTCACTACCAGCTGCGACCTGAACTCACACCCGATAGATCTCCACACACGGCCACGATAATTAACATCGCTGTGCAGATGCAGCCGTTTGTTTTGCGATGTTAACGGCAGCCTATGTGTAAGATGGTAACTTCTTGCCCAGCTGATGTCGGTCTCAGAGCAATGCTCCGGGATGACACAGAGTGTTGGCAGTCCATTAGTTGTCCTCGGATGACAGGCACATCTATGAAGGGTGTGCGACATTTTTCTTCCCTCATGTTTGCTGCTCGGGCGGTATTCATATCCATTTGCCGCACAAATCTGAATATTGCACGGTTTGCCCAGATGACCAAATAAACTGCCACACTGAGGCACCTTTCAAATTACGCTAGACGCTGATAACGCTGTCTCATACGAGTACGTGGCATCTCTTTGTACTTCACTCAACATCTGACGCTGTTCAGGTCCCTTAGACTGTAACCTATCTGCTATCCTTGGTAGGGGAGATCGTGTGTAAACTAACTGCTTTTGTTGTGTAGGAGAGGTAGGAAACAAACAACCCATTTGTCTATTTGGACTATGCTATGCTTAAGTTACTTGCAGTGAAAAACTGTAAATATAAAGAAATGGGTCGCCAATCAGAACTCACTGTCATGAATTAATGGTAGGGTCACTGTGGCTGCACTCGAATTTACGATTAACAAACTGTAATGTAACTTTGAACACGGGGATAGGATCACTTTGATGAAAGGTGGTTTCTACTATAAACTTGCATGGCGAATACTGCGTACGTAATTGGGTAACAGGGACAGGAAACATAGATAAAAACCGGACATTCGCACACATATTCATTGAATAATTCAGTATAATCACTGCAGTTTCTACGATATGCAGTATTACGACATGTAAACAGAGAGTTAATACCACATAGCATATGGAAAGTCTTACGCTCCTGAAGACTGTTAAGCCACAGAAAATCGCGAAGATGAAAAGCTCCTACTAGTGCACATGATTAATTAATGACCACAAAGAAAACCTTACTGATAATGTGGATGCCAATGGATTCTCCGAGGGACACGTGGCCGCCCAGCAGGTCACTATCGCAAATAAAAGCAATTAAAATCCCTTTTCCGAAGTATGAAGGAATTAGAATGACACGCATGATTTGGAAAACAAAAAGTTTTTATAATGATTTATACCCTCAAGCAATTTAATTTGGACTGTGATACACGTTACCCAGAAATCATGCAAACTCACGTATATTCTGAATTTCTAAGTAAAACAAAAATGACTGTAAATTATGAACCAGCGTGTGGCGCAATGGTTCGTGTCAATTAGTCCTAGAAAACTTTGTGGTTCATTAAGTGTAGCCTAAATGACACATAGTTTGTACAATCGCTACACGTCGTGCAACGGTCCACTATTCAAACAGATTACGCAAATGAACGAATAGTTCTCCTAAGCATCTGGTTTGCCTTCACTGAACACGGAGGCAAAACTGTATTAGCACTGACAGGAAACTGATAAAATGACCTAAGAATCGCGCTACGATGAGAATGTAAACATAATACAAGAGTGGAGCGTATACACGTCTATCTCATCTGGTCGCCGGGCCACAAGTGCTGTTTCCAAGCGATTTAAGTTCTACCCTCTCACGGCTGTGAAGGGGGGAGCTTACTGTACCCTGAAGAACATCGTGAAAACCCCTTCGTCTACTTCCCAAACGAGAAGTACAGGTAATCTCTCTGTCCACACACAACATTTTCAAGATTGGCAAACCTGTTTAGCAGACATGCTACCATTCACCCAAAGAACAGACTCATCTTCATTTTAAAATACATTTCCACGCTCACACAGTAGATGGAACGTAGGAATAAAGGTAAATTTATTGACTACCATACATTCAAATTTACACAGATGGTGGAGAGGATAGGAGTAATGCTGAAACATTTTTTTTAGTCAGTGAAATGAAAACTTGGACACATTCGTGAGTATCGAAGGGTGGAAATAACAACACAGACGTGTGAACTACCCTGAAAGGAATCTAATGTCAGCGCTTCAGCATACCCTAGCAGACCTGGTAACAACACTAAACGTGAGCATTATTAATGCACCCGGCTAGCCATTCCAACTCTCACAGAAAATTGCATCGCTAATCTTACACACCTGCTGATGGCGTGTTCGTGCAAGAAGTTACATCGACATTCAACCATGTCTTCCTGGTGCTTCACGTTGTTTGTCGGGCAGAGTAGCTGCCTTGCGTAACTCAATTCAAATTTTTCTACGTTTCATTACTGGCCGTGTGCCCTATCTTCACGGCTTGGGCATGGTAATCTGTATTTGGCGGTTGAGGGCGTCCAGATACCCTTCGTGCCGCCACCCTTTCGCCTCCGGAACGAAATTTGTGCACCCTATCCGTCTGCCACTACTGTTATCAGATTTGAAAGTGTGAGCACATTTCGAAGTGTTGGTAAATCGTGTAACTAAGACGAACGTGGATACCAGCCAGAAATTCACCTAGTCAGATTTTGGAGACCCCATAAAAACCACATCAGACTGACCGTTGATAAACCGCCCGAGTGGATTCGATCCGGTGTCAGTGCATACTAGGGTTCGAATGGCTCTGAGCACTGTGGGACTTAACATTTGAGGTCATCAGTCCCCTAGAACTACTTAAACCTAACTAACCTAAGGAAATCACACACGTCAATGTCAGAGGCAGGGTTCGAATATGCGACCGTAGCGGTCTCGCGGTTCCATACTGAAGCGCCTAGAACCGCTCGGCCACACAGTCCAGGGTGTCAGTGAACCTCCCCGAATTTCTAAAGTGGTATGCTGGGAAGTGTGGCTATGTGTGCGTATTCTGAAATCATTTTTCTATTCATAACATTTTTCTACTTTCAGTTAATCCATTTAAAATACCTAATGAACAGTTCAAACCGGTATCGAGTACAATTATCTCAAGAAATCTGCGAGAAAACATTGGAAAGCAACTCATGGTGATCTCAATTATAAAATTATGTTGTACATTCCATAACAAATACACACAAGTTCCAGTTGTGACAGTGTTCTCTATAATAACTCCTTCTTTACGGCTAGACTGTCTAGGAATTTAGTCGTCATAATAAAGATAACAGTATAACAGTACGTGGGACGAATGTGAACTCTGTGGTTTTAGTGCCGAGTAAAGTCAACTTGTGTTTTCCTCGGCATCAGTTGGACTGATAGTTAAAAATGCAGCCGTACCGTGTAATACAGCGCAGTGCAAGCTTCGTCGAAGAGCATCTGGTCCCCCTGTATACTTGGGTTGTCTCTCTGCATATTTCAGACGCACGCGTTCTCTCTTGTTGTTTTACAGTCGCATGTCTCTGGGAGAGGCTGCATATAAGATGAACTTCCCGTTACCCGGAGTACGTACACTACTTGCCTTCAAGTCTGCACTGCGCTTACTTGGAAACACGCTGAAACACGAACATGTTTCCCAGACCGTTCTGCAATTAGCCGTTACGCTCGAATTCCATAACGTTCTACGTGCAGAGTGCATTAAGGGAACTCTGCAGACATTCCTTATTTACAAACGAACAGGCATAAGACTACACTTGTTGTACCATTGTACGCAACAGCATTTCGTCACAACGAGGCCAAACGTCTTCCAGCAAACATTGCCGCTTGTTCCACAGACGCCAACCATGTGTACTTGTTACTACAATTATAACATTCAGTTTTTTGAAAGGATTTTGCATTACGTTTTATTTCGCTCCTTGTGGACGACGTTTCTGACCATTTAATTGAGGTTGTTACCTGACAAGAATGTGACACTGCATTTTGTCCTAAACTTTTCGATACACATCAGTTCAACACTTTGGGCAGGCCAGCACAGAAATATTGTTCGAATTCTCATGTAATGTTACTTGTTACTTGTTCCATGGAAAATATCAACTTGTTGAATGAGATCAGTTTCGAAACTATTATTACAGTTTAGAAAATTACTGTCAACTATGTCGGTAGAGTCCTATTATCGACAAAAACTTGGTGACTGACGCGTATACAGAAAATTAAACAGATCCCCAGAGGGAAACACACTTAACTGTAACAATATACAGGGCGGTCCATTGATCAAAATATCTCACGAAATAAGCGTCAAACGAAAAAACTACAAACAACGAAACTTGTCTAGCTTGAAGGGGGAAACCAGATGGCGCTATGGTTGGCCCGCTAGATGGCGCTGCCATAGCACAAACGGATGTCAACTGCGTTTTTTAAACAGGAACCCCTGTTTTATTACATATTCGTGTAGTACGTAGAGAAATATGAATGTTTTAGTTTGACCAATTTTTTCGCTTTGTGATAGATCGCGCTGTAATAATCACGACACATGGCTCAAACTTTTAGACGAACAATTGGTAACAGGGAGGTTTTTTAAATTAAAGTACAGAACGTAGGTACGTTTGAACATTTTATTTCGGTTGTTCCAATCTGATACATGTATCTTTGTGAACTTATCATTTCTGAGAACGCAGGCTGTTACAGCTTGATTACCTGAAAATACCACATTAATGTAATAAATGCTCAAAATGTTACCCGTCAACCTCAATGCAGTTGGCAATACGTGTAACGACATTCCTCTCAACATCGAGTAGTTCGCCTTCCGTAATGTTCGCACATGCATTGGCAATGCGCTGACGCATGTTGTTAGGCGTTGTCGGTTGATCACGATAGCAAATGTCATTCATCTTTCGCCACAGAAAGAAATCCATGGACGTCAGATTCAGTGAACGTGCGGGCCATGGAATAGTCCTTCGACGACCAATCCACCTGTCATGAAATATGCTATTCAACACCGCTTCAACCGCATGTGAGCTATGTGCCGGACATCCATCATGTTATGCAGTGAAACATCCTGTAGTAACATCGGTAGAACATTACGTTGGAAATCAGCATACATTACACTACTTAGATTATCATCGATAAAATTGGGGCCAATTATCCTTCCTCTCATAATGCCGCACCATGCATTAGGCCGTTAAGGCCTCTGATGTTCCACTTGTCACAGTCACCGTGGATTTTCCGTTGCCCAGTAGTGCATATTATGCCGGTTTACGTTGCCGCTATTGGTGAATGACGCTTCGTCGCTAAAAAGAACGCGTCCAAAAAATCTATCATCGTCCCGTAATCTCTATTGTGTCCAGTGGCAGAACTGCACACGTTGTTCAAAGTCGTCGCCATCGATTTTCTGGTGCATAGAAATATGGTACGGGTGCAATCGACGTTGATATAGAATTAACATTGACGTTTTTGAGATTCCCGATTCTTGAGCAATTTGTCTGCTACTGATGTGCGGCTTAGCCGCGACAGCAGCTAAAACACCTACTCGGGCATCATCATTTGTTGCACGTCGTGGTTGACGTTTCACATGTGGCTGAACACTTCCTGCTTCCTTAAATAACGTAACTATCCGGCAAACGGTCCGGACATTTGGATGATGTGGTCCAGGATACCGAGCAGCATACATAGCAGACGCCAGTTGGGCATTTTGATCACAATAGCCATACATCAACACAATATTTACCTTTTCCGCAGTTGGTAAACGGTCCATTTTAACACGGGTAATGTATCACGAAAGCAAATACCGTCCACCCAGACTGTCGGAATGTTACTTGATACCACGTACTTATACGTTTGTGACTATTACAGCGCCATCTATCACAAAGCGAAAAAAGTAGTCCAACTAAGACATTCATATTTCTTTACGTACTTCACGAATATGTAATAAAAATGGTGGTTCCTATTTTTAAAAAACGCAGTTGATATCCGTTTGACCTATAGCAGCGCTACCTAGTGGGCCAATCATATCGGCATCTGGTTTCCCCCTTTAAGCTAGACGAGTTTCGTTCTTGGTAGTTTTTTCGTTTGATGCTTATTTCGTGGGATATTTGGCTCGGTGACTATCAATGGATCACCCTGTATATAGCCAAAACATTATGGCCTCGCGGTTAGATGGTTATCGTTCCATTTTTTGGATGTGTTACAATAGCGATTCTTGTACTTTATTTCTATGCACAGATCACGAAATTCCCGTAAAAACATTGGCGATGGTTTATGGGCACGGAGACGGTGGACGTTACAGTTAAATGTATTTTAACGGCTTCAGATCAGGTGGATTTGATTACACCACGTTCTCCTTTGAGTACAGCCACATATCCCTCGGAGACCCAGTACTGCACCACTGGCCACCGACAGTAGAGCGGTGCATGTTTCGAGACTCATTCGTTTGGTTGAGGGCGCATCCGACCAAGACCATACGACGTGGGATACATGTTCCTCGTTACGAGAGTATTGAAGGGCGATTTATATTAATTGTTAAAAATCATTTAAAAGCCAAGATCGCACAAAATATTTTTTTATTGAAGACAACCGCTTTCAACAGTCTCTTCTGTCATCTTCAGCTCTTAAACATCTTTTTGTGGTTGGATATGTTAATTTAACGCTGATCCGCATGCACAAGATGTCAAGGGATAAACTCAGCAATTTATAAACGTTTGTCATCTCTATAATATTTTCTAGGCGCTTCAGTCCGGAACCGCGCGACTGCTACGGTCATCCTGCCTCGGGCATGGATGTGTGTGATGTCCTTAGTAGGGGGGACTAAGTAGTTCTACGTTCTAGGGGACTGATGTCCCTAGATGTCAAGTCCCATAGTGCTCAGAGCCATTTGAACCAGCCATCTATAATATTTAAAAACACGTAGCACCGTCTCCAAATCGCCAAGTCCATATAAATATTGCTAACAGATATTTGCTACGTAATACAAATACAGTACACAATAGCACAACTGTTTACATAAGCTGGACACGTACTATAGCATTTGTTAGCAATATTTAAATGGACACGACCTTTTGCACAAGGAGTTGTGTGGTTTTAAATATTTTAGCGACAACTAACACTGAATTTTATCCATTTGAAATCTTGCGCATGACCTCCAGCGTAAAGTGAACATGTTTTACTACAAAAAGATGTTTAGGAATTAAAGATGACAGCAGAGACTGTTGAAACTGGTTGTATAGAATAAAAAGTATTTTGTGTGATCTTGGCTTTTGAATGGTTTTTAACGAGGTCTTGTAATGATTCATCAGGCGAGCCAAGATGTTTCTATTGATTCAAGGACCGTTCACGATGATCCCATGCCCATAGCGGGTGTAATTAGAGATGTCGTTGTGTCCACATGGGAACAAGCAGGTGTGTTCAAATGTCTGTTTTGCCCTCACTGTACATTACGCCTTCTTTTCCCCTGTGTACTATGTCTTGGAAAAAGAAATCTGATTTAAGTAAATATAATTTTCTTCTTTATCGTTCCACGCATCTTTCGGCAATGTTTCACAGGCAAAAATTTTGCATGATAATGTATCCGCCTGTCGTTTGCCGTACTGCTGATATTTTGCCATAGTTTGTCATCTGCCACTAATCGGGATTTCTCTTTAGTGTTTTCCTTATGTTGAACTAAATGTCGGGCCGCATGGGAAGTTGTTCCACTTTGTCATTCTCGTTAAAGAACCGTGACAAAATCAGCTAGTAGTTTTACTTCTGGAAAGAACTTATCTAACTGAATTACATGTTAAACATATGTTAGTTTCACTGAAAAATGCCTGTTGAAATGTATAGGCAGTTACTCGGCACAACTTCGAAACTATCTAAATTTGGTTTTGATTCAAGTATCCTTCCCAGACCTCTGCTCGGTATACAGCAATCATCATGTGAATAATAGGCATTGGCCGTGCAGCGTAGACAGTAACTCCAGTGACATTAGAGTGATTGACAGACAAAACAGACTCTGCGTAATTGCCACTCTTCCTGAATTTACGCGATATACGCGAGACTGAAATAATTAGCACTGCTGTTTAACGCAAATGGTTCTTATTGCCTTACCTGCTCATGCATTTGAAGGTTGTATCAGGTCATGCAAAATGTAGTTCAAACTCCGATCATTTCACGTCATTTGTGATTTGTGTGGTACTTTTAATATTATTTTGACTTTTCCCTTTTCGGCACTAGAGTTTAAACATAATTTGAAATGTTTTTCCACAAATCCATGGGTTAAAGAAACTGTTTTCAGTTGAAAAGTGACAAACAAAACCGTATTACTTCTGCAATGTGTATGCTGATCACATGAATATGAAACAACCTTAGTCCAACAGGAGGAATGGAAATTTTAGCCTAGTTTTATTTTGTTTGCGTGTTACATGGATCGTATTCACGGTAGCTTGCCAGTCAGTATGTGGAACGAGTCAGAGGGTTTACAGGTAAGACAAATTTTCTCTGTGAATACATGGCTACAAGCTGCCGTTGTACATAACTGTTCTTTCGTTTCAACCTTACACTACAACAAAATTTGTTAAGTGTATCTCAGCCACATATACACTACCTAGTCAGGACTTTATCTGCAGAGTAGAAGCAGTTGTTAGGTAGACATTATTTCAATTTGTTTTGGAAACTGTCATTATCTGCCCGAACCTTTGATTCACAAAAGAAGAGGTCTAATACTTTTATGACCGCCAACTTTGCTGCTTCTCGGCAGGAGTAAGTTTACGTTGTGGAAAATGCAGACTGTTTCTGTGCCTAGGTTGCTATGAATGCCGCTATTATTCTCATATAAACCTACCACAAAAAAAATCTTCGTAATAGAGCAATTGTGTTGTGAGGTTCTTCTTATTATGCCCAACTATTTACACAATGGTCTACATTGAGACCGAAGAGAGACCGTACGGTACATCTATGCGCAACGAATACTGCTTAAAAATTTCTCAAACTGTCTCAGAAAACAATATCATATGACATCAAAGAATAAAATGATGTAAAATAAGCTAATATTCTTATGCTTTCACCACCAAAATCAGTTATCAAATGTCATTAAACTTGGGCGTTTGAGATGATTACAATACATACTTTCTAAATCTAGTGCTGATCAGTACACACACTCAGGAACTTTGAACAACTAGTTCCAAATGTTTCTTTTCGCCCGTGCCGTACTGTTATAGACGGTGATACATCTTACCTCATACAGGTGTTTTTTGCAAGTTAAGCGGCAGACAATTTACCGAGATCAAATCAGTGTTCCCTATAACGTTTTATTTTTTCCTTGTTCTGTTGTCGGAGCTCTATTATTTTGACTGCGATGTTCACATGATAACCAAACAGCTCTATTATTTTTTTATCGTTGTAAGCGATATTATATAAAACAAGAACAGGCGTGATCCTCCATTTGTGGCTTACAGGACACAGTTAGTAATTTGCCCCCTTTAGAGGTTTCACTGCTGGGTCTACCTTTCGTTAACTGGATCTTAGTTTCGTATCAGTGAAATATATAGTGAAGCATTTACTCACTATGCCTGGCTGAAAATGACTTACAAGTTCGTTGCTCCCTCCATTCGTAATGCTGGAATTCAGTATGGTGTTGGCCAAACCTTAGCCTTGATGACAGCTTCCACTATCGCAGACATAAGTTCAATCAGGTGCTGAAAGGTTTCTTGGGGAATGCCAGGCTATCCTTCATGGATTGCTGCACTCAGGACGAGTATCAATGTCGCTCGGTGAGGCCTGGCACGAAGTCGGTGTTCCCAACATTCCAAAGGTGCTGTATAGGATTCAGGTCAGGACTCTGTGGAGACCAGTCCGTTACAGGGATGTTATTGTCGTGCAACCACTCTGCCACAGGCCGTGAATTATGAACAGGTGCTCGATCGCGTTGAAAGATGCAATCCCCATCCCCGAATTGCTCTTCAACAGTGGGAAACATGAAGATGTTTAAAACATCAGTGTAGGTCTATGCTGTGATAGTGCACATTGTGTACCGTGATCGGCACTCCACACAACGTTTTTCCACTGTTCAATCGTCCAATGTTTACGCTCCTTGCACCAAGCGAGAAGTCATTTGGCATTTACCAGCGTGATGTGTGGCTTATGAGCAGCCGCTCGACCGAAAGAAGATATACCATCTCCATATATAGTTATGGGTAACCTGCCATTGACCTTCTTCTTCAGTGCGGATGCACACGCATTGCCCGAACTTTTACGGGATTCGGTCAGATTGTCTGCCCCTACTAATTAGTGTAGTAGGCAGGGGCACTACGAATGCAGTGTGTGGACATTAATTGGGAATTAGGATCTCACGGGGAGCGAGAAATGGATAAATCCTTGCAGTCGCACTATCGTCTGCGCCCTCGGTGACTCAGAAGGATAGAGCGTTTGACATGTAAGCAGGAGATCCCGGGTTGGAGTCTCGGACGGGGCACAAATTTTCTACTGACCCCGTTTATATATATCAACGCCTGTCGACAGCTTAGGGTCTTGGTTTAATTATCATTTCCGGAAATCCAAGATTTTTCACCTCCCGCCTAACTGCCATACTACTTGCAGTGGATCCTGATGCAATTTGGAATTCCTGTGTGATGTCTAATAACTACTGAGGTCGCTGATAATGAGTACCTGGCAGCAGGTGGCCGCACAATACACTAAAATGGAAAACCTATTTTTGGGGGTGTCCAGACAGTTTTTATCACACAGTGTAGCTGATTATTAGTTGTGTTTTGTAAGAAATATATGTTTTCTTATTAGTAACCAGTGGAAGGAGAAGTCTGAAAAAGAAAATTCAAAGGAAGAAGTGCAGGCAGTCTTGCTCGGTACTCGGACGTGCGTGAACGGACTGGCACTGGCATGGAGCTAATTGTTGGAAAAATGGATGACTTGATGTAGGCAGACCACTTTTTTTTAGCATTGGAGGGTAGAAGTGCTTAACAAGCTCGCGGACATATTTGGTGGAGACGGAGGATGCAGTAATTACATTGACATATAAGAAGAGCTCAGAACTTTCTAGAACACAATTGCTTCCTTATTATTGCAATGAGTCATTGATATTTCGAGAAGACAATTAATTCCAAAATTCGACGCAGAAGGCCACTGCCAAGAGTTTAAGTTATTGAAGAAATGAACAGAAAAAAGAACCATGCACTTCGTGAGGAAACTTTCTGAATATCCAGAAGACGTTGAGAGGCAAAAGCTAGTATTACATTAAGCAGCTTAAAATTCGAATTATCCCATCACAAGAACGGAAACGTGCCACGGATTCTTCAGACAATATACCGAACTATTACCCGTGTAATTTCACCCAGTCTGTGGACTGTCCAACGAATGTAGACTGATCAGTATTGTGATGTGCACTGAACTATGAATTGTCTTCGCAAGTTAGCTGGCTCTGTGGTTAAGGCTACGGTTGTTTGGAGGGAAAAAAAGGTGCAAAATTGAGTCAGTAGTAATTTCTCCGACTCATTCGGTACTGCATCCCACTCCAAAGCAGTTTTAAAAAGTAATTGTTTATCCAGACATGAGGCAATACGCCGGAACAGCTGAATTGCACGATACAATGTGAGACATCTGAATGTATCTGCAATTCCTGCACCAAGCCTATCTTCGTTTCACAAAAGGTGAAAAGGTAACTTTTTAATAAACTTTTATTTACACGTTGATGGAGATTTAAGAATAGTATTTACCATTCCATAAGGAACGTCTTGATCAGCATTTCATTGTAAACCATTACGTTAACAGCATAGAACACCCTAGTAGTTGGAATTTCCAATCATAGCGTATAAACAGAACCGTGTAAGAGTTGTAGCTTTGTATAACCGCATTATACTTCTACGTTTGTCCTTTGAATAACCTTGTCATTACTGAAATACTTTAACTGTGCACGAGGGTTGTAAGAGAGACCGATTAACAGTAAATTTTCTTAGCGAGATGGTGATTAAAGATATAACGCAGGTTAACATAAATATAATGAATACCTTGCAACAACCTTAAGTCTTTATTCAGAAGTGCCTCTGTCGTTTGATGCCTTAAGTATCACTTTATACTACGATTCATTGCCGTAAGTATACTACGATAACTCAACTCTCGGTTAGCTTTCCACTTCTGTACACAACCGAATCCCTATAATATCTAATCTCTCAATAAATTTGATCTGACTATCTTGCTAAACACTGAATATCCGACAGACATCAACACTTACATCCATTCACCTGCTCTTTGCTTAACACTAGATAAAACGTAATTAAATTACTAGACTTCATAGTGGTTTTCAACAGCAAACAGTCAGTGTTTCATCAATTATCATTACAAGAGACCTTTCTGCATACATATAGTGAAATTGTGTGACAGTGTGTGGGAGTGTAGTTTCGTCCATCGTGTAAGAGGCAGGCTAGCCGCAAGACGGTTTCAGTGGTATATCCCAACAGATAAGAAGCAACCTGAATGAAACTGAAACCGGTGAAAAAGCACAGTAGTCTGAAAAAAATTTCGTTGGGAAGGTTTAGTTGCTATCACATTGTGCGCTGATGTGCTGATATCACAATATCATTCCCCGTTGAGGCGAGTCAGTCAGACGAATGCATGGTGTCTGTCCTTTCGGGCATCACTCATTGGCGCTCATTCCGCGTAATGACCGAGTGCAGCTGACATCAGTAATTCCTTCACTTTTTCTTTCCTTTCTCCCGCCCTCCACGTTCGATTTACATGTAATGTAACACAGCTGCAGATTCCGCGTGGTGTCTATTCTTCCGGAAGTGCCCGAGAGAACAGATACCATGCCTCCATATACATGACTCGCCTCGGTGGGCAATGTATCCACCCAACTTAGTGTGACACCTTATATGGAAGCTATTTACAATATTACATCTAAATGACAAGACAGTGCAGTATAAAACATGAAACCTCGCCAACGGCTATCCGTGTCAAAGATGAAGTCTGACTTCGTAACTGAAGTTGACCTATATTCCCAGCCGCCTATCACTCTTCTAAGGCCTCTTATATGCAGGATCTAGCAATAGTGTAGGATGTGGAAGTGTATGGAGGAAGTTCTGTCTGTCTACTCCAGGTTTTATGGAAACATATCTGTTCGTAGGTGAGAGGTAAGCTTTGAGCTCTGTACACATGAAGTCGCACGTTGAAGTCCTTTCTATTCTATAGTCTCTTTAAACCTCATGTCCGATATCTGCTAAGGGTATCAGTCTGATGGAACCTCAGATACAATTTAATTCATTTTCTCATATACCTGAGACAGAAAAAAGTTTCATAAACGTATAAACCAAACAGCTCGTGGCTGTGTCAGGATTAGAACTGTGTAAGCTCGAGAGTTTCCTCGCCGCACAGCAGCTGCCGGCTCCGTGCTACTGGCCTTACGCGCCCGCCACCAGCTTCAGACACCTCCGTCTAGATTCAAAATCGCTAAAATGGCTCTGAACACTATGCGACTTAACCTCTGAGGTCATCAGTCACATAGAACTTAGAACTAATTAAACCTAACTAACCTAAGGACATCATACACATCCATGCCCGAGGCAGGATTCGAACCTGCAACCGTAGCGGTCGCCCGGTTCCAGACTGTAGCGCGTAGAACATCTACTCTTGCACCTCTACTTCTCTTTACGTACTGTGTTTTCTGCTTGGCATTAAAAAATATACTATTTCCGTGCTTTCATCTGTATTGTCGTCCTCCATGAATATAAATAAAGAGAACGCTAATTAATATGATGCTTTTTCTGGACGTAAGAAACGTAAATACTCTTTCTTTGATACCTCCATCAGCATTGATGTTACGCGCCATGTGACAAAAAAAGGAGTTAGTTTTATGTTTGTCTCAGTCCGTTAGATCAAAGGACGAAAAATATTTTAAAATCAAGAGACTATTGAAAGACTGAAAAGAGGTTTTATGTGTAATCCGCTCCTCTTTTCTTTTTTAAAGAAACAGGACAAACGAGTTTTCCTCCTTTTACGGGGAGAATAAAACGTTCATTTGTCATAAACAGTTTATGCCTAACAGCACTATAATTCATCATCGTGTTCAGTTTCTGTCCTCCTCTACAACTGCATTTATTCTCTGGAGAATAGAGCGAACAAGTTTCCGGACGTTATTTGTGATAACTCTTCCCCTGCATCATGAATTGCTTCGGACAGTGCTTTCTTGGTTGCCGGTGCTCGACCAACAATGTTCTTCAACTCTGCCCATACATGCTATATGGGATGGAGGTTAGTACCTGCGGGAGGCCAGTTCAGCAGCTCAGCGTCTACGTTCGGTTGAAACCAGTGTTTGACACAGTCCGCTATATGGATAGGAGATGGGTCAAGTTGGATGATTTTTCTGCCATTCTGCCAGCGCCCTCCCCCCCCCCCCCCCCCGAAAGAAAAAGGCGAATTGAAGGAAGTATTACGTTCTACAGTATTCCAGTATTTCGCAGTAGCAATAAATGCAAAAACAACGGTCTGTTTGCCACAGTACGACGCAACCATTTGCTGCGAACTACACTGATCAGCCAAATTATTTTGACCACTTCTTCCCACGACGTTGGATGTCGTCGGGTGGCGTTGCGGGCACGTCACACGGTAACAAAAGTATGTGAGCGGAGCAGACACGGACGGGGGATCACCCTAGAGAAGATATGGGCTGTGAAGGGGGAATACACTGAGATAAGCGACCTTGGCACAGGGTAGGTTGCAGGCCGTTGTGATCGAGCGCTTCTAGGCGCTTCAGTCCGGAACCACGATGACCTCAGATGTTATGTCCCATACTGCTTAGAACAGGACAGATTATTATTAGGTAGCGCCTGTGAATGAGTATCTCGAAAACGGAGGAGCCGATCGAATATTCGAATATTCAAGTGCTTCTGTTGTGAACATCTAAGGAAATAAGAAGATAAACAGTGAAACCATCACTAGGCGCTACATGGCTCGATGTCCATGACTCTCCATAGAATTTGGTGTTCAGAAGCTTGTCTGCTCTTTAGGAGAGATGGTGATCCGTGGCATCTCTGCCGAAATAGAACGTAGCTGGTGCACACATAAGTGCTTCGAAGCACACCGTTCATCGCACACTGTTGAACGTGGAGCTCCACTGCAGACAACCTTACGTGTTCACATGTTGACCCAAGGACATCGTCAATTACGACTGCAGTGGGTACGGGACCATTGGTGTTCGACCGATGGTCAATGGAAATGTGTCGACTCCTCCGATAATTCACGTTTCTGCTACACCACGTCGATGGTCGTCGCCACAAACGCCATCAACGAGATGAATGGAGGCTCAAAACGTGCAACGCCACTAATGAAAGCCGTATCATGCTATGGGAGACATTCTCCTGCGCTTGCATGGGATCTGTGGTGGTAAACGAAGACACGCTCACAGCTGCGAACCATCTGCGTCTGTTCTTGTCTTCTCCGACGGCGATGTCATCTTTCAGCAGTATAAATATCCGTGTCCCTTAGCCAGAACCGTGCTACAGTAGTTTGGGGATCGTTATAGTGAACTTACGTTGATGTGTCAGTACCAAATGCACTTGCTGCAAATCCTTTGTAACCCAACAGAGACAGTATCGGGTGCCATCACCATGTACACAAATTAGAGGCCCGTTATATACGGTAGTTAAATCACCTGTGCGTATACATCTAATGCCTCATACCTCCACAAACCAACCAAAACCCATTGGATCCGTAATATGCAGAATCAGTAATGTATTTCGTTCTAAAGAAGAACACACAAGCTATTAATCAGTGGTCATAATGTTTGGCTCAACAGTGTAAACATTTCCGAAAAAATTTACCAAGGACCTTTAAATGTTTCCTTCAAGCACACGGGTAGCGTCAGCAGATTGAAGAAGTTAATATGCAGTAATAAAAGATTTATTTGATAACTTAACACTCCTCAGTGGTATTTCTAGATCTAAGAATTTGGTTGAAACTGTGAAAATTTCAAAATGGCTTCCAATGGAAGCTTGACAGCTAAAAGCATCATTACATACCGCTGACATGGGAGCAGTTTAATTTCCGTGTCAGAAGTATGTTGATACCTAACCAGTTCATAGAAGATTGAACTTTTTCACTGTGTGTGATTTATAAGCTAAGATCATAATGAGTTACGATAGTAGATAGTGTTGGAAGTTCCATGCGGCTTTTCGGGGATGATGTTGTAGTATACAGAGAAGTTGCAGCATTAGAAAATTGTAGCGAAATGCAGGAAGATCTGCAGCGGATAGGCACTTGGTGTAGGGAGTGGCAACTGACCCTTAACATAGACAAATGTAATGTATTGCGAATACATAGAAAGAAGGGTCCTTTATTGTATGATTATATGTTAGCGGAACAAACACTGGTAGCAGTTACTTCTGTAAAATATCTGGGAGTATGCATGCGGAACGATTTGAAGTGGAATGATCACATAAAATTAATTGTTGGTAAGGCGGGTACCAGGTTGAGATTCATTGGGAGAGTCCTTAGAAAACGGAGTCCATCAACAAAGGAGGTCGCTTACAAAACACTCGTTCGACCTATACTTGAGTATTGCTCATCAGTGTGGGATCCGTACCAGATCGGGTTGACGGAGGAGATAGAGAAGATCCAAAGTAGAGCGGTGCGTTTCGTCACAGGGTTATTTGGTAACCGTGATAGCGTTACGGAGATGTTTAGGAAACTCAAGTGGCAGACTCTGCAGGAGAGGTTCTCTGCATCGCGATGTAGCTTGCTCGCCAGGTTTCGAGAAGGTGCGTTTCTGGGTGAGGTATCGAATATATTGCTTCCCCCTACTTATACCTCCCGAGGAGATCACGAATGCAAAATTAGAGAGATTCGAGCGCTCACGGAGGCTTTCAGTCAGTCGTTCTTCCCGCGAACCATACGCGACTGGAACAGAAAAAGGAGGTAATGACAGTGACACGTAAAGTGCCCTCCACCACACACCGTTGGGTAGCTTGCGGAGTATAAATGTAGATGTAGATGTAGACAATCACGAATCTCAGAAATGTGGGTTATGGTGGTCTGGTGGATTGACCCTAGTGTCTTAATTGTGAGGAATGGGTTCGATTTCCACATCCGACACGTATATTATACACACACATCAACAAATACACTTTAGCTCTAGCAGTGTCAAGTGAAGTGAAGAACTTAAGGTTGCATTGTGTTTTGGGATGTACATTACATATACACCGTAGTCCAATGATCGTGACTGGGCCAAATATCTCACGAAATAAGCGTCAATCGAAAAAACTACAAACAACGAGACCTGTCTAGCTTGAAGGGAGAAACCAGATGGCGCTATGCTTGGCCCGCTAGATGGACCTGCCATAGGTCAAACGGAGATCAACAGCGTTTTTAAAAATAGGAACCCCTATTTTTATTACATATTCGTGTAGTACGTAAATAAATATGAATGTTTTAGTTTGACCACATTTTTCGCTTTGTGATTGTCACAAACATATGGATCACAATTTTAGACGAACAGTTGGTAACAGGTAGGTTTTTTAAATTAAAATACAGAACGTAGGTACGTTTGAACATTTTATTTCGGATGTTCCTATGTGATACATGTGCCTTTGTGAACTTATCATTTCTGATAGCGCATGCCGTTACAGCGTGATTACTTGTAAATACCACATTAATGCAATAAATGCTCAAAATGATGTCCGTCAACCGCAACTGATTTGGCAATAAGTGTAAAGACGTTACTCTCAACAGCGAGTAGTGCGCCTTTCGTAATCTTCGCACATGCATTGACAATGCGCTGACGCATGTTATCAGGCGTTGTCGGTAGATTACAATAGCAAATATCCTTCAACTTTCCCCGCAGAAGGAAATGCGGGGACGTCAGATCCGGTGAACATGCGGGCCAAGGTATGGTGCTTCGACGACCAATCCACCTGTCATGAAATATGCTATTCAATACCGCTTCAAACGAATGTGAGCTATGTGCCGGACATCCATCGTGTTAGAAGTACATTGCCATTCTGTCATGTAGTGAAACATCTTATATTAACATCGGTAGAACATTACGTTGGAAATCAGCATACATTACACTATTTAGATTATCATCGATAAAATGGGGACCATTTATCCTTCTTCCCTTAATGCCGCACCATACATTAACGAGCCAAGATAACTGATGTTCCACCTGTCGCAGCCACCGTGGATTTTCCGTTGCCCAATAGTGCATATTATGCCGGTTTACGTTACCATTGTTGGTGAATGACAATTCGTCGCTAAAAAGAACGCGTGCAAAAAATCTGTCATCGTCCCGTATTATGTATTGTGCCTAGTGGCAGAACTGTACACGACGTTCAAAGTGGTCGCCATGCAATTCCTGGTGCATAGAAATATGGTACGGGTGCTATCGATGTTGATGTAGCATTCTCAACACCGACGTTTTTGAGATTGCCGATTCTCGCGCAATTTGTCTGCTACTGATGTGCGGATTAGCCGCGACAGCAGCTAAAACACCTACTCGGGCATCATCATTTGTTGCAGGTCGTGGTTGACGTTTCACATGTGGCTGAAAACTTCCTGCTTCTTTAAATAACGAAAGTATCAAGCAAACGGTCCGGACACTTGCATGCTGTCGTTCAGGATACCGAGCAGCATACATGGCACACGCCCGTTGGGCATTTTGATCACAATAGCCACACTTAGCACGATATCGACTCTTTGCGCAACTGGTAAACGGTCCATTTTAACATGGGTAATGTATCACGAAGCAAAAACCGTCCGCACTGGCGGAATGTTACGTGATATCACATACTTATACGTTTGTGACTGTTACAGCGCTATCTATCACAAAGCGAAAAAATTGGTCCAACTAAAACATTCATATTTCTTTACGTACTATACGAATATGTAATTACAAATGGGGGTTCCTATTCAGAAAACGCAGTTGATATCCGTTTGACCTATGGCAGCGCTACCTAGAGGGCCAATCATAGCGGCATTTGGTTTCCGTCTTTAAGCTAGACAAGTTTCGTTCTTTGTAGTTTTTTCGTTCGATGCTTATTTCGTGAGATATTTCGCCCGGTCACTATCAATGGACCACCCTGTATATCATATCCCTTCGGTACCAAATAGGGCAGAGCAGATTAAGGTTGGGCCATAGCAGAGGCGGAAGTCGCGGATAAGAGAAAATCTGTCGCCAGTGATATTCCTTACAATAGAAACTCTATTTAATTTAATGAGCCAATGGAAATTTAAGGTCACTGAGCTCCAATTTTATTTGAAATCAAGACGTTTAAAAACTTGGTACTTGACTAGGATTCGAATTAGTATCTCCTCTTTCGTGGAATGATGTAGTTCTATCTATTTGTCCTTTTCCCCAAGAGTGCCAAGTTCTCTAGAACTTCACGAGAGAGGCATATGTGGGCTCGAATCCTAGTGCAGCACCAAACTATTCATGGTTCATTTGAAGCACTGTCCTACGCACAACGATGTACTAGTCACATAAAATTTTAGTTTTAAACAATAACGACAGGAGCGTTATTTCATACCAATCATACACATGTCTCACTACTGGTGAGAAAACAGTTCGTGGATAGAAGAAAAGTTGATAGGCGCCGGGTTCGATTCCAGATCAGGCAAAAAAAAAAAAAAAACATTTCAAATTCTTAAATCTCACTGCTGGCGAAAAAATCGATACATAACATCATTAAATATCTGATTTTACGTACTTAACAATCGAATTACTTGCTGGTTTCGAGTCCCCACCACAAAACCTTACATCATGACATTTCGTTTTAAACACGTGCAAACTTTTTAAATTAAGACTACATTAAACTTTCTTCTTGGTTAGTTAACCGCGAGATAAAGGTGTTGACAGGATTCCAGGCAAAGCACCGAAGTTTTCAAATTCAGATTTGCTGATACTCATGAAAACTTCGACATTTCTCGACTTTTTATGCCTACTCACCAATGACGAACTCTGCTATGCTCAACTCTCGGTCAGGCATGAGAGCTTTGCTTAGTTACAATGATTATAGGTGCTTGTTCTCAATACGGATCCAGAAAAAATAGCTCCTCATGTCCTTAATAGTAGAAACATGTACATAAATAAAGGCTTACTCATGAGTACAGAGAAATTACTGGTGATACGAAGTTATTTTAGAAGTATGTAAGAGCGCTTGCTGCTGTTAACTGCGTTGTTCTTAGCTGATTAGCTCAGCATCCAGTTTATGCCAAACCACTCGTATCAGGAACGACGTTTCACATGTGCGGAGAACACGTTTTAAGAGTAGAATTACTTCGAAATGTCATAGAACTTTAGGAGTGTAGTATTGCCTCAAAACCCCTTGTTCATAAAAATATTGACTTTTGCCTAAAGATTGCTGGAATAACATACGTGCAGAGCTATTTAACTGAAATTCTAGTGAGTGTGGTAGTGATTTTGAAATGTCACTTAATGTCTCACTTACTGTAATAAAACTGAGTTTACAGGCTTTAAGAACTGTCTTATCCTTAATGACACATTTTCTAATAATTACAGTATCATGGTACTGATTTACATCTGGACTGATTACCTCATAGAACATTTCTCTCCAGTGATCTCTTGCGGTACCCATTTTGTGTAGTCAAGCGCCTGTACTGTAAAAAGATTCGTAGCCTCCATGACAGCTTCGATATGTGGGCAGCTTATAAATCAGTCGGGACGCTTTCCAGATCATTTGGGTAATTTTGGGTATGATAGTACATAGTTTACCGTTTTTAGTTTTTTCCGGTCTCTACTGAACAAGGCACGAGTAATATTTAGTCGTCAAATTTGTCACAAGTGTAAGCTGAAACCATGAGTCTACTATTTTTCCGTTTTCCGTTATATATCGCGCGAACCAACTACCAACTCATAGGATATTCGCAATCCAGGCAAGTTACATTTACACAGGCCTTTGGCATAGATAGTATCTACAGGTTTCGTCAGGACGGTAGGATCGTCGGCGACTTCAGAAACACCTTGTTTCGCAAATAAAACTTATGGAAATGTACCAATATCGTACATAGTTGTGTCATTACTATCCTAAGGATAATTTTGTAAGAAATATTCTTAAAGCTGTGCTGACTACGTCTTCCCGATCGCTCGCACAATTTCATACCCTCCGTTTCTGAGTAACTGCCATACACAAAACAGCCTGCAATGTGTCTTTTTTCCTCTGTGCACGTTACATACGGGCTATTGTTTTCCAATAGCACGGATTTGATGTGGCTCTCGTTACCCTGGTTCGCCCTTTCACAAAGTGCACTCACGAACTCATTTTTCCCTTTTCTTAAAGACGACATGTTCACTCGCTTCTTTAAACTTGCAACACACCTCCAAACATTTATCGCAAATATCAAAAAAACCCTCAACACTCTTCGCTATAATCATTGCATCTCATCCATTCACACAGAGGTTTATTTTTTGTTACTTAACTGCATACTGCTGAGTGTCCCTTTTAGATGCGTATCTCCAAGTAAAACTTCCACTGCATTTTTATGGTTTACTTATTTTATATTATTTTGCTATGTTATTAAATGTGGAATCAGTACATTAGCATAAATATGTATGTATATTTCCCATATCCTCCTTAACCACTGAAGCGATTTCACTAAAACTTGGTACACATATCACTTACTGTGTGGAAAGAATGGCTGTGTGGTTAATAACCACCTACCTAAGACAATGGTGGGGGTGAGATTGAAACAGAAGTGAAGCTCAAGATGCGCGAATATCTAGACTTTACTCAGCGAGTATTTGAGACTGACAGCACTTAGTGACTTGCAACGAACTTAATACATAATTTGAAGACTTTGCAAAACAGTTTCTCACTGACATTCGCTACATTATGATGAAAGAATAGAAGTTTTTATCGCTTACTATATTTTTGATGTTCGTGCATTAAAACAGCTGCGTCATGAGTGATACTGAAATATGAAACATTTTTGCCACTAACATCATTCGCAACACATTCCACAAACCGTATTCGCATATGCTGATGAATGTGCCTACAAAATTAGTGTACGACTCATAGTTCAGAAGATATCATATCATAAAAAATTAGGTGTATCTAAAAGAAAACGGCTGGTAGAATCCGCTCAAGATGCTGGTGAAATATTGGTGAATGTGTAGGGTTGCTAATCTGTCATTCTGCGCAACTGATTAATCTAAGATGTACCATTTAGCCGGTGGCTCCTGCAAGAGGCAATTTCCACCCCCACACTACTACAGAAGTCAGACAGACGCTCCTAACGTTCTAAAGAGAAATGCCTGAAAAACTTTCAGCAATAAATATCTTCTGGAATCGTCCGCTGTAAGTAAATGACACAAAAATTCACAAAATTTCTTACGTAACTAGTGGGATACTTGGGTACTGGAGTAGTGCTAGTTAGTGTAAGAAAAGCATGAAACTCGCGAAAGTTATTATTTGTTTTTGCAAAAATTCTGAGAAATCACAGTGGCAGTTTTAGTTATGAACTTAACACGTTGTTTCCACGTTATTTTCGGAATTTGAAGTTACCCCTTAAGCATAGGATTCGCAAATGAAATTTCTATACAAAGTTTAAGATTGTTATTGACTTGGTAGAATGACTGAGAGCCACGCCTACTCGAATAATTATCCGTTAGAATGTTGCCAGGTATGGTCGAGGCTGTCGCGTGTGACATGCAGTGAAGTGTACTGTTGTGGAGGAAATATGGGGCTCGCAAGAGCTGTAGTGCACAATACAGTAAACTGCAATGACTGCTGTCTGCGCCGCTCGCTGCTGACAAATAAGATAACTCTCATTCTGTCTGGATTGACCTTGCAAATCAAACGCTCCCTACGACTTGTTGAAGTCAGGGACTCCTCTCCCCTAGTGTAACTATTGGCGTGGTACACCCGTCAGATAACCAGTCCACCACGATGCCGTTCAAAAATTCGGTCGCAGGAGTTTAACTATAACTCTGTCCGTTCACACCGCACAGTAAGTGTGGCGGCCTACACAGTGAACAACACTTAATCGCAAGGACTCAATATAGAGGCCCACATCGATTCGCTCCCGACAGAGCTGTTTTCCCAGTGAAGTACTTAGAAGAGACTTGTTACTAGCTCGTTCAATACAAGTACGAGCGTACACGCTCTCGTTACGTCTTCTCGCTCCCAGAGCGACAACAGTCGACATGAAGCGGTATATCTTTTGGTCTCTTCCATTACCCCTTCAGCCCAAGGCGTCAGAAATATCGTCTGCCAATCAGCATTGCTCTTCTAAAACGGGAGAATGGCGTTTCATTTAAGGCGACCAATCTGGTAATCTGTACTATCCGTGTTTGGCGTTTGCTGTCTCCCTGTGTAAATCCGTGAAACTGTGTGCTATGTGTAAAGAATGCGTAGGCTGGCCACTCCCACACAATGTAGCAGAATTTGCTTTTAGGCCGAACGCGGGGTCGTCCTTTCACTCGGGCAAACGCTGTCTGCTCTATGGGCGGTCACCGGGACCAGCCTCCTGGCGTGCGGTTGCCTCTCTCGAGCTAAAAGCTCCTGTGACCATTATGTATGTAATGTATGTGTGTACGCCAGCCTCGAGTATTTCAACCACGGTGCGCACTTGCAATTTATTAGTTATTTGCATATCATTTACATGAATTCATACAATATTGACGTTATCTTATCGAGTTAGTGTTCGAATGAAGTGTCTTGATGTGCGGAATATGATTGTGAGGGTGGAATATGTAAGCAATGAAGTTCAGGAGACAATGATGTCTTACAATACGTCTGAAATTTGTCAAATATAAATGAAATACGTGTGCGCATGCGAACAATGTAGCGGACAAAAAGCGCCTTATATATCGCTGCTTGGTACACATGTTAGTTGCTATTTGGAAGAAATAGTGCAAGAACCAGCCACCTCCTATCGGGGTAGTAGTGATAAGGTGGAGAGAGAACGAGGGAGAAAGGAAGCGACAGGCTGAGAGGAAAAAGCAGGATATATAGAGGAGGAGATTGACACTGAGAGGGGGAGAAATAAATGGACAGAGAAAGGGGAGAGTAAGAGCTGGACAGGGAGAGGAGGGAGAAAGGCATCGACAGAGGAAGTAAAGAGGAGGAAACGGAAAGATCAACAGAGGAAGTAAAGAGGAGGAAGTGCAAAGAGGGAGGGGGACGAGGAAATGGACCCAGAGAGGGGGGAAAGAAGAAACGGATATCGAGATGGAGAGGAGAAAATTTAGGGAATATGAGATGGAGAGAGGGGAGAGATGGACTGAGAGAGGAGTAAGAAGTAGATGATACCATGAGAGAGGAGCAGAAGATGGAGTGAGAGAGAGGGAGCAGGAGGTGGTCAGAGAGGGAGAATCGAGGATTTGGGCAGAATTGAAAAGAGCAGGTACACAGAGAGGTGGGGAGCAGATGGGCATTGAGATTAGACTCAAAAGGCTCTGAGCACTACAGAACATCTGTGGTCATCAGTTCCCTAGAACTAAGAACTACTTAAATGTAACTAACCTAAGGACATCACACACATCCATGCCCGAGGCAGGATTCGAAACTGCGTCCGTAACAGCCACGTGGTTCCAGACTGAAGTGCCTACAACCGCACGGCCACACTGGCCGGCTTGAGATTAGGAAAGAGCTAATCAACAAAGAGAGGAGGGGGTAGTAGATGTACCGAGACAGGGGCAGGAGGAGATAGACAGTGATTGGAGTTGGAGCAGATAGACAGAGAGGATGGTGAGAAGGATATGGACAGAGAGGGGAAAGGACGAGACAGAGAGAGGGGGAAATAGAAGATGGACTAATCGAACTACAATAAATACATATCCGGACAACATCGGGTACTCAGTTTGTGAAATAATATGTATTAGACAGAACGGGGTGACTCACATACAAAAAATGGAAAATAGAAGGCAGCTTTAGATTATATGGCAAAGGAAAGGAGAGATTGAGGACGAACTAAGACAGGCTCGAATGTAGAAAAATGCATAATACAAGATGAGGAAGAATATTATTTGTATGGTTAAACTCCTTTGTACATTGGGTGTGGTTTGGGACTCTTATAAATAATACGTAATTCTTTTTACTCTGTACGCCTATCCTAATCACTATAGAAATTTTGCTGATACCAGACATTTTTTTAATTTGTCGTGGTTATCAGTAACTGTCCCCCAATAGCCTTCAAGAAGCATTCCAAGTATTGGTAATTTATCGCTGAAATGACTGAACTTTATTTTAACATTTTGAAAAATATTATTCATAACAACAAATATATATTCCTTCACCACATCGTTATTTTGGAATTTGTTGGATTCTTCAGTGGACTTTTATCAGTCTCAGTGTTGTAGCTTCTTCTAGACAAATGTCACCCCTGACATCACCACATCCTCGTCAGCAGTTCTACTTTTTATAATACAGTATTTCTGAACATCTTGTGACTGGATACTACGTTAAAAATCCACTCATGGAAAGCTACTAATGAAACTGTGAACCTAGTTTATGGGTAGTTGAATTTTAAATCTATACAAAAGTTGTACACTGTGGCAAGTATTTACCCACCAGATACTCTTGGAAAAAATGCGTGACGCAGTCGTGCACAACAATTTTCCAAATATATGTACGATGTTAACTGTCGCCCAAAAGAAATATTCTACAGCTAATCCCCTACACAAAGATTAAAATCTGGATGCAGATTTCTCTAGGTAACTCCCAAAAAATATGCTCCAGAAAGAGATTGAACTACGGAAGCGAAAACTAAACATCTCCAACATTGTCTGAAACCTTCAAAATTATGTGGAAGCTATTGAATATGAAGTTGGCTCTGAAAGCCAAGTGTGACAATACCGAAACAAAATATTTTTCATTCTAGCACTGAAGACCTAGCATAAATTAACTGCTCTAATACTGAATATTAAATCTGTACCCACGTCACTGATATTTAACTATTTGTTGGGCAGTAGTTTTATTTATGTTTCAATACGACTGAATAAAGGACCACAGGACGGACGAAGGGTGGAGCGACTGGTTGAGTTGAGGGGCATTTATACAGTCCACTTTTAATGCACACTATTTCGTGGAACAATACGTTTGAAGCAGTATCATACAGACAGCAAACCGCTAGGAAGCAACTGTTTTACAGAAAACAGTGGTCAACAGTTCCAAATTAGCACAACAGGAAACAAATTTAATTTTCAGTAACATGTGACTTATCTCATGTTGTAGTCTGAGGTAAGAAGTGGATACCAGACTTGGAATACCTTAAGAGCTCCGATCTAAATACAGAATATAACAAAATCAAAGATCGCAGTGAAACAGACCAGTGTTGGTTAGGAGCAACACACAATATACTGTGCCAGACATTTCCAGAAACAAACAACGAGCCTCAGAACCGAGTCAGTCGGCACAACGAACATCAGTGTCAAAGTTCAGCACTACCATAACTGAGAGTGTAGCAAACCGGAATCATGTTTATCAAACTAGCAATGTCTGCCTCAAACTGAGGCCACAGAACCGGTGTACACCAGCGGAATTTGTGTTATCTGAAAGCACAGAACAGGTCGGTCATCAATTAGCACCGCACTATAGGTGAACGGAAGACAGAAATCGTGGCGACTAGACCAGCCGTACACGTACCTGCAGAGCGCTGCGCAATACTGATGCAATAACGACGGCGGATATCCTGTCCGGTGGGATATTTCTCGTGCAATATATTTTCATCTGCAGTGTGCTCGTGACCCAGCTATCCGCCACCATGCGGCGTGCGGCAGTTAACTACCTCTTCGCACGGGCACTAAAGGAAAACAGACTGCCAATTCCCCGCGCCGGCCAACATCCCGACGGCCAGCACCAACTTCCGCCTCGCGGCTCACGCGACCAATACACCACCGGGGCTCGTTTCACCTTCCGAGACACGCGCTCGGCTAGATAAACGACTGCTAGCCAGAGAGGTCGCAAGCCCAACCGGGAGGAGGCATGGCCAACACAGGCCGCTAGTGCTAACGTAGGCTCGTAGTCCCTCACACGGCACAGTAATATTAGTAAGAGAATCTGCGACAAACGGTGTACATTGAAGGATATACTGAATACCGTTGTTTTCATCTTAAAAGCGTATTCTGATCCTTCCGCTAGAACCGAAGTAATGGTTTCTGGAGGGTGCCAGTAACGCTTTCTACTCTACCTGTATTGTCGTTGTGGCCGAGCGGTTGTAGGCGCTTCACTCTGAAACCGCGTGACCGCTACGGTCGCAGGTTCGAATCCTGCCTCGGGCATGGATGTGTGTGCTATCCTTAGGTTAGTTAGGTTTAAGTAGTTCTATGTTCTAGGGGACTGATGACCTCAGGTGTCCCATAGTGCTCAGAGCCAATTGACCTATTCTTACATTTATTGCATCCTAGGCGTGATTTTTACGATCGTCAATATGTTTGTCAGTTCTGCGCACTCTATCTCGACTGCGACCGTACGCAATTTACTGCTGACTCTCTGACCTATCTCTTGTCTCTTCCGAATGTTCTGTGACCGGTGACACATGCGGCCTGCCATGTTGGCATCCCTATAAAATGGCGTCTCCCACTGCCTATCAATATGTGATCATGTGAACACCACACAACGGTTCAAAGTAGCAAAACGTTGCCTTCCGATGAGCACACTACTTTTCCGAACATTTTCATTTGTCACGGAACTTTTGAAACTGAGGTATTATATCAAAACGACACATGCTAATTTACATGTTAAAAATTAATAAAATGTGAGGAGACGTCTAAGATGGCCGAGGATATGGTAATCTCACGAAGTACTTGACTAGGCTAAGGGCGAGTCTCATCCGAATTCCAATATTGTGGTCTCTCCGCGAAATATAAGTTGGCGGCAGTAAAATTGTACTGCAGTCAGCCTCAAGTGCTGGTTCTCTAAATTTCCTCAGTAGCAATTCACGAAAAGAACGCCTCCTTTCCTCTAGAGACGCCCATCCGAGTTCCTGAAGCATTTCCGTAACACTCGCGTGATGATCAAACCTACCAGTAACAAATCTAGCAGCCCGCCTCTGAATTGCTTCTACGTCCTCCCTCAATCCGACCTGATAGGAATGCCAAACGCTCGAGCAGTACTCAAGAATAGGTCGTATTAGTGTTTTATAAGCGGTCTCCTCTGCAGATGAAACACATTTTCCCATAATTGTACCAATGAACCGAAGACGACTATCCGCCTTCCCCACAACTGCCATTACATGCTTGTCTCACTTCATATCGCTCTGCAATGTTACGCCCAAATATTTAATTGACGTGAGTGTGTCAAGCCCTACACTACTAATGGAGTATCCGAACATTACGGGATTCTGTTTCCTATTCATCTGCATTAATTTACATTTATCTATATTTAGAGTTAGCTGCCATCCTTTACACCAGTCACAAATCCTGTCCTAGTCATCTTGTTTCCTCCTACAGTCACTCAACGACGACACCTTCCCGTACACCAAAGCAAAATGGTTCAAATGGTTCTGAGCACTATGGGACTTAACATCTTAGGTCATCAGTCCCCTAGAACTTAGAACTACTTAAACCTAACTAACCTAAGGACATCACACACATCCATGCCCGAGGCAGGATTCGAACCTGAGACCGTAACAGTCGCGCGGCTCCGGACTGCAGTGCCTAGAACCGCGTACACCACAACATCATCAGCAAGCAGCCGCACATTGCTATCCACGCTATCCAAAAGATCATTTATGTAGATAGAAAGCAACAGCGGACCTACCACACTTCCCTGGGGCACTCCAGATGATACCCTCACCTCCTATAAATAGTTATCATCGAGGACAACGTACTAGGTTCTATTATTTAAGAAGTCTTCGAGCCACTCACATATTTGGGAACCAATCCCATATGCTCGTACCTTAGTTAGGCGTCTGCAGTGGGGCACCGAGTCAAACGCTTTCCGGATGTCTAGGAATGTGACATCCGTCGGATACCCTTCATCCATGGTTCGCAAGATATCACGTAAAAAAAGGGCGAGTTGCGTTTCGCAGGAGCGATGCTTTCTAAAGCTGTGCTGATGCATGGTCAGCAACTTCTCTGTCTGAAGGAAATTCATTATATTCGAACTGAGATTATGTTCGAGAATTTTGCAACAAACCGATGTTAAGAATATTGGTCTGTAATTTTGAGGATCCGTCCTTCTACCCTTCTTATATACAGACGTGACCAGTGCTTTTTTCCAGTCGCTCAGGACTTTACGTTGGGCAAGAGATTCGCGATAAATGCAAGCTAAGTAAGGAGCGAATGCAGTTGAATACTATCTCTAAAACCGAATTGGAATCCCATCAGGACCTGGCGATTTATTTATTTTCAACCCATTCAGCTACGTACAACCCCAGGGATGTCTATCACAATGTCCTCCATACGGGAATCTGTACGCGACTTGAACAGCGGTACGTTTGTACAATCCTTCTGCGTGAAAGATTTCTGATATGATAAATTTAAAATTTAAGCTCTCGTTTTTCTGTGTTCCGTAGCCAGGCCATACTGATCAGTGAGTGACTGGAGGGAAGCCCTCGACCCGCTTTCCGATTTTACATAAGACCAGAATCTCCTTGGGTTTTCAGAAAGATCTTTGGCTAAGGTATGGCGGTGGTAGTGGTTGTATGATTCGCGCATCGCTCTTTTTACACGAGCAAGAATCTCTACTAACTTTTGCCTGTCCGAATTCTGCCGATATTTCTTGTACCGCGAGTGCAACTGTCTTTGCTTCCTGAGCATTCTCCGAATTGCACTGTTAAACCACGGTGGGTCTTTTCCGTCCGTAACCCATTTTTTTGGCACATACTTGTCCAATGCATGTTGTAAAATGTGTTTAAAAATTGCCCATAATTCTCCCACGTCCTTCGTAGCGGAAGTAAATGAAGTCAATTAATTTACGAAGTAGGATGCTAACGACTGCTTATCTGCACTTTCTAGTAAGAATACTCTCCTAGCCTTCTTGACCGACTTTTTA
The DNA here is from genome assembly GCF_023897955.1 of Schistocerca gregaria. Taxonomy (NCBI): domain Eukaryota; kingdom Metazoa; phylum Arthropoda; class Insecta; order Orthoptera; family Acrididae; genus Schistocerca; species Schistocerca gregaria. Next base: position 921,817,535 of record NC_064920.1, read on the forward strand.
ACATCATGATCACTAATCCCTCTCTCAAGACTGACACCGTCTATGAGGTCTGGTCTGTTCGTGGCTACCAGATCCAAAATATTTCCATTACGCGTTGGCTGTCGATTTAGCTGCTCAAGACAGTTTTCGGATAATGTGTTCAAAAGTAATTCACACGACGGCTTGTCTGTACCACTTGTAATGAATCCACAGATCTCCCAGTCTATACTAGGTAGGTTGACGTCGCCGCCGACTAATATAGCATGATCCTGGTACTTTTGCGATACAGAGTGTAGACTCCATTTGAATGATTCTGTTACGGTGGAACCTGGTGGCCGGTAATTACACCCAACAATTATCAAACAGCCCTGCGCCTGCTACACGGACGTTTGAGTCACAGCTCCCGTACAAGATAATTAATTTTAGTAGAAATAAACTGTTTCTAACACTTTAAACTAATTTGTTACGTTAATTATAGTGCTCTTCAAGCGTACCATTAAGAGTTTTTTTCTTACTCGCGTATTTTCACAGTAATCACGCAAAGTTCGTTTTGTTTACATATCGCGGCCAGGCCGAACTTATGAGCTTTCAGATTTAACTACATACTGCAATTTTAAGTGCATTTACTGATAGTTTATTGTGCCAAATACGTTTGCTGCCCTTTTATATCTGTAGAGTATCGTCATCTTTTAAGTAATTTCCAGTAAGACACTTCTGAACCATTGTTTACATTGTCGCGAGTAGGCCTAATTTTTTGTACACGTATTTTCATTGTTTTCCGGTAACTTAATTGTTTTTCTGTCACTAAAATCGATTTGTACCATGAGTGTAAAGTGCCTGATGTGCCGTATAATCGTTAGCTCCGGGGTCTGGTGTGATGGATGTAGTAACTTTTTTCATTGGGGAGATTGTAGTGGCGTGGAAATTGGGAAAATGAGCGAGACTCATCAGTGGTTCTGTAGGCTATGCAGTAGAGATAGAAGGATTGTGGAACAGGAGGAGAAAATTGCTGCCCTTCAGGCTGAGTTGGATGAGGCTAGGCAAGAACTGTGCAGGTTAAGGGGGGGAGAAGGGTAAACAGGGGTGGGAAGTGGCAACAGGCATAAGGAACAGGCCAAGAAATTCTTCTGACAGCTTTGTTATTAATGCACAAAATAGGTTTGACCTGTTGCCTCAGTCGGAACCTGATGAGCCTCTCACAGAAGTAGATGTAGACAGGGCTCAACAAGCTTTCAGCAGCAAATTGAATAAGAAGGTAGGGAAGTGTGCAAAGTGGAAGAAAGTCTTGTTGTTAGGTAGTTCGCATTCTAGGGGTGTGGGCCAACGTCTGCAGGATGAATTAGGGTCAGAATACCAGGTCACAAGTTTTTTTCAAACCTAGTGCGGGACTGGGGCAGGTTACAGAGGATTTAGGTTCACAATGTAGAGGCTTTACTAAGGAAGATACCGTGGTTATTGTGGGTGGGCCGGGCAACAGTATTGACAGAGATCCGGGGTACAGCATAAAGTGTGACCTGGCAAATATTGCATCGGCATCGAGTCATACCAGTGTTGCGTTTGTGTCGGTTCTGGAGCGCCACGACCGGCCTCATTTGAGCTCTTCTGTCAGGAGAGTTAATTTGGAGTTGGAACGGCTACTTGGATCTGATGCAGGGTCATACATTGGTGTGGTTCCTGTTGATTCACTCTGTAGGTGGGATTATACTAGACATGGCCTACACCTCAACAAGAAGGGGAAGGGTAAACTGGCTGGGCTGATAGCAGGAAATTTAAAGGGGGGAGGAACTACAACTCATGGTGGTAACTCTTTTTTAGTGCAAGATCAGTGTCCAGTGGGAAACTCAGCCAGTCAAGTACTAAAGATGTTAAAAAAGTTCAAAATACTCACAAAAGTAAAATGAAAAATGTTAGTATATTTCATCAAATTATTGGGGCATTGAAGAATAAAATTGATGAGCTTCTGCTTTGTTTAGAAGGTATAGAAACTGATAATGTAATAGATGTACTATGCCTGTCTGAGCATCACATTGTTACTGATATGCAAAAGGTTAGCATCAATGGGTACAAATTAACTGCACATGTAAGTAGAGATAATATGATGAGAGGAGAAGTTGCCATATATGTCAAAAGCTTCCACAGCGCAAAACATTTAGAAACTAAAAAATTTTGTGTAGAGCAACATATGGAAGCATGTGCCACTGAACTAAAGCTAAATGATGGCACTTTCATAATTGAAACAGTGTACAGGTCCCCTCAGGGAATTTCCAGCTATTTCTAGAAAACTTGGATGCTTTGTTGTGCTATCTGTCAGACAGGGGGAAGCAAATTATCATTTGTGGGGATTTCAATGTTGATTCCCTGAAAGAGTGTAATAGGAAGAATGACCTTGTAGTATTACTCAGTTCTTTCAATTTGAGCTCAGTCATTGATTTTTCTACTCGGATAACAAAGAACAGCAGGACATTGATAGATGACTTTTTTATAGACCAAGATATGTTTAAGGACATAAATGCTTATCCTGTTGAGAATGGTCTTTCAGATCATGGTGCACAGCTAGTTACAGTACAGGATATACCTCCATGCAGTATATCAAATCAGAATTTCAAAGCAGTGCGTTCAATTAATAATATAAATACTGCAAACTTTAGGGAAAGCCTAAAGGAGCTAGACTGGGATGAAGTGTATATGAAACCCGATGCAAACTTGAAATATAACTTATTTAAAGATACATTTTAAGGGTATTTGAAAATTGTTTTCCCAAGAAAATAGTGAAACATAATTCCAAGAAAACATATAAAAAACCTTGGCTAACTAAAGGAATAAGAATATCTTGCAACCGTAGAAGAGAACTGTATCTAACAGCAAGAGGGAGTAATGACCCCGAAATTGTTCAATAGTATAAAAACTATTGTGGAGTACTAAGAAATGTTAGTAAAAAGTCCAGAAGCATGTTTATCATGTCTGAGATCAGTAACTCTGATAATAAAATTAAAGCAATTTGGAATATTATTGAAAGGGAAACAGGGCAACCAAGAGCACAGGAAGACTTTGGTGCCATAAAACTGAATGACAAGTGTACTAACAAACAATCTGAAATTGGAAATATTTTCAATAATCATTTTTTAAATGTTGTGGAGAAAATAGGATCTAGATCTTCACTAGAAGAGGCAAGGCTTCTAATAGAAGAGGCCATACCTGTGCAGTTTGAAACAACTGTATTTCCACCAACCTCTCCCTCTGAAATCAGTAAAATACTAAACTCACTGAAAAGTAAAAGCTCTTACAGAATTGATGGCATTTCCAGCAAGATACTTAAAGCTTGTTCCCCACAGATAAGTAGGATTCTCAGCCACGTATGTAATAGCTCTTTGGAGCAGGGTGTTTTCCCCGATAGACTGAAATATGGCATTGTAAAACCATTGCATTAAAAGGGGGATACGTCGGATGTCAACAACTATCGCCCAATCTCTCTTCTGACAGCTCTATCAAAAATTTTTGAGAAAGTAATGTACTCAAGAGTAGCCTTCCATATTTGTAAAAATAAAGTACTAACAAAATGTCAGTTTGCTTTTCAGAAAGGCTTTTCAACAGAAAATGCTATATACGCTTTCAATGATCAAATATTGAATGCTCTGAATAACTGGACATCACCCATTGGCATTTTTTGTGATCTCTGAAAGGTCTTTGACTGTGTAAATCATGTAATTCTTTTAGATAAGCTAAATCATTATGGTTTGAGGGGGGCAGTGCACAAATGGTTTAATTCATACTTAACTGGAAGAATGCAGAAAGTTGAAATAAGTGGTTCATGTAATGTTAATACAACAGCTAATTCCTCAAACTGGGGGGGCTATCACGGTCGGAGTCCCACAGGGTTCGGTCTTAGGTCCTTTACTGTTCTTGATATACATTAATGACTTACCATTCCATATTGATGAAGATGCAAAGTTAGTTCTTTTTGCTGATGATACAAGTATAGTAATAACATCCAAAACCCAAGAAGTAAGTGATGTAATTGTAAATGATGTTTTTCACAAAATTATTAAGTGGTTCTCAGCAAACGGACTCTCTTTACATTTTGATAAAACACAGTATATACAGTTCTGTACAGTAAATGGCACAACTCCGGTAATAAATATAGACTTTGAACAGAAGTCTGTAGCTAAGGTAGAATTTTCAAAATTTTTAGGTGTGTCCATTGATGAGAGGTTAAACTGGAAGCAACACACTGACGGTCTGGTGAAACATCTGAGTTCGGCTACATATGCTATTAGGGTTATTGCAAATTTTGGTGATAAGAATCTCAGTAAATTAGCTTACTATGCTTACTTTCATTCACTGCTTTCGTATGGTATCATATTCTGGTGTATTTCATCGTTGAGTAGAAAAGTATTCATTGCTCAAAAACGTGTAATCAGAATAATTGCTGGAGTCCACCCGCGGTCATCCTGCAGACATCTATTTAAGGATCTAGGGATCCTCACAGTAACCTCACAGTATATATATTCATTTATGAAATTTGTTGTTAATAATCCCGCCCAGTTCAAGAGTAATAGCAGTGTGCACAGCTATAACACCAGGAGAGAGGATGATCTTCACTATGCAGGGTTAAATCTGACTTTGGCAGAGAAGGGGGTAAATTATGCTGCCACAAAAGTCTGTGGTCACCTACCAAACAGCATCAAAAGCCTGACAGATAGTCAACCAACATTTAAAAATAAATTAAAAGAATTTCTAGATGATAATTCCTTCTACTCATTGGCTGAATTTTTAGATATAAATTAAGAGAGGGAAAAAAACTAACTTAAGCATTAGTGTCATGCAATATTTGGTGTAATGTAATATCTTGTACAGACATCTTTCTTTAACTTGACACGTTCCACATGATTACGAAGTGTCGTATTCATGATCTATGGAACAAGTATTAATCTAATCTAATCTAACTTTATTTCTCCTATCCCTGTTAAACGTATCCAGATAACTTCACAGTCACACTCTACTTCGACCTCATTAGACACAATATTTTTGTCAACTGCTCGATAGCCACAGGCAAGGCCGCCTCCACATCTTGGATGAGGCCCCCCGGCAGACAAACCGAGTGCACGTTGGAATTCTTTCCAGCCCTGTACGCTATTTCCGTTAGGGATTGGGACAAGTGGGCATGCTACAATACGTCTTCCTCAACAATAGCTGTAGTCGAGGAATAATGTTGTGAACAGCACTGTAAAGCATGTCCGGAGTTATGGTGAGGCATTGGCGCCAGGTGTTGTCTTTCAGCATCCCTAGAGATGTTGATCGATGACGATACACTTGCGACTTCAGGTAACACCAAAGCCAATAATCGCACGGACTGAGGTCTGGGGCCCTGAGAGGCCAAGCATGACGAAAGTGGCGGCTGCGCACACGATCATCACCAAAGGACGCGCGCAAGAGATCTTTCACCCGTCTATCAATATGGGATGTATTTTTGGTTCTAATAAAATACCATGTCAATCCAAGCATGTGCGTCAATTTTTACCTCTCTATCTGCAGTCCTGGAAATGGAAAAAAGAACACACTGACACCGGTGTGTCAGGCGCACCATACTTGCTCCGGACACTGCGAGAGGGCTGTACAAGCAATGATCACACGCACTGCACAGCGGACACACCAGGAACCGCGGTGTTGGCCGTCGAATGGCGCTAGCTGCGCAGCATTTGTGCACCGCCGCCGTCAGTGTCAGCCAGTTTACCGTGGCATACGGAGCTCCATCGCAGTCTTTAACACTGGTAGCATGCCGCGACAGCGTGGACGTGAACCGTATGTGCAGTTGACGGACTTTGAGCGAGGGCGTATAGTGGGCATGCGGGAGGCCGGGTGGACGTACCGCCGAATTGCTCAACACGTGGGGCGTGAGGTCTCCACAGTACATCGATGTTGTCGCCAGTGGTCGGTGGAAGGTGCACGTGCCTGTCGACCTGGGACCGGACAGCAGCGACGCACGGATGCAACCCAAGACCGTAGGATCTTACACAGTGCCGTAGAAGACCGCACCGCCACTTCCCAGCAAATTAGGGACACTGTTGCTCCTGGGGTATCGGCGAGGACCATTCGCAACCGTCTCCATGAAGCTGGGCTACGGTCCCGCACACCGTTAGGCCGTCTTCCGCTCACGCCCCAACATCATGCAGCCCGCCTCCAGTGGTGTCGCGACAGGCGTGAATGGAGGGACGAATGGAGACGTGTCGTCTTCAGCGATGAGAGTCGCTTCTGCCTTGGTGCCAATGAAGGTCGTATGCGTGCTTGGCGCCGTGCAGGTGAGCGCCACAATCAGAACTGCATACGACCGAGGCACACAGGGCCAACACCCGGCATCATGGTGTGGGGAGCGATCTCCTACACTGGCCGTACACCTCTGGTGATCGTCGAGGGGACACTGAATAGTGCACGGTACATCCAAACCGTCATCGAACCCATCGTTCTACCATACCTAGACAGGCAAGGGAACTTGCTGTTCCAAAAGGACAATGCACGTCCGCATGTATCCCGTGCCACGCAACGTGCTCTAGAAGGTGTAAGTCAACTACCCTGGCCAGCAAGATCTCCGGATCTGTCCCCCATTGAGCATGTTTGGGAATAGATGAAGCGTCGTCTCACGCGGTCTGCACGTCCAGCACGAACGCTGGTCCAACTGAGGCGCCAGGTGGAAATGGCATGGCAAGCCGTTCCTCAGGACTACATCCAGCATCTCTACGATCGTCTCCATGGGAGAATAGCAGCCTTCATTGCTGCGAAAGGTGGATATACACTGTACTAGTGCCGACATTGTGCATGCTCTGTTGCCTGTGTCTATGTGCCTGTGGTTCTGTCAGTGTGATCATGTGATGTGTCTGACCCCAGGAATGTGTCAATAAAGTTTCCCCTTCCTGGGACAATGAATTCACGGTGTTCTTATTTCAATTTCCAGGAGTGTACATTATTCCGTGGTTTATTATGTTTTAAAATTTTTACTGACTTTTTTATCACCTGGTACATTCTGAGAAAGCTCTACCAATATATTGCTTTCTCTTACGCTTATTCCGCGAAAAGACCATAAGAATTACACATTCGATTTCATACGGAGGCTTATCTTCGGTTTTTCCTCCTGCTCACTATTCGTGACTGGAACAAGGAAAGGGACGAAGTGTTAGTTGTACATAAAGTACCCTCTGCCGTTTACCATAAAGTAGATTCTGAACTATAGATGCACATGCAGACGCATGTAGAGTGAAACGATTGGCTATCTCATTATGTGGTGTCTGGGGTGGAAAGACACGAACCAGAAATGTCACACATTCTCTCTCACTTCATCAAGTTAACCAGGTCCCTGAGAACGGGCAAGTGGAAGTATAAACGGAAAGGTAGTGGATAATAAATGTAGAACCTGTCAGAAGAAACCGTAAAGAATATTAATGACCAAGAGGTGACCTGGGAGACAGATTCGAAGCCAAATTTAAGCAAAGCCCTCCGTCTCTATTATTAAAGAGGGAGGATTCTGCTTAAATACTACTTCTTGTTCGGCTCTCTCCAAGAAACAAAGACTGCTTACTCACAAGTTTGTAATTAATATCCACTATTAATAATTTCTGAAGTTCGAAGTATTTGAATGTGTGGTAGTGCCAGTTGTTTAAATACTGTGTGTGTTGTCTTTCTGGGTTTGTCGTGTTATGGTTCTTGGTCGGCTCCGCATACCGACGGTATAAATTTCCTTGTACAGTGCTCTTGCGTTGCATATGTGCCTTGAAAATGGCGAAGTCTTTACACGTCGTAACATCGGCAATTGTGGAAGATGTCACCGAGCTATATTAGCGCCAGTTGTTTAGACAATTATAATATTATTTGATCGAGATTCATTATAATCGAAACAATGATTGCTGACCATCGTAGCAATTACTTAACATCAAGACCACTTGGAAATTGCTTGTATGGATTATTGTAGAGCCGGCCGGAGTGGCCATGCGGTTCTAGGCTCTACAGTCTGGAGCCGAACAACCGCTATGGTCGCAGGTTCAAATCCTGCTTCGGGCACGGATGTCTGTGATGTCCTTAGGTTAGTTAGGTTTAATTAGTTCTAAATTCTAGGCGACTGATGACCTCAGAAATTAAGTCGCATAGTGCTCAGAGCCATTTGATTGTTGTTGACTTTTCGCACGGTAGTTATTACACCACTAACAGAATGAAAATATAAAATACACGACCAAGAAATAATGAGTGAAATGTGTACAACACTGTCCAAGGAAAAAAAATGCAAATACGCACCTCGATGCAATTATCGGAATGGGATGGAAAATGGTGGATATGATGCACATGTACAGACAAACAAATGATAACAATTTCAGAAAAAATGGATGATTTATTCAAGAGAGAGAGCTGCACAAATTAAGTCAATAAATTTTAAGTCCACCTCTGGCTGTGATACAAGCAGTTATTCGGCTTGGTATTAATTGATAGCGTTGCTGAACGTCCTTCTGACGGACATCGTACCAAATTCAGCTGTCTCGTTAGATGGTTACATGACTGTGATGACAATGGTCCGTATGTTCTTTACTGCAGAGATATCCGGTCGTCTATCTGGGCAAGAAAGGTTTCTCAAGTACGTAGACAAGTGGCAGAAGCTCTCGCCGTGTGCGGGTGGGCGTTATCTTGCTGAGATGTAAGCCAAGGATGGCTGGCCACGAAGGGCAACATAACGGGGCATAGAATATCGTCACCATACCGCTGAACTGTACGGATGACGTGGATGATAACCAAGTGGTTGTTACTATGAAATGAAATGGCACCCCAAACTGTCATTCCTTTGTCGGGCCGCATGACAGGTTGGTATCCCACCACTGTCCCGGTGTGTCCAGCCACGTCTTCGCTGTTCATCGGGCTCAGTTCTATGTGAGACTCATCACTGTTCTACTCCACTCTGTGAGATTCCATGTCTAATGTGTCCCATATCACTGCAAACTGTCTTGTTGGTGTACGGAGAACAATGGTAGTCGGCGCAACGAATGAAACACCGCTTGCACGTCCGATCGACGACAGCGATGAATCCGGTGGTCTGATGACTTCTTGGTCTTTACGTTCTGTTGTCTCTCTAGGTCGACCGCTTCCGTCTTGACGTTGTATTCGGCCGTGGTTTACCTATTCCTGCCAACATCTTCGAATAGTGGCTTCGTTGTCACGAAACGTCGAGCGATCGACCGCTTACTCCCACCGTATTCTTTGTGCCCAACTACGCGCCCTGTCTCAGGTGTTGACATCTGTGAATGTTGTTCATCGCCCTGCCTACGAGGCAAGTGAGTATACGGAACGAAATTCGGAAAGACTCTATGCCCTGATATCGACATGTCTGCTGTTTACTATCCTTCTCCGCAGCGCGGTGAAACTGCGTCATACAGCCACCCATCGGCTACCAAAGTATACGGTTTTGCCTTTTCCGTCGATACCTGTATGAATACCAACTTGTGTCAATTTGCGTATCTCGTCCGTAGTACGTCGTTTTTTCTCTTACAGTGTACGTATATTACTCCTGGCAGTATGAAGATGATTATTGTCTTTATGTCATTCTTGTAGGTATTTCATACGAGGAGTACTGTCGTCGGAACAGAGAATATATAAACTTTTCACAAATGTTTTGATCACACTGAATGATAAAAAAAAATGGTTCAAATGGCTTTGAGCACTATGTGAATTAACTTCTGAGGTCATCAATCGCCATGATTAAAAGTTTACCGGTTTAAGATATCATGAGTCGCCATCACAACCAGCATATTGTTACGAAAGTGAGTCGGTGAACTCTCAGCACACACACTGTAAGTAGGCTGTTTACGTTTTTATGTTGGTAACGTCACGTAGCGCTCTGTATGAAAATCACTGGCTGTGCTGTGTGCAGTCTGTGGCTGGTTGGCATTGTTGGAATATTCGCTATTGTAGTGCTGGGCAGTTGGATGTGAACAGCACGCACCGTTGCGCAGTTGGAGGTGAGCAGCCAGCAGTGGTGGATGTGGGGAGAGAGATGGCAGAAACCTGATATAAGATTACTTTTGAACAGTATTAAGGTAAATAGTTTTTTGTGTGGTAAGTGATTCATGAAAGGTATAGGTTATTGTTAGTCAGGGTCATTCTTTTGTGATGATTATTGAAAGTCACATTGCGTTACGCTAAAAATATTGTGTGTCACTTGACTGTTGGTCAGAATAAGTAAAGAGAGAAATGTCTGAGTACGTTCAGTTCTGCTCAGTTGTTTGAAATTCAAATAACGTAAGAAGTTTATCAGCACAGTAATTAATAAATGTTTGTAAGGGGACGTTTCATATGGCGACCCTTAGCCGTGGATACCTCAATGGAATCTTCTGATTTTTTCTTGTAGTTTGTGTAATTAGCGTAGCTACTGTTTATTGCTAGCGCGTAACTATAGAGAGAATTTCCTTTGTAGTTGAAGTCTTTCATTGTTGTACAGTAAAACAGTTGTGGCATGCATGTAGATTTGCACCAAGTATTTCGCAGCTGCGCTTGCAATTAACTAGATATTATTTTCAGGGCTATACTAACTTGTGTTTTCTTGTCTTTGCTCCTCAAATGGTGCTTTTCTTGTCATCGTGTGAAATACGTGATAATTATGGGGTGTGAAAAACGTAACACTAGGTTCCAAAGTAAACTGAGAAATGACAGTGACGACGATTGTTGCTTATCAGCACCATTGTGTAATGAATTAACAGACATTAAACGCAGTAATTTGTTAATTGTATATAGAGAAATAGAGCGGGCGGCTAATAATGGTGAAGACAGTTATACAAGTAGTGAACAGGGAAGCATTATCGATCGATTGGTCGACAACAGCTCGCCTCAGGAATCCGAAATGACAGGACACAATCTTGCAAATACTGTATATTCAGGTTTTGAGTCCTCACCGTTTTCTCAAATAAGTCAAGACACAAGTCTGATTGTCAAAATGTGAATGTTGCCGGTGCTAATTCACTGCCGGAAAGCATAGAGGAACAGATTCCAGACACTAATACATTATTATTTTAATTAACGCAACAAATGAAACAAAATCAGCGACCAACACAGCAAAAGTTAGACACAATGGAACAACATCTTCAAAAGTTAGAACACGTCTCGATCGTTTGTCGCCAACTGTCAAATATTTTTTCAAAATACATCGCATGCTCCAATCTCATTATGTCAAATTTCTTGCTTACTCTAAACCAGGATCTTTCTCACACTGCAAATGAAGAGATGCCTCCTTCGTTCTCGAAATCTGAATTTCTGGCAGCTTGCAGCCGCACGGTTCAGTGAGAGTAGATACTGTGTCTGACAATCATACACTGCCAATAAAGGCGGCTCTACGGATCCGCCGAGCGACTGTGGCCAACAGAATGCAGCCGACCAGTGGCGGAAACGTCCGAGCTCCGCCGAAGTCGGGCTCCACGAGCAGCGCGCGCCGTTCGACGTCGGTTCGGTTCAGTGTGGCGCACGGCTAGCCAGCGCGAGGGTAGAAGCGCTCAAGTGGAGGTTGCACGCGAGTGCGGACAGGGCGAAGCGCGAAGTGCGTGAGCGAAGCGAAGCGAGTCGTACGGCGTCAGTGCACAGTGGTCTCTGCCGGCGGGAGCCGCGGGACATGAGAACATGCTGTCGCCGCACGGCTGCTCTCTCGCCTGGCTCTGCTTCCTCTTCGTCTGCGTGACGCCGTCAGATATTCTGGAGGACGAGATTGGTGAGTGCTTCCGCGGCGCGCCGTGGCCTATCCGTCCCGGAAGTTTTGTTTTGGACGACGAAAAACGCACTCAGTGTTTGTGAGTCGTTCTGAACCATTTGTTGCAAAAAGTGTGCGTGAAATCTTCCGTATATTTAAGCTCCCTATTACAAGGCAGCCATACAAAGACCTTGATTTTCGCTGTTTTACGAAGTACTGTACGTTACTTCTCTAAAATATTTTTGCCCGAGATTGTATATTAGGAAGCTTGGTAATGGACTGTTAATGCGTATTAAATATCAAACACATTTGAAGACGAATTTAACTAATTTCTGTTAGTTTCGTAGAATGTAGGACCTAGTAAGTGAAGCAGAGTGTGTAGATATGTTTCGCACTTCACTTTATTGAACACAAATGTGCAGCCAACACTCACACGTATATATATATATATATATATATATATATATATATATATATGTATATATATATGTGTGTGTGTGTGTGTGTGTGTGTGTGTGTGTGTATGAGAGAGAGAGAGAGGGAGAGAGGTCAAATTTTATGGAATGATGTGGAAGTGCAGAATACAAACGCAGAGCTAATGGAAATCTATTAAATTGGCCTGTGAATATATTTACACTAAGCTATGTACCATCCATCTCAGTAAGCAGCTAGCTTATACCTGTCGAAATCGAAAACATAATACTGAATTATACTTTTCCTTACTCTTTTACCTAAAAAACTGTACAACAATTCTCCGAGATATCGCGATTTTTGTGGTGCTTGTCTTGTAATTGGCAATAGGTTTGCCAGTGTTCATATGCGGACGATGTGGGCAAGAACTAATTGTTATGGAGAAATGTGACATCGTTTCCACGAGGCTATTAATTTAAAAATAGTGATTTACTAATGGACACCAGATAATTTTGCTCATTGTCTTGAGCGTAGACATGTAAGAAATATTTTTAAAGCGAGGAAACTTTGCCCTTCAACACTTACCTTTTTGTCGAGTTGAACTTTACTGGTATTCATTCCTGTTCAGTTATGTCGCAGACATCGTATAAACGTGATATCATTGGTAAGAAACAACACAGAATTTTATAAAATTAACTTATTTTAACTCTCAAATATTATAAAGGACAGTACATGTGCTCTTCGGAAATGTGAGTGAACAAGCAGCAATTAATGAACAATTCCGACGTCGTTTGCAGTGGCCCTTTAATCACTATCCTCCTCTGTAACACTAAGGCTTCTTAAGTAATAGAATCCAGAACATTGCCCTGGATGGCGAGTGTTCATCGGACATAAGGGTATCATCAGTAGTGCCCCAGGGAAGTGTGATACGACCACTCTTGTTCTCTGCATATGTAAATGATCTAGCGGATAGTGTGAGCAGCAGTCTGCCTCACTTTAGTGACATCGCTGTATTGTACGCGTAAGTGTTGTCGTAGAGTGACTGTCGGAGGATGCAGGATAACGTAGACTGTATTTATATTTGTCAGTTTGTTCTAAATATAGAAAAATGTAAGTTAATGCAGATGAGTCGGATAAACATTCCTGTAATGTTCGAAGACGGCATTACTCGTGTGTTTCTTCATACAGTCACGACGTTTAAGTGTCTAGGAGTATCACCGCAGAGCGATACTAAATGAAACGATTATATAACGACAGTAGTAAGGAAGGCAAATGATCGACTTTTGATTATTTGGAGATTTCTAGTAAGGTGTAGCTCATTTCCAAATGAGACCGCATATGCAACACTATGCGACCCATTATTGAGTACTTCTCCAGTGTTTGGGATGAATACCATATCGGATTAAAGAAAGACATCGAAGCAATTCAGACGCCTGCTGCTAGGGTTGTTATCGGCAGGCTCGAGCAGCACGCGAGTGTTACGGTGATGCATCGTGTACTCAAATGGGAATCCCTGGAGAGAAGCGTATGTTCTTTCGCGAAACGCTGCTGGCAAAATTTAGAGAAGCTGTATTTGCAAGTGACTGCGGAACGATTTTACGGCAGCCACCGTACATTTTGAGTAAGAATCGCGAAGGTATGTTAATACTAGGCTGGTAAAGAGGCGTACCCAGACAGTCGTTCACCCATCGCTCCATTTTCGTGTTGAACAGGAAAAGGTGGATTAATTGTGATACAAGGTACTCATTGCAACGAACCCTATGGTGTGTTGCGGAGCTTGTATGTGGATGCAGAATTGTACAGACGTGTTGTGAACATGATCTGGATGAGTTAAAGCACAAACGATGAAATAAGAATTAATCGGTTGTCTTTCTTAATTTATTGCTTGACATAAATTATTGCAAAAACATAATTAGGACGTCAGGAGAAAACTGTATCAAAATAAATAGAAAATTCGACTTGAATTTTTTTGTGTGAAACAGTATCTAGTTAGTTTCTTATACATACAAGTGGTCAAGAGATACAAATATTAATCATAAGCATGCAATGTCTTCTAATTGTGAAAGGTGGCGCGACTCCGAAGAAACACTTTCCATACCGCCAACAAATTGTTGATACTGTTATAAAATATTTATGAAATGAGGAATTCATTCTTCACTAGCTATATAGTTCTTGAAATATACATTTGTAACAAAGAGATAGCAGTGATAACAAGAGGAGTAAACGAGATCTCAAAATGGTAACAATTATGAATGTCTACGTGGCAACTTGTCCTTTAAGGTTTATGGTTCATAGAAGACTACAGCAAATATATTTTGAGTCGTCTAGGTGCCATATGTTCTTACAATAATTAACTGCTACAGGTTTCACTTTATTACTCACAGAAGATTATCTCAGACATGGGTAACGCAGACGGCAACGATGAATAATTCCAGTTGTCCAAGAAGTTATCTAACTATTAATAAGACTTAAAAGTTCAGGGGTAGTTTTAAAGTAATCAGTGAAGCTACTTCACAGGTTTAGCGTACATCTACACCTATTCAATGACTTATGTCGATTTACATATCTAAATGACGTGGCGCTCCATAACGGTAAATTATCAGTTAAATTTAGGATATCTCTAGAACATACAAAGAATTTTATACATAAACTCTATAACAAATAATTTTTTTAAAGGTGATGAGACTCAAATGATATCATTTTCACCTGAATATAAACAGGAAAAGCTGAATAGCCGTATGCTTGAACTCAGCGATGGTGGGTTTTCAATACCCCGTGACGAACGGTGAGAATAATTTGCACATACATAAACGTGTTTCCTCACATAGTTTGTTTGTATACTGATGGATTTTAGCCAAGCAAAGGAACATGTCAGTGTCCTCAACATAGTACTGTAGCATTTTTACTGTAGTTTCGTTGCGAACAGAGTGCTATAGAAAATGTGGGACGAATATAAACTACATTTTGGGAATGATCAAAACTGACAGTATTGGTCGAACGTTTGGTAAACTCCAAAACGGTCGCTAGTTTCGTGATCAGTTAGCCATCCCAGACGTTTTTTGTCGTTGTCTTATTAATACACGATTTTAATATCATTGTTTTACGTAACTATATTTTTATACGATTCGTATTTGGGGCGTTAAACGATTTCAACAGAGAGATAACTAAATACTCAGACTTTTATCGTCGCACTTATGTTGATGTACTTTCGATGTATTGTGCATTGTCTGAAGGAAAAATGCAATATTACCAACTGTATTCCTCTGAAGGTCCCTCCGTTCAGCATCCACCGTCCGGATACAATACAGTTTCCAGTGAACCATTTTGAATTTTCGCTCCTAAAGTCGCATTAAATATACGCGTAACGAAGCATCGTGAAATGAGAGTCTGTATTCCGTGCAGTTTATTTCCTGTTTTAGTTTTAAATGAAATTACAGTTCTGCGAGTCTGCGCGCAAATTAGCCATCATAGTGCGGCATTGTCTCATTCAGCGTTTGTTCCGGTTTACGTGAGTTTTGCTGGCTCTGATTAACTGAACCGTAGAGAATAATTACCCACTTTAACACTATTCATGACCAGAAGCCGTACGGTCTCTAAAATAGAAAAAAAAGGTATACCAATTAGAAGGTCAGAATACGGAAACATTTTGGACGGATTGGAAACCTTTGGTCCATGAGCCTACCTTTCTGTTTAATGTGACATATCACCTATTCCACGACAGTTTAGAAATTAGATTGTGCTTTAATTCCTTTCCATCACTAGAGACGGAATTTCCATTTAGAATATGATTCATTTCAGTCCATACAAAATTTGCACCGGGAGTTCGTTTTTCTTTCTAGCTTAAAACGTAAGTTGCTTTCGGTAATTACATGCGAAGAAGACAAGTGCTCCAAGTGAAACATATTAAGGAAACCTGTTCTTGTCATCAGTAACTTTTACAATATATTCCGCTTATTTGAAATTCGTTTCGTCAACCTTAGTTAATACATATGTTTATATGAAAAAAAAATTGGTAATATAGCATTGCGCCGTGACTCTACTAATATAATTACTATTCACGGTTATTGCACACTCGAAGGAAATCCATGAAGACACACATAAAAAAATATGTTTTTGCCGCGGACCCATGCACTCATTTCGTTAAATGCTGTAAATTATATTCTTAGGTACTACGTTTCTTTTGTATAGCAACAATGACAGACAGTAGTGCTCTATATGGAACTGAAACTGTGGCAAAGTAAATGAATAAAATACAGGAAGCATTTGCATTGTAATGTTGCACAGGATCATTAAAAATTAAGTGTGGAGATGAAAAAGAATTAGTTGGTGGAACGTGGGGGATACGCAGGCAAAGAGTCCTTACTGAAGGAAGGCTGAAGCTAGTGAGGTAGACACTAATACACTCAGTAATAGGCAACGTATCGCTGTGTAACAAGTTAGGGGAAAACGTCTGGAAACGGACAAACATCATAGTGCGAGGCTTACAGAGATGAACCACTTAATAAGAAGGTGAGATGGATTGTGATGTCACACCAGTCGAAAGCTTGACAGAAATATGTGCTACATCGAAGATAATAGTTTACATTGTGGAGGTGATCTACACTACAAAGACGCAGTTAAATTACACTCACGTAAACCTCAGCGAAGTGTTTACGCCGTTTGCCGGCCGCGGTGGTCTCGCGGTTCTAGGCGCGCAGTCCGGAACCGTGCGACTGCTACGGTCGCAGGTTCGAATCCTGCCTCGGGCATGCATGTGTGTGATGTCATTAGGTTAGTTAGGTTTAAGTAGTTCTAAGTTCCAAGGAGCTGATGACCACAGCAGTTGAGTCCCATAGCGCTCAGAGCCATTTGAACCATTTTTTTGTTTACGCCGTTTCTATAAATGGGACTAATAAATCGGTCTCATTTCCTCTCAAGAAATCTCGTGTAATCCGCTGTAGTAGTTTACAACGGAGCTGCGGAAATGTATGGACGTAAGCTGTGACGTTTCAAACAACATTCACAGTTGATTTGACAGTCAGATTCATACTGTGGTTAGTATTCAGTAACAAACAACCGCAACGACACTACCGCTGATTAACGGCATATGCTATGCATTAGGGGAGTATTTTTACAGTGATATACAGCGAACTTCCTTCGACGCAATACGCATTTCGGGGCCCTCATACTAATCTAGTTGCGTCAGTAGATCTATTAAAATTTTGTATTTATTAGCACAGCGAGTGAAATATGCGTAGTAATACTGCGACATTAATTTGAATGCGTCGTTCGTTATTTCAGCCATTTATAGTACAAATTTTACTCAAATAATTCTCGCCTGACTGCGCTTGTCTGACAGATGTGACGTTTGTGGGCATTGCTTGTAATAATTAATCACGAGACCGCCATGCTTCTGCACAAATTCGATTACACATATGATTCATTTTTCATGCTGTCCGCGCTAGTTCCACTCTGAGCTCCGGTCTGTGGACGACGTGTGTGGAGGAAGTAACAGTGCGCCGACACTTGCTCCCTCACGCTCGCCTTTCATTTGTCACTGGATGCAGTGAACGGAATACGAAATACGCTGTCAACGCTGCAAGTGAATGATGTGCTGTTCAAACGGACTGCTTCATCACACATTGGCACATTCTGAAACAGAGCAAGGAAAATGCTTTACGAAGAAACGAATATTTAAAGTAGAACAGGTCATTTGGGGCACTCTATTGCTTATTCATTTGACTGTAGGAAATTGAACAACCAATTGAAACGATACCTCGATATATGTATGCTCGTCCCATCTAGCAGAAAATAGGTTTTTACCGTTTAGTTTGATCGATTCCTTATTTTAGTTTTCGTTAGTATATGGAGCCTAACTGAAGGAATATTTTAATTCATCTCAATTCGTTCTAATCCATAATCCTGGTGTTTAATAACATTAATTGTTACTCGTAATACAGTTGTTTCTGCCGTCTACTAAGGATGTTACCCTTTATTATGTATAGATGGCAGTATTAACTAGTCAAGGAAGGGCACATTGAAGGTGGGTTGTCTTCCGGAGCTTCTGGAGGTAGTGCTTTTTGTCACTGCTAGCTTATAAACGTTTGAACTTGGCTTTTGAACGCTGAATGGCAGCACGGAGAGAGCCAGTGTGGCGACAATTGTTACAAGAACGTTTCCTTCGCAGGCCCAGGCTAAATATTAACCATTCTTTTGATAGGCAAAGTTTTGTAGTGTAAAATATTCTGCTCCTGTACAAAAAACACTTTTTCCTCTGATTAATGTGCTGGCTTTAGTTTTATGTTTCGAAAATGCAGCAGGTTTACTGTACAAGAAAGAGGCCTATACTTTGCGTCGAGATAATATTGTTTCCCTAGGAACTACAGTTTAGTTATGCTTTGACAAAATGTAATGCAGGTAAGTGTACTTCATTTTGACGTAAGCGCTTTGAGTAAATCCACCCTCTTCCTCTTCTTTCTTATATTTAGAAGTCACTCGTAAATCGTTATTATGATGACACCATTCGTTACTCGTTTGACAGAAGATGTAAAGAATATTTGTCAGTTCTAAATTTTTAATTTATTCTACCTATGTTCATGAACGCTCTTTTAATCGTGAGTGGTAGCAAACATCTTCGAAAACCTGTAGTTTCTGAAGATGCCCAATGTATGTCTGAAATGGGTCTACGTTAAGGCATGTCGTGTAAATGCCGAACGAAGTGAGTACCGAATGTAAATTACATTATCCTGTTCTTTTTGATGTTACGCTGTTGCAGATGTGTTTTGTGCGAATTCTTTCAGAGAATGGTAGATACTAGTTTCACTTTCGCAGATTTATTTTTTGTTGCCGTAGGCAGGAAAACTAGCAACTAAAGTCTATAAAGATGTGCCAATGCAAGTCATATGGCGATATAAAAATAGAGAAACGCTTTAAACATATGTACTCCATTCAGAGTATGAATTTTACCGAGGTCTCTAAATACGAGATTAGTGAAAATACTAATGCCTGTAAAATTTATTCAAAATCAAATTTCACTGCACGAAGGTCACTTTACTTCAATAATGTTTTCTTCATGTTATAGAAAAGAAAATCAAGAACAGGGTTATCGATTACTTACATGGTAATCTACTGAGGTTTTTAGCACAATACTCATCCTAGCCAATACTTGAGGGCATGCTGAAAACTACTGTCTCCGAATTTCTTTTTTGGAAACTCTTGAGGCTTTTAAAATAAAACAAGCGTTATTAACATTCTACACCTTTATTCCACGTGTCAACATGTTTGCAGCGCTCTGCCGCTAGAAGGCTCCAAATTGTAGCGTGGAACGAGACAATGTGTAACGTAATTATTTGGGTGCGTCAGAAACAGCACACTGTAATAGAGTTTCGAATTCGATGACTTCGTCCACAAATGGAGACTACATACGAGCGCTGCGACATCTGTAACAATCCGACTAAATTAAACTAAAGAAAAAAAAACAAAAAAACACTAAGGCCGGACCGGAGGGGCGAGCGGTTCTAGGCGCTTCAGTCTGGAACCGCGCGACCGCTACGGTCGCAGGTTCGAATCCTGCCTCGGACATGTATGTATGTGATGTCCTTAGGTTAGTTAGGTTTAAGAAGTTCTAAGATCTAGGGGACTGATGACCTCAGAAGCTAAGTCCCATAGTGCTCAGAGCCATATGAACCATTTGTATGAAAAAAACACTAAACGCCGCCCGAACAAGAGATGAAGGCTCAACGGTACCGACCGGCCGCCGTGCATCCTCAGCCCACAGGCTTGACAGGATGCGGATATGGAAGGGCATGTGGTCAGCAAACCGCTCTCGCGACCCTACTAACATTCCGACGCCTCAGGTTATCTGTCATCGATCATTCTCCATACAGCGCCTACTTGACACGATCCGGTTTTAATCTGTTGCCAGAACGTAAAGTGAACCTTCGGGGACTTAATTCTGATAACGATGAAGTGGCGCAATCAGAGATGACATTGTGGCTCCTTCACCGTAGAAAAACATCCTACAATGGCGGTATCAAGAAAGTGGTCTATTGTTGGGAGAAATGTGTTCGTCGCTAGAGTGATTACGTTGAGAAAAAATATGTAGCCATGAAGAATAAGGATGTATAATGCTAATAAAGTTGGTTTCATTTAAAAAGGTTTACGACTTTTCACTGGGGAAAAAGTACGTCCTCGTAGATAGATGTGTTTCGTCCGAGTCAGTGGAGGTGGCGAGGGAAGAGATGGTGGACGTCGCTATATATATATATATATATATAAGGAAGGGGCAATAATCACTGTTTAGGAAAACCCTGTTCTCATTTGAACTTAGTCATACTGAATTCTTCTGTGTTGGTTTTGAAATCCATTCAGAACCCAATAATGCACGTTAGTGGGCGCACGAAAAGTTGTAGATGTGTAAGATACGCTTTCAAAGAGAAATATACGTATTTGTTTTCAGATATCTACTGGAAGAGCTGGAAGAGGCAAGAAAGAAAGATTAAAGGAGGTGAAATCAGATTATAATAACATGAAAGTTGAAGCGGTTGGCAGAAAAAAGTATTAACACTCAGTTTAGGAACAGTTAGTCCACATTTCGAATGTACCAGATTATACTAGCAACTAGTTCCACGTGCACCGCTAGATACTGCTGTGTGTTATAGACGGGGAACTGTATTTCTGAATTTATATGCTTATTTTTAAATTTAGCTGAACCTAAAAAATACAACAACGCTATTCCGGATTAGTATTTTCTTCCGCCTTTTCCAATTAGTGTCATAGTATTTTTACTGGTTCACTAAAGGTCACTAGGACTCCTTGAAAGGAAACTAATTCACTTAAACGGGAGCCGAATTGGGTATGTTACATGCTCATTAGTAAGTCTTAATATCGGTAATATCATCAAACATGTTCAATAAAAGAGTAAGAGACAAATTTTTATTAATACTTAATGAGTGATCCCACGAGTCGTCAGTGACATGTGCGTGCAGACGTTGTCCAAATTCTCCAAACACTCGATTATTATTACTAAGTTGCGTCACAGCATGAACTCTTATGACAATGACATTTGAGTTTATTCTTCACATCGACAGTGTTTGCAAAAAAATGCCCATGATGGACTGTCAGTTTGTAATTTCGGTGTAATACTTTCGCAATTCGGGAAACGTGCACGAACTACCCCGTTGACAGTCTTACTCGTTGACGTTTTAATTTTACAGATGGGTATATGATTAGCGAAACTGAACAGTTCAAATTTCTAGGTGTTCTGTAGTAACCGGCAAACTTTTTTCCATTCATCATTTTGTGGAGGTAGTCAGCGAGAAGCAAGTTTTATAAAGGTTTGAAATTATATATAAAATCTGTTGCAAGTCGTTAATCGCTCTCATTCACAAATACTGAATGACTTAAGTATCCGCGCGCCGTTGGCTATACTGCTTTTTCACCCCGGAACCTAATTTTGCTACCCTCCACAGCGATGGTATGCAGACAACGAGCGTTATTTCTGCCAAGTTTGGATGAAATGAGGCCATTGGTTTAGAAGAAGATTTTTCACTGAAAAACATCACCAGCGACTCGGAGGATCTGTCATTAAGTATTAATAAAAATATGTATCGTACTCTTTTATTGAACAGCCCACGTTCAGGATATTGTGCAATCACTTAATGCTGCCATTTTTACTACTCGAACGGAATGTGAGGTGAGCGATCTCTCGACAAGAAAAGTAATCTACTTTGCTTATTTTCATACGTTTATGTCGTATGGTATTATATTTTGTGGTAACTCTTCGCATTCTAAGGAAACTGGCGGCTCGGGCAAAAACTGGTTCACGAACCTCTTATCGACCCCTGTTCACGAGTCTGGGTATTTTTACACTGGCCTCACAATATGTATATTCTTTACTGTCAGTCATTGTTAACAATATTATCTTATTCCCAAGAATAAGCAGCTTTCACTCAATTAATATTCGGCAGAAATCAAGCCTGTATTTTGATCGGACTTCCTTAACTCTTGTGCAGAAAGGTGTGCAGTATTCTGCTGCATCCATTTTCAATAAGCTACTGCTCGAATTCAAAAATCTTAGCAGTAATTCATGCGCCTTCAAATCGAAACTGAAGAGTTTCAAAATGGGTCACTCCTTCTGCCCCGTCGAGGAGATCCTTAAAACGTTAAGCTCATTCTTGTTGTATTGTTGATTGCGTTTACTTAAACTTATGGATTGACTGGATTGACTTTATTCGGGCTCATAAACATTTTTTTTTGTATATGTTACTACTTTTATATTGTAATTTCATGTACCGTCATGTTCCATGACCTTGGGGATTGTGCTGCTCAATTTGGTCCTACGTAACTTGATGTGTAAGTAAAATAAATAAAAATATAATACGGACTATGATCGTTTTCCAAGCAAGTAGATCAGAAAAAGAATGAGAATTAGTTAACACAAGCAAATTCGTGTTTCGGTGCAACTGTTTCTTGCCGAGAGCTTTCCATAATACTTACCCCGAAAATGGCCGTTGTATTGTGTGTAATTTTTAAATCCGATTCTACACAAGTTTCTGTCGACCTACGCTAGTATAAACGGCGAATATGTAAAATCAATTACAACATCTCTGTTCCGAAAACTACTATTTCGGCCTTGAAATTTTCTTTTGTATAATTTATGTGTAAAATGTTACGCATTACAAAAATCGAATCGCTCTGAGCACTATGGGTCTTAACATCTGAGGTCATCAGTCCCCTAGAACAAGAACTACTTAAACCTAACTAGCCTAAGGTCATCACACACATCCATGCCCGAGGCAGGATTCGAACCTGCAACCGTAGCGGTCACGCGGTTCCAGACTGAAGCGCCTAGAACTGCTCGGACACTACGGCCGGCTTACGCATCACACTATCGATTGAACTTAGTTTGCGGAAATCCAAACCAGCTTCAAGATGACCACCTGAAAAATTCGATTACTTGTCGCAAACTTCTCGTTCAATTAATACATTCATATCAGTGGTAACGTGAGGTAAGAAAACGTTTTGAAAGGTCACTAGCTGCGCTTCTAAATAGTAGTCTCTCTTAGACATGAACATCACTGCGTTACTGCTGAACAGTAAATTAATTTCCCGATCGTCTTAATGGATGTTCACTCCTCTTACACATATACGAGTGTGTTACGTTTATTGTATCAGCACGTACTGAGGCGAAATCCTGTCGATATCTAGGTCCCTGATAATGGATCAAAACTGGAAGACACTAGGGAAAGAAGGGAATTGTACATTAACTAAATATTACGAGCGTTCGTATACAGTACGGAAAATCAAAATTACGTTGAAAGAAATCCCATAAGCGTGGCTCTTTGCAGTACAGGAACAATGAAAGAAATACTCACTGCACACATGTAGCAGAAATATACAAATTAAAAAAAAAAAGGAAGAGTTACTTTAATTCAGTATACATTAACAACGAATTCAACAGTGTATGTGCACTTTTTCATTAAATAGATCACAGTTTCTGTCAGTTCCACTATTCCTGAGTGTTTACGCAGGCAGCCATTCTTTACCAGTTCCATTGGCTATGCGTCGCTGATTGGTGATCTGGAGGACGCATCGGGGCACGCACGCCAATTTCAATCTCTGCTGCTTGCTGGAATGTAAATTTCAGGGTCCAGAAGTAATTGAAAGCATTTGAAATTCATCCCATGAGTGCGAAAGAGTGATTGCTGACATGACCTGCAAAAGCCCGTTTACCAGCCTATGGTTCATTTCTTTCTTCCAATAACAGAATTGTTCACTCTCACAGAAGAATAAAATTACTGTTTAGTTGGTCTACTTTAGTAGTTAAAATGTTATTAAAGTTTATAATAACATTTCTATTATTGTCACTTTCTCTTAATAAGTGAAATACTAAGTCTGTATATCCTTCTGATCCACTGTCAACTTCAAACACACATTTTCGATACGTAATAGCATTGTCATGTTTTTGAACAGATCGACATTTCGAACACTTGCAAACGTAATTGAAACATTGTGCTCTAAAATATAGACGCTATTAAGTACCTGTAGAAGTTTCTTGTTAAAATACTCTGTCAATCTACGTTCACTGTAACAGAGTAAGCCAGAGAATTTCTATTTCATTCTTTTACTAAACTTATTAGGATAATATTTTATTTCATTGTCGTTTAAATTTCACTACAAAGTGAGCACAGGTGGTCAATAACCACTTACAATTTATCTATCTACTGGTGTTATAGCTAAACGAAAAGATTACATACTTGTGTGGTGTCTGAAAACGTCCTAATGTCCGAGTGGTTATTTGAACCTCAGGGATACTCAGTTTGTGTTCACTGTTGTCCCCTCTTTGTTGCCTCGGTCGGTAGATGGTTGAAATTTGCATTTACTTAATGGTCCACAGTCGCTAACATGCTCTGTGTGTGGATAATAAAATGAACTTCACCCGTCGACTACTTACTGGATATTGGTATTGTTTAGCTATAGTGCCACGTTTTCGGTATTCTAAACTCTGCGTAACATCTGTACTGAATCAGCGTAAAAGTTATTCGACCTCCTAGATTCGGAAATACTGTGAGTGTAGTGGTTCTTAGACATGATCTGACAGTATTTGGTTAGATACTGATTATAGTGCCGGTAGTAATATTAATGCAAGACTGTTGGTAGTGTAACCAGTTCTGTGACGTGCGCGGTTAATCGACCCAATCTCAGGTCATAGATGGTTAAAGTGAAACCTAAGTGCTGATGGAAGTAAGAAATAAAGACAAAGAACAATAAAGAATGGGTACAAATATCTTCCGCTTCCTTTATACGGTTTTATCCAGTGCTAAAAAATTTAACTCAGCTTAATCCAGCTCTTTCTATGATAATAAAGCTATCTAAATCGCTTAAATTTTTTTCATTTATCACTACGTTTCGTCTAATGCACTGTAATCAAGATTTACAACGCGTAAAATGAAGCTAAGTGTTACTTGCAACGACTGTGTTAAGCAGATTATTGTTCGTACGGTTTGACCCACATTCGAGCTGTCATGGAGCTCCACCCCCCCCTTCCCCCCCACCACGCAATTCAGGTGTGTACTCCACGACGCCGCAATCATAGAAGAGAAACAGAGCGGAACGAGCTACTTTGAAGTAGGAGCGAGTCGCCATAGGTACTATGCTTCCGTGTTTGGGGTAGATAGTACCTGGCGAACAAAAATGACAACATGCAATATTTTGATATAAGAAAATGAAACATCTATAGCCGTCCTTTGTTGTTGTTTATTGTGTAGCTACCAGCTTCGCGCTCCAGAGCATCTTCAGGCCTTACGTGATGCTGAAAGGGTTATGAAGATAAATAGATGCGATGCATCAGTGGCCAACACATGGTTTACGCAGACTGCCTGTAAATGTGATGTTGTCTCTCCAACCATCGACTGAGTTATAGTCAATCTATGAAAACCAGGTCTTAGTCACTGATGCATCGTTTCTATGGATCGTGATAACTTTTCAGCATCAACTAAGGCCTGAAGATGGTGCACCGAAGCGCTGAAACTGGTACTTACACAACAAACGCCAGATTCCCTGGCACAAGAATTGACGTACAAAAACTGGGCAATATTTTAAGAGGAAATGGCAATATTTCGTAACAAGTGAATAAGTTATTAGTGTACTTGGGGTAAAGAAGTTCGAATCTACAGTTCAGGGCGTAAGAATGTTTAAGCCAGCGATCAACACAAATGACTGCTGGTTTAGTGTTAATGTTCGGTGTGGAAACGGGCATTCCACGAGCACGAGACGTTTGCTTCCGTGACGATAAAGAGATGAAGGCCACTGTTACCAGCTGTTTACAGAGTCAAATAGTAAACTGTTATGGCAGTTACAACCTAAACATGATTACCAACTAAGAAAATAACTTCCTTAAAGGAGTCTACGACATTTTTAACGAAAAATCCGCCTGTGTCGCTTAATACACGTGGGGGCATTCAATAAGTAGTGCAATACGTTTTTTCCTCAGCCACTTTCGGTTGAATTAAATGCGGAATTAATTGCGGGACACAGCGGAATATTCCCCCTTTCAGCCCCCACGGTTTCCTGAAGATCTAATACGTTGCGGCGCTGTACTAGCCTTCAAAATGGCGTCTGTAACATATGTGCGTTCGAAGCAGAGAGCTGTCATTGAGCTTCTTTTGGCTGGAAACCAGAGCATCGCGGTTATTCATAGGTACTTTCGGAATGTCTGCGGAGACCTGGCAGTGATCAAAAGCACAGTGAGTCGTTCAGTGAAGCGTATGTCATCACCGCAAAAGGCTCGCGCAAACCATTCGGACCTGCCGCGTGCCAGCCAGCCGCACACAGCTGTCACTCCTACAGTGATGGAATGTGTGTATACTCCCATTCGAGGTGATCGACGGATCACAATTGATCAACGACTCGCAATGGAACAACTCGCTGCACAACTGGACGTTTCTGTTGGTACGGCTGACACAATCGGCCACCAATAGGGGTACTCACAGGTTTGTGTCCCCTTGGATCCACCCTACAATCCGGATCTCACACTTTCCAACTTGGTATGTTTGGCCCTGTGAAGGATGCCCTCTGCAGAAAGAAGTTCGTTCATTGTGGGGAGGCTATTAATGCAACAAGACGTAAGCTCCTACGTTGACCAGTAAAATGGTGCCATATGGGTATACATGCCCTCCCAGTAGAGGGCGTAATGCCGTCGCACTGAACTGCGATTATGTTGGAAAATAATGTTTTGTAGCCAAAAGTTGGAGAATAATGCTTTGTACTGGAATACTAAGTAACGCTAATTCACTTTAAGAAAAAAATGTGTTGTCTTACGTACTGAACATCCCTCGTATTATGGTTTATTACAGAATTTCGACTACTGACATCATAGGATCAAGAATTAGAACTGGTGAAACAAGGATTAGGGTTAGTTGCAATAAAACATATGCGTATGACTCAGTATGTCCATCCTTGTGCCAGAGAGTCTGGCATTTGTTCTGTAGCTACCAGTTTCAGCGCTTCGATTCACCATCTTCAGGCTTTAGTTGATGCTGAAAAGATATCACGATCCATAGATATGATGCATCAGTGGCTAACACTTGGTTTGCATAGATCGACTATAACTCAGTTGATGGTTGGAGAGACATCACATTTACAAGCAGTCTGCGTAAACCATGTGTTGGCCAGTGATGCATCGCATCTATGGATCTTGATAACCATTTCAGCATCACTTAAGGCCTGAAGATGCTCTATAGCGCGAAGCTGGTGGCTACACAATAAACAACAACAAAGGACGGCTATAATTGTTTCATTTTCTTATAATAAAATATTGCACGTTGTCATTTTTGTTCGCCAGGTACTATCCACCCCAAACACGGAAGCATAGTACCTGTGGCGACTCGCTCCTACTTCAAAGTAGCTCGTTCCGCTCTGTTTCTCTTCTATGTTTGCGGCGTCGTGGAGTACACACCTGAATTGCGTTGTGGGGGGGAGGGGGTGGAGCTCCATGACAGCTCGAACGTAGATCAAACCATACGGAGAATAATGTGCTAAATATAGTCATCATAGTTAATACTTCGGTTATGTCTGAAATATTTAACTTCTTTTTGTTCAGTTAATTACATTACTAACACAGTCACGCCATTAATCAACGAACTTGAAATTTTGTCGATAATGCAGTGTCTGTGTTCTACATCTACATCTACATCCGTACTCCGCAAGCCACCTGACGGTGTGTGGCGGAGGGTACCCTGAGTACCTCTATCGGTTCTCCCTTCTATTCCAGTCTCGTATTGTACGTGGAAAGAAGGATTGTCGATATGCTTCTGTGTGGGCTCTAATCTCTCTGATTTTATCCTCATGGTCTCTTCGCGAGATATACGTAGGAGGGAGCAATATACTGCTTGACTCTTCGGTGAAGGTATGTTCTCGAAACTTTAACAAAAGCCCGTACCGAGCTACTGAGCGTCTCTCCTGCAGAGTCTTCCACTGGAGTTTATCTATCATCTCCGTAACGCTTTCGCAATTACTAAATGATCCTGTAACGAAGCGCGCTGCTCTCCGTTGGATCTTCTCTATCTCTTCTATCAACCCTACCTGGTGCGGATCCCACACTGCTGAGCAGTATTCAAGCATTGGGCGAACAAGCGTACTGTAACCTGCTTCCTTTGTTGTCGGATTGCATTTCCTTAGGATTCTTCCAATGAATCTCAGTCTGGCATCTGCTTTACCGACGATCAACTTCATATGATCATTCCATTTTAAATCACTCCTAATGCGTACTCCCAGATAATTTATGGAATTAACTGCTTCCAGTTGCTGACCTGCTATTTTGTAGCTAAATGATAAGGGACCTATCTTTCTATGTATTCGCATCACATTACACTTCGCTACATTGAGATTCAATTGCCATTCCGTGCACCATGCGTCAATTCGCTGCAGATCCTCCTGCATTTCAGTACAATTTTCCATTGTTGCAACCTTTCGATACACCACAGCATCATCTGCAAAAAGCCTCAGTGAACTTCCGATGTCATCCACCAGGTCATTTATGTATATTGTGAATAGCAACGGTCCTATGACACTCCCCTGCGGCACACCTGAAATCACTCTTACTTCGGAAGACTTCTCTCCATTGAGAATGACGTGCTGCGTTCTGTTATCTAGGAACTCCTCAATCCAATCACACAATTGATCTGATAGTCCGTATGCTCTTACTTTGTTCATTAAACGACTGTGGGGAACTGTGTCAAACGCCTTGCGGAAGTCAAGAAACACGGCATCTACCTGTGAACCCGTGTCTAAGGCCCTCTGAGTCTCGTGGACGAATAGCGCGAGCTGGGTTTCACACGATCGTCTTTTTCGAAACCCATGCTGATTCCTACAGAGTAGATTTCTAGTCTCCAGAAAAGACATTATACTCGAACATAATACGTGTTCCAAAATTCTACAACTGATCGACGTTAGAGATATAGGTCTATAGTTCTGCACATCTGTTCGACGTCCCTTCTTGAGAACGGGGATGACCTGTGCCCTTTTCCAATCCTTTGGAACGCTTCGCTCTTCTAGAGACCTACGGTACACCGCTGCAAGAAGGGGGGCAAGTTCCTTCGCGTACTCTGTGTAAAATCGAACTGGTATCCCATCAGGACCAGCGGCCTTTCCTCTTTTGAGCGATTTTAATTGTTTCTCTATCCCTCTGTCGTCTACTTCGATATCTACCATTTTGTCAACTGTGCGACAATCTAGAGAAGGAAGCACAGTGCAGTCTTCCTCTGTGAAACAGCTTTGGAAGAAGACATTTAGTAATTCGGCCTTTAGTCTGTCATCCTCTGTTTCAGTACCATTTTGGTCACAGAGTGTCTGGACATTTTGTTTTGATCCACCTACCGCTTTGACATAGGACCAAAATTTCTTAGGATTTTCTGCCAAGTCAGTACATAGAACTTTACTTTCGAATTCATTGAAAGCCTCTCGCATAGCCCTCCTCACACTACATTTCGCTTCGCGTAATTTTTGTTTGTCTGCAAGGCTTTGGCTACGTTTATGTTTGCTGTGAAGTTCCCTTTGCTTCCGCAGCAGTTTTCTAACTCGGTTGTTGTACCACGGTGGCTCTTTTCCATCTCTTACGATCTTGCTTGGCACATACTCATCTAACGCATATTGTACCATGGTTTTGAACTTCGTCCACTGATGCTCAACACTATCTGTACTTGAGACAAAACTTGTGTGTTGAGCCATCAAGTACTCTGAAATCTGCTTTTTGTCACTTTTGCTAAACAGAAAAATCTTCCTACCTTTTTTAATATTTCTATTTACGGCTGAAATCATCGATGCAATAACCGCTTTATGATCGCTGATTCCCTGTTCTGCATTAACTGATTCAAATAGTTCGGGTCTGTTTGTCACCAGAAGGTCTAATATGTTATCGCCACGAGTCGGTTCTCTGTTTAATTGCTCAAGGTAGTTTTCAGATAAAGCACTTAAAAATATTTCACTGGATTCTTTGTCCCTGCCACCCGTTATGAACGTTTGAGTCTCCCAGTCTATATCCGGCAAATTAAAATCTCCACCCATAACTATTACATGGTGGGGAAATCTACTCGAAATATTTTCCAAATTATTCTTCAGGTGCTGAGCCACAACAGCTGCTGAGCCCGGGGGCCTATAGAGACATCCAATTACCATGTCTGAGCCTGCTTTAACCGTGACCTTCACCCAAATCATTTCACAATTCGAATCTCCGTCAATTTCCTTCGATACTATTGCACTTCTTATCGCTATAAACACGCCTCCCCCTTCACTGTCCAGCCTATCTCTGCGGTATACATTCCAATCAGAGTTTAGGATTTCATTACTGTTTACGTCTGGTTTCAGCCAACTTTCTGTTCCTAGTACTATATGGGCGTTGTGACCGTTTATTAATGAGAGCAGTTCTGGGACCTTTCTATAGACGCTCCTGCAGTTTACTATTAGCACATTAATATTGTTATTCCTTGTTGCATTTTGCCTACTCCTGCCTTGCCGCGTCTCAGGAGGCGTCTTGTCGGGCCTAGGGAGGGAATTCTCTAACCTAAAAAAACCCCATGTGCACTCCACACGTACTCCGCTACCCTCGTAGCCGCTTCCGGCGTGTAGTGCACGCCTGACCTATTCAGGGGGACCCTACATTTCTCCACCCGATAGCGGAGGTCGAGAAATTTGCACCCCAGCTCTCCGCAGAATCGTCTGAGCCTCTGGTTTAAGCCTTCCACTCGGCTCCAAACCAGAGGACCGCGATCGGTTCTCGGAACGATACTACAAATAGTTAGCTCTGATTCCACCCCGCGAGCGAGGCTTTCCACCTTCACCAACTCCGCCAACCGCCTGTACGAACTGAGGATGACCTCTGAACCCAGACGGCAAGAGTCATTGGTGCCGACATGAGCAACAATTTGCAGTCGGGTGCACCCAGTGCTCTCTATCGCCGCCGGTAGGGCCTCCTCCACATCTCGGATGAGACCCCCCGGCAAGCAGACAGAGTGAACACTGGCCTTCTTCCCCGACCTTTCCGCTATTTCCCTAAGGGGCTCCATCACCCGCCTAACGTTGGAGCTCCCAATAACTAATAAACCCCTCCCCCCGTGTGCTTGCTCGGACCTTGCTGAAGGAGCAGCCACATGTCCACTCACAGGCAGAGCGGGCGATGCCACACGGCCAGCCTCCACATTGACCCTCCGCCTCGTGCGCCGCGAACGCCGCTGAACCCGCCACTCCCCTTGGGGAGAGGGTGGCCCAACCGCGCCCGGTACCCGCGAAGATGTCTCGACAGCAGGGACAGTGGGTGAAGCATCTAACACCTGGGGTGCACCATGCGACGCACCAGACTCCCCACTGCCGCTACACTCCGAGGCAGCAGCCTGAAGACGGCTGA
The DNA here is from genome assembly GCF_023897955.1 of Schistocerca gregaria. NCBI lineage: Eukaryota > Metazoa > Arthropoda > Insecta > Orthoptera > Acrididae > Schistocerca > Schistocerca gregaria. Next base: position 921,849,004 of record NC_064920.1, read on the forward strand.
CCGCGGCCATCAACACGCTCAGCTGTTCGCGAAGAGTGGCCAGCTCCTCCTGCGTCCGTACACAGCAGCCACACATCCTACCCATCCTAAGAAATCAATTTACTATAGAGTGTTATTCAGCTTTTAACTAGACTGCTAATTCACTAAAGGCGGTTGATTATTGACTAAACTGTGATTGCTAACCACTTCTTGTAGAAACAAGGAAAATAGCACTACCTGTCTCTGGACGGTATTGAAAACAAACACTAGCACTACTAGCACTACGGCTGACTAAAGGGACTCTCTGACTGTATTTAAAACAAACACGAGATCTATGGAACACTTAATAGCACTCTACTATTAAAGCTTCCTAAAAGCAAAAACACGCAGAAGAAGAAGTGACAAGTAAGAAAAATACAGATAATACTTAGATTAAGGTAGCTCGCTGCACAGAAGACGTGAAGCAGACGGCGGTTAGGGCGACACTGACACTACTGGCACTATGGCTGACTAAAGGGACTCTCTCTGACTATTCAAAACAAACACGAGATCTATGGAACACTTAATAGCACTCTACTATTAAAGCTTCCTAAAAGCAAAAACACGCAGAAGAAGAAGTGACAAGTAAGAAAAATACAGATAATACTTAAATTAAGGTAGCTCGCTGCACAGCAGACGTGAAGCAGACGGCGGTTAGGGCGACACTGACACTACTGGCACTATGGCTGACTAAAGGGACTCTCTCTGACTATTCAAAACAAACACGAGATCTATGGAACACTTAATAGCACTCTACTATTAAAGCTTCCTAAAAGCAAAAACACGCAGAAGAAGAAGTGACAAGTAAGAAAAATACAGATAATACTTAAATTAAGGTAGCTCGCTGCACAGCAGACGTGAAGCAGACGGCGGTTAGGGCGACACTGACACTACTGGCACTATGGCTGACTAAAGGGACTCTCTCTTCTTAAGAAATGCGATGCAATGTTCGTTCGGACAGCATGCATGTCCGAAGGAAGAGGCATTACGGCGACTACAACCGTCATGAAATACATGAAATGTATTTGCAGTTGGGGATATGAACAACCATCAACTGCATACTGGACTAACAACAATGAAGATCTGTTCCGAAGCGGGATTCTAATCCGGATTTCCTGGATTACGCGAGCGGTCGCCTTAATTGCTCTGGATTCCCGTGCTCGACCCAGGGCCAGATCCGAAGCTCCGAATGTCATTGTTAATGCGTCACAACCGGCACTCGTACTCATTATGTAATTTCAGTACAGAGGGAAGACATTTTATATGACAATGGACTGCGCCGTTAACTTTTGTACCTGAAACTGTACTTACCGCACCAATGGAATTTAAGTGTGTACAATAACTGCAGACGTCTACATGGAAAGTAACTCAAAACTAAATATGCAACTATTTTGCCAAGGTAATAAACAAAACTTTGACAATATCTCCGTGTAGTGACAGACACGTGCCGGATTGGTCTTATTTATTACGAATTAGAACATTCTTGAGGTCATATAAAAATCGAAAAGGGACATTTAGAATAATTGTATATTATCAGTTTGTGGCACTTGGAGGGTGGCGTTTAACGTGCACAACCATCGAAAAAGTGCCGTTTCATCGCCGAGAGAGGAAGAGATACATATTTGGATGTAATAGAGTAGACAAAAAAATACGGAAAGGGATAATACAGCAGACTAGAACTGCAAGACGTTATTATGAAGGAAATTAGGATGGTAATGGCATACATCAAAGCCGATGGACGATATTTGTCCAAGCAAATTCAGTACCGGATCGTAAGCACAAAAATGGTAATGACACTGTAATGTCCGATGGTGTTGTATGGTAACAAAGAGCTTTTGGAGGCATTTACGTAGCAGTAGATGGAAGCGGTTGATGACGTTGGTGACTATGATACAAACAAGAATTCGCAGATAGTTTCCGTATATTCTTTCATGTGCCTGTAGAAGGAACAGATACCACTGTTCGGAGACTGTTAAGACGTAAAAGAATAATCATGATTCATCGATTTTTTCCAACCCTGCGGAAACCAATTTAAAATTTATGTTACAATTTTGAAAAAAAAATGAACAAGCGGCGTTTTCTTTGATGCAATGTGCTCCCCATTACGTCCTCATTCATGAGAGGTACACTGATTTCTCAGATATAGACTTGTGGCACTGAATGTAGCAGCAGTTCGTAATTGACACAGTTACGTCATGTACATCGGTAGTAACAACTGACAACATAGATCACTTAATTATTCTTGCAAACGAAAGAAGCTCGTCCGTTCGAAGAACCATTGGCTGCAGCACGAGGCATTACCCACATCACACTAGCCAGTAAGCATAAAATTTAATACTCCTCCCGTGAGTGTGGCTCTTGAAAAGGATTTTGGCCCCAGTAGCCGCCCTATCTAAAAGCACCTGATTACTTTTTATGGGGATATATGAACGGGAGCGTGCGCTTCGGCTGCACAGGTGGAGGATTTGTCCCGGAGATCGAAGTGCACATACTGGCAGTGGCAGAATGTATCTACAATACAGCCATCTTGTTCATACTTCCACGGTCGCAAATATATGTACCATCTAGTACACACTTTCACATCACTACTCTTCTCATTACTGTTATTATCAGACATCACATATAGACAACATTCTTTGTCAATGGTAAAAGTTGTGTAGACTCTTGCTTGCACGGGAAAGTAGAAAATCCTCTGGTAAATATGGATTAATCCAGCTCCGACTTCTGAATGTGGTAAACTCTCTGACTTATGGATTACTATGATTGCGATCAGTTTTCCAATGTTATCTATGGGTCTCTGTTCTTACTCATTGGTGCATCAGATAAAATGTAACTTACTGGGGCATTTTAATATAGCTACCGTCTGTCGGGATTTTGTGATCTATCCGTTATATATTTATTCCTGTGGAGACCAGATCAACTCTAAAATCTAGGTAAACTTGTCCATCAGAGTTTCAAAACACATAGATCGGACATAATGGACCATTTAGGAGTGTATCAAAACTAAATCCTAATACAGTGTCGAAATTGTTTAACCCACTGAACGTACTTATGTGCCACATTTTGGTATATCAGTAATATGAACCACCCGGAGTGCTCTCAGGTAGTTAAAATTCTCGGTAGGCGTGAAAATCGGGAAGCATTGTGATTTATTAATGCCACGTACGCCTAAAATAAATATCGACCTTGGCCTTTTGTGCTGCCGAACTCTCGGCAGTCCAGCGAGCGTATTCGATGTTTATGGGATTCATCCCCTTCCCTCACCCACCCCCCACCGTCCTTCCACGTACACCGGTCAAACAATATTACATGCTGTGCTTCAGTCTATACAAGCGGGTCTTTCGACACACAATGTTTTCCAAATGAAAACACATCGGCCACTGTTGCGTCGCTAAAATTGGCCACTGTTTACCTGAATGTTGCATCCTGCCAGGATTGTGCGCTACTGTTTTTTAACAATTTTGCCCACAAATACATTATTTCTGCTCCACCATTGTAGTGAGTCACCAGTATCTTCATTAAGATAAGCAGTGACTGTTTAGATTGAAAAGTATCTTTTTCTGCAGCGACGCGTTAGTGCTCGCTGAGAGTCAGTGTTTTGTGAGTCGCTATGACTGTGGCTGGATTATGTGACTTACGTGAGCTGCGTGACGGCAGCGATCAAGTGCGAAATATGCATAATTAAAATCAGAGCGGCAGTTTTTCGGGACATAATTACGTTCCGTGACTTGCGCATTTCAGATATGATATAACGACTAGATGATAAAGCCCACATGGAATGTCATTAATGTTTGAATTGTTGTGTCAGAATGTCCTGGGTGGCAACGTTATGGGGGCGGGAAGGTCTAATTTTGTGACCGTGACAGGACCAGGCGATAAAACAATTGTTACTCACCCTCATCCCGCAGTGTCACATCTCATCTCCCGTCAGTCCAAAAGGTTTCGAGACTGGATCTATAGAGGACAGAGAAAAGTTAAAATCGTGGTTTTAACGCTTCACGTATTCTACATTCTCTCCCTCTACCTTAATCGACCGCCCAGAACGTTCGTACTGTTATGTGCATCTCTCAGGAAATTTCTCCTTTATGATTTTGTTCAATTCGCACGTCACATTGGTTTGAAAGTTAGTTATTTCGGTAAAGTGTTGCCCATTCATGTCGGTTTCCGAACTTTGTCATTCTATGGTCACTTGTGACGATTTCTCCCACAAAAGAATGGTACGTATCTTCCATATAAACCAAGTTACAGGCGTCCAAACCTCATCTTCTTTGTTCGTGAATCAAGGTTGCGGGACTAATTTTGCACACACTTTTCTCTTCTTCAAAATATTCTGGGGGAAGTCTTGATTTAGTAACGTTGCTCCATTGAGATTTGTGACGCGACAACCTTGACGCGCTACGGTAGCACGTCCAATGCTTAACACTGACGGCTCACATCTGACCGGTCGAACGTACAGTGTCATTTACAGTTGTTAGTTCTAGCTGCCATTGCAGTTATTACACTGACGCCTTGAGGCTTAAAATCGAACTGGAAAGGTTTCGGAGTCACGATATATGCCAGCCTAACGTAAACTGGACTTAAAATAAATCACCTACGTGTTTCATACAGATGGCACACCCCTCATGTTTCTAATGTCCTATTATTCATGATTTTTGGTTAATCATATCGTGGTATCTCCTCATTCACGTTCCTTCTTCGCCACCGACGTTTGAAACCTGAGGTAATGGGAAATAAATACCAATCTGAGAAGTGACATGCTACGACCACAATGCAGTATTATGAATGATACTGACCAAGGAATTTGAAGTACGGTACTGTCATGTAATTATGAATAAGTCGTAAATTATTTCAATCTTATTTAAAAATAGAGAACGTGTGAAAGATAATCATCACGTACCTAATCCACCCCCAAATTATTGTATCACTTAATGTTCAGGCGAATCCATACTTGCTTAATAGCATCATATTGCTTACAAGATTTTCTTCTAGATCAGTGGAATAAAGTAAGAGATTCTTTACATTAACGAGAACTGCAGTGAGCGAATAGGACATGAACACCACCTCCCAAACGTTTAACTTTCTCTGTAACTTTCTCAGTCACCCATTGCACAGTACATTACTGTATAGCAAAGAAGGTATTATGAAAGTAGGTATTGAGCATGGTGAGGGAATCGAACGATTTACTGAGAATATCATGTGGTCTCAGCACTGGAGCCCGCAGCTAGTGGTCTCGCGGCAGCGTCCTCGCTTCCCGAGCACCGGGTCTCGGGTTCGATTCCCGGCGGGTCAGGGATTTTCGCCTGCCTCGAGATGAATGGGTTCTGTTGTCGTTATCATCATCATTCATCCCCATTACGTTCGGAGGAAGGCAATGGCAAACCACCTCCGCTAGCACCTTGCCTAGTTCAGCGGTGCGGGTCTCCCGCATCGTTCCCTACGCTCTGTCCAGGAACATGGGACTTCATCACCATCATTACTGGAGACGGATACTCAGCTGTAACTTCAGAACCCATACCTGATTCGTGTATTTAAAGAGTGAATGAAGTAAGCTAAACAAGACTGTTGCATCGGATTCTTTAATAGATGGTGGTTTAATGTAGATCTGCAGTAAATAAAACGCTTCGAAATTAGTGTCAGCAAACAAAGGTCATGAACAGTCGCTGCAGCATCGCAGTCCAGCGTAAAAAGTACAACCAATATGTGTTTTCAACGACTGGCAATTTCCTGGAGACGCGGTACTATAGAGCAGACTTCTGCAGTAAAATTATGGAATTCTTGCACACCTCAATTATAGCTGATTATGTGCCGCAATTTTGCATAACTGGTCTTTCCCAGCTGATGTCGCCTAGGTTTTCTGCCTCCGAAGTAGGGCAATAAAAGGTAACCGGATGACACCAGTTCAGCTGTTGCCTGCGGTAATGTTCCTCTAGCACACGGATGACCATTGATTATGTTTAGAGCGCAGACTCTCAGCATGACACGTGTTCGATAACTGACATGTTTCGTATTCCTAGAGGAATGCACAAAAGTTTGCATGTACTGCGGTCAGCATGCAGACTACGACATTGTTATGGGACGTTTATCAAGTGACAATAGTGTTATCCATAGTTGCAGTTATTGATAGATCCAAACGATAAATCGCCCTTACACTAACGATAGAATTCGTCAAATTTATAACTACCTACTGCTACAGTTCAATAATTAACTACAAAATGAAAACGAAAAAGTCGTATATATGCTGCCCCATTTCCGGAAAATTCGGTAGACCGTTAAATGCAGTCACAAATCAGTGCATTTCATCTCTTTATTTATAAAGCGGATGTTGTGTAACCTAGATGATGTAAAAGTAAAGAAACTAGCGTACTTCGCTTAATTTCATTCGTTAATGCCATAACGCAATTATTTTTAAGATGTGTTCGCCGAACTGGGTTTTCGTTGTGCTCACTCAACGATTCCGCGAAATTTACGTGTTTTACCATAACATTTGAGAAAGTAACTAAAAGAACAGCCATAATGGCGGATCTACAAAATTAATATAGAAGAACAACAACTAACGCTCGATTTCACTTACTAATTAGAACAGTCAGAAAGAATGTGACAACGACAGCGAACAAGGCTGCATTAAACTGAGACAAGACGGCAGAATTTGGTGATTAACCAAGCCAATTTTCAGAAAAGAAAGACCTTACTCAGCCCCTGAAAAGTTTGAATCAAGCTTTCTATCAGTATTTTCCAGATAAAGCAACGAAGTAAGTACAGAAATGAATTGTGAATTAAAGAACTATTTATGGTCAAAGCACGGCACTTGATCATGTCAGCAGAACAATACAAAACTTTTTTTGAGCTGACGTCTCATTCGGTAGAAAAAAAATTCGTATTGAAAATTTTAAAGAAATTCTGGAGTAGTCTAAAAGGTGAATATCAATAGACAAATAATGAAGTGTTGGTACTTCAGGCATTTGAAGCTACATACATTTGCGAAACAGGGTGCTCAGTTTAAGCGTCGACCAAAAAATCATGACGAATCAACTTTCATCGAAGGCGCCTAATATACTGACGAAGAAAATCGCAATACCAAATAATAATTAATGTACAATAATGAAATTTTGGGAATACGTTTGTTTAGGTAACATATTTAAGTGATGAACATTGGAAGATCACAGGATACTTTAAGCGCAAGATACGTCGAAAATGCGAATAGTTGGTACATTAATAACCGATATGACAGCCAAAATGTTGACTGGAAGCATGCAAGGGCGCAAACATAATGTTGTACAGGTGACGGATGTCAGTTTGTGGGATGGAGGTCCATACCAGTTACACCTGGTCGGTCAATATAGAAATGGTTGATGCTGTTTGTGGATGACGCTAATGTTGTCGCCTGATAAAGTCTCATGTTGTTGTTGTTGTTGTTGTTGTTGTTGTTGTTGTCGTGGTCTTCAGTCCTGAGACTGGTTTGATGCGGCTCTCCATGCTACTCTACCGTGTGCAAGCTTCTTCATCTCCCAGTACCTACTGCAGCCTACATCCTTCTGAATCTGCTTAGTGTATTCATCTATTGGTCTCCCTCTACGATTTTTACCCTCCACGCTGCACTTCAATACTAAATTGGTGATCGCTCGATGTCTCAGAACATGTCCTAACAACCGAGCCCTTCTTCTAGTCAAGTTGTGCCACAAGCTCCTCTTCTCCCCAATTCTATTAAATACCTCCTCATTAGTTATGTGATCTACCCATCCAATCTTCCGTATTCTTCTGTAGCACCACATTTCGAAAGCTTCTATTCTCTTCTTGTCTAAACTATTTATCGTCCACGTTTCACGTCCATACATAGATACACTCCATACAAATACTTTCAGAAATGACTTCCTGACACTTGACTCTATACTCGATGTTAACAAATTTCTCTTCTTCAGAAACGCTTTCCTTGCCATTGCCAGTCTACATTCTATATCCTCTCTACTTCGACCATCATCAATTATTTTGCTCCCCAAATAGCAAAACTCCTTTACTACTTTAAGTGTATCATTTCCTAATCTAATTCCCTCAGGATCACCAGACTTAATTCGACTACATTCCATTATCCTCGTTTTGCTTTTGTTGATATTCATCTTATATCCTCCTTTCAAGACACTATCCTTTCCGTTTAATTGCTCTTCCAAGTCCTTTGCTGTCTCTGACACAATTACGATGTCATCGGCGAACCTCAAAGTTGTTATTTCTTCTCCATGGATTTTAATAAATACTCCAAATTTTTCTTTTGTTTCCTATACTGCTTGCTCAATATACAGATTGAATAACATTGGGGATAGGATACAACCCTGTCTCACTCCTTTCCCAACCATTGCTTCCTTTTCATGTCCCTCGACTCATAACTGCCATCTGGTTTCTGTACAAATTGTAAATAGCCTTTCGCTCCCTATATTTTACCCCTGCCACCTTCAGAATTTGAAAGAGAGTATTCCAGTCAACATTGTCAAAAGCTTTCTCTAAGTCTACAAATGATAGAAACGTAGTTTTGCTCTTCCTTAATCTAGCTTCTAAGATAAGTCGTAGGGTCAGTATTGCCTCACGTGGTCCAACATTTGCACGGAATCCATACTGATCTTTCCCAAGGTCGGCTTCTATCAGTTTTTCCATTCGTCTGTAAAGAATTCGCGTTAGTATTTTGCAGATGTGACTTTTTAAACTGATAGTTCGGTAATTTTCACATCTGTAAACACCTGCTTTCTTTGGGATTGGAATTATTACATTCTTCTTGAAGTCTGAAGGAATTTCGCCTGTCTCATACATCTTGCTCACCAGATGGTAGAGTTTTGTCTGGACTGGCTCTCCCAAGGCTGTCAGTAGTTCTAATGGAATGTTGTCGACTCCGGGGGCCATGTTTCCACTCAGGTCTTTCACTGTTCTGTCAAACTCTTCACCCAGTATCGTATCTCCCATTTCATCTTCATCTATATCCCATTTCAATAATGTTGTCCTCAAGCACATCGCCCTTGTATAGACCGTCTATATACTCCTTCCATCTTTCTGCTTTCCGCTTTTTCGTTCTTTGCTTAGAACTGGGTTTCCATCAAAACTCTTGATATTCATGCAAGTGGTTCTCCCATACGTTACCGATTAGAGCCACATCTGGTGATCGAGCAGGACCGGACCTGTTTGAAAGCACCGCCTGGAAAGCTGTTCACAAGAGGTACGATCACGAGAATGAAGTACAATTTTGCAATCAGAATGCGTGGGATAACTACGAGAGTGCTCTTGCTGCCATACGAAATCACTCAAGAGACCGTAACTCCAGGAGTAGCCAGTGTACGTAATTCGCACAAGGTTGGATGACCACCTTCTAATCAACAATCAACCATCACTGACACCGACGCAGAACCATCTTTAATCATAAATCACAGCAGATCTTCTCCCTGCCCTCCACTGAGCTCTTGACTGACAGCACTGAAGTCGCAAATGGCTGTGGTTCAGGGGTCAACGGAATACACGCTAGAGGGCGTCCGGCTCGTAGCTGTCCTTCAGGTAACAAATTTGTAACAGTTCGTTGAGTCTCTGTGGTGCCAACTGCTGCTCAAATTCCTGCTGCAGAAGCAGTACAATTCGCCAGAAACATACACAGGACGCGATGGTCTTCCCTTTCGGTAGTGACAAGTTCGTTGTGGCCGAGCGGTTCTGGGCGCTTTAGTCCGGAACCTCGCTGCCGCTACGGTCGAAGGTTCGAATCCTGCCTCTTGCATGGATGTGTTTGATGTCCTTAGGTAAGTTAGGTTTAAGTAGTTCTAAGTCGAGGGAACTGATGACCTCAGACGTTAGGTCCCGTAGTGCTCAGAGCCATTTGAACCGTCCGAAGGCCGGTCTTCTTGCTACCGCACATTGCCGTGACGACAGCTGCCAACAAACATTTGCAATGTCTACATTCCTGCCTAGTCTTCATGCAGTATCGCAGAGTGAACGTACAGCTTGTCGTAGCCATAGTACTCAAACATTTTTAAACTTAGTGTGGTGTTGATGATGGAGTCTCTGTCATTTTAAACGCATTCTTCAATGAAATAAACTCACCACGTCAAATCTCAAAGATAGCTACCGCTCAAGGTCGTTACAGCGTAGATTTAAAGCAAATGTGATTTGCATGTTATGCGAATAGAAAAAAATTTCGATATACATCATCTTTCAGATGTATAAAGTCGCCTACCAACTTCTGTTTATGTCGCACAACTCCTTTTCAGTTTTACGATTTTTTCCCTTCAGTGTATAAAGGATATGTTTTAAAACGAGGATCAGTGCCACTCATCTCGTTAAAATTTTAATACAGGATGTTACAAACTTTCAGGAAACATTCCTCACACACAAATAAAGAAAAGATGTTATGTGGACATGTGTCCGGAAACGCTTAATTTCCATGTTAGAGCTCATTTTAGTTTCGTCAGTATGTACTGCATTTCCTCGATTCACCGCCAATTGGCCTAATTGAAGGAAGGTAATGTTGACTTCGGTGCTTGTGTTGACATGCGACTCATTGCTCTACAATACTAGCATCAAGCACATCAGTACGTAGCATCAACAGGTTAGTATCTTGATTGGGCCCCAATTTCTTCCACCTACACTCAATGGAGCACGTTATCATAATTTCATACGGGATACTCTACCTGTGTTGCTAGAACATGTGCCTTTACAAGTACGACACAACATATGGTTCATGCACGATGGAGCTCCTGCACATTTCAGTCGAAGTGTTCGTAAGCTTCTCAACAACAGATTCGGTGACCGATGGATTGGTAGAGGCGGACCAATTCCATGGCCTCCACGGTCTCCTGACCTCAACCCTCTTGACTTTCATTTATGGGGGCATTTGGAAGCTCTTGTCTACGCAACCCAGGTACCAAATGTAGAGACTCTTCGTGCTCGTATTGTGGACGGCTGTGATACAATACACCATTCTCCAGGGCTGCATCAGTGCAACAGGGATTCCATGCGACGGAGGGTGGATGCATGTATCCTCGCTAACGGAGGACATTTTGAACATTTCCTGTAACAAGGTGTTTGAAGTCACGCTGGTACCTTCTGTTGCTGTGTGTTTCCATTCCATGATTAATGTGATTTGAAGAGAAGTAATAAAATGAGGTCTAACATGGAAAGTAAGCGTTTCCGGACACATGTCCACATAACATATTTTCTTTCTTTGTGTGTGAGGCATGTTTCCTGTAAGTCTGGCCGTACCTTTTAGTAACACCCTGTATATGGATAGTTTTTTGTGGCATTTATTTAAATTTAAGTTACTTCAAGAGATTCTGGGATAATTTTTAAACAACATAGTGAAGCAAATGAATATATTTCATCATATAATCTCAGTTTCATTAGAAATTATCTATTTACATAGTTTCATTAAATAATTGTGGAAACAAATCAAGGGTACAACGTATCGAATAGATTACGAAAAGCTTTCGTACCGCATCATTTCTTGCGGTCTCATAAAGCCTATTTCATGTTTTTCAGTTCTTAAAGCGTGCAAGAATAATTATTATTGGTGTGGACACGAGAGCACCTATTCAAGTAACTAGGGACTGCTGCTTCCCAGTACGTGAGTTCCTTAATGAAATTTGTCATAACTGACTTACTTCTTTTTGAAACCAAGTATTAAGTTTGTGGAATCAATGCTATAATTTAGAGTAATCTTCATAAGGACTTACTGTCACCTACTTTGTTCAGCAAAGGTGTCAGTAGTTCAGGAAGACACATTTTCGATATCGCGAGAGCAGCCTAAACAGTTTACTACTAATGAAGTTCATTTTCTAAGTAGACGAAAGGATTACCTTGTGGCCAACTGCTTGCATTCCATGAATTAATTTCTTAATTTAACCGGTTACTGCTTATACGTACATTAAATAACGTGACTGTTATGTTAAGTCTGAATTCTGTACATCTTCAGTGCAGCGAAGTGATCAAAAGTTTTCGAGAAGACTGAAGTAAACAGTAGTAAAGTTCAGTTTAAGAGAATCATAAATTATTTACTGGTAGTCAAGTACCTCTGCTCCATTTACGAATCTTTTGGTATTATAGCACTGATATGCGTGCATTTTTAATAATATGAGGTAAGGGGTATATTACTCAAAATCTGACTTCTGCACATCTTCTGCGCAATAAAATGATCAATGTAAATAACTATCATAAACTGAATTTCATTTTGGCTATTATTAGACAAAACGGCCCAAGGATTGTCCTATGCATTTCAGTGTATTTTAGAGTCACGCGTTATGTAATAGGTTTATTTTCTCTTAAATGAAATTACGTATATTGTGTAGTTTTGTAGTTTGACTAACTGCACTTTCATAATGATCATGTAACCCAGATATAAGGAAGGCACAATAGCATATCTCTTCCTTTACTTTCGGTATTCTTGTTTTATGATGTTCTACATGCTTGAAGATTTACTCAGCATAGATATATGCAAAAAACATATATCTAGTCTCCATCAATGAACATTTAACACCTTTTTTCCAATTTAAAGGCGATGTAGTCCTCCGAAAATCTTCCCTTGCTAACTTTTGTACGACCCGCAGTATTTTTAAAGTGTAAAGGAGAGGTGTGACGCACACCACATCTATCAATTCAACTGTCATCAAGCTCTATTCATGGTGCAAGATGTTTCATACGAGTACTGTTGTATAGAATAAAGGTCCTGGAAAATCTCTACTGAGTCTTTCGGATTTTGGAAACGTGCCAGAACTCCTTTATCTAAGTAAACATGGGGTCCTGAACTTATTTTAATTAGACTTCGATGGCACCATGCGTCTGAGTTGTGAATCACTGTTGAAGGGAGCGTCAACTGAAGAACTAAACCATGGTACGCAAACAGTTCACTTGAAAGGGCCAAGTAGACACTGAAAAACAAAGTCAGCTGTATACGAGAGAGTGGTATCATTAATACCTGACAGTCTCGTTAGAGAGCATATAGGATACCGATGGAGACTTGGTGTGTCGTAGACATGTTGTGTACTGAGCAGACTAAAGAAACCCTAAAACATGCCGTCTACAAGGCATTTGTTTCTGCTATTATGAATTAGTTGATTTACAGATTCTGGTGGTGTTGATAATAGTATTGAAACTCTCTCATTAGTGGAAGGGTTGCTGACATTGACTTTTGGGGCTGATTATAACTGAACGCCACGACGTATTCGAGTCCCATTCAGTTTAAGAGAATCCTAAATGATTTAATAGCAGTCAAGAACATCTGATCCATTTACAAATATTTTGGTTTTATAGCACTGATATGTGTGTATTGTTAATAAGGTAAAGTAATGGGTATATTACTCAAAATATGACTTCTGCACATCTTCTGTCCAATAAATGATCAATGTAAGGAAAAGAATGCACATAGCACCGAAAATATAAAACATAATTGCTTTTTAACCCGTAGCTGAAAAATAGAATGAAAATTGTTGGAAGTGTAACATTACCATGTGATTTAATACAGTATGTTTTACGAAATAATTGCCCAAATTACTTCTGTTCGTTTGTGACAGTACTATTTCGATGCCGAAAAAATTTCTGAGTATAGGAGCAACTAGTTACTCTGCACTGATTGTGCTCTGACGCATTTCTGTATGACATATTCTGAGTGTCACTGCGAGGTGAATTTTCCTCTCTAGTTCTCGGAAAACGGATACATTTGTCCATTCTCATAATTGTTCTTGGCGCGTATAAAAATTAAACTGATGTTGCAAGTCATAATTACATTACGTATAACATAACTGAGATGCTGGGAATTGGTTGGTAATAAGAGTAGGAGTCAGTTTCCCTAAAATAAAGACATATTTTGCACGAGCACGTACTATTAGCGAAGCTGATACATCAGCGGTGGACGGGGTGTGCAAGCACCACCTCTAAATGCCAGACGGTATTGCGTGTGAAATCACACATACACAGAGCCAAATCAGTGGCACGTGCACCTCACATTATTTTAAGATATTAAGTCTCTATGTGAAAGACCCTAACTTGAGTAGCTGAATAAGTAAGGAAATGTTGCGTTTTGGTCTTTAACTTCCAGCTGTTCTTCAGTGGAAGATGAATAGAGTAGTATCTTCAAAGATGCTGTGATATCCTATTTCTTCAGGTTAACTATTTCGTATAACTCTGCTTTGGTTTTAAGTGATTTACTGACTACGTACCCAAGAGCATTTAAGATACTTCATTTAGGGAAGAGGCGTAATTTACATTTCGAAAAGTCGATCTTTTGTGCCAAGCAGCAGTTTGGAAGTCTGCCCGGTCCTACACCGTTAACTCTCAGTTACAGAAAACTGCAAAGGTCAAAGGCTCCATAATATTCCCTGCAAAGCTAGTGCTAACGCTGAACCTAGTTATCCGCACACTGCTGTGATATACCCATGGAAAGACTATCTGTTTCTGACAGTTATTACCAAGGACAATTTATTTTAATTAAATTAGTATATTTTAAAAAGAGGAGACATGGAATCTTTAAGGGAGTTTATGCATCTGCTAGAGGAAACATTCGAAGTACAGTTTTAAAGCAGAAACCTCCAACTAGTGTGTTACACACTATGAAACTGTGTTATCGTTCTTTACTTCCAACTCCTTAGTAGCACTTTCCACTAGTTACTGATAATATTTACATACGCTCGTATGCAGTTATCATATGTTTTGGTTAACGTGAGGTTTCTCGGGACAGAAGGTGGCATTTTCATGCCTCGTGTAAAACTAGAAAGAGTTCTCGCGACTTGTATTCAGGTAATCAAAGCTATACTTAGGTGAGCTTCACACTTAACACTGCCAAATGGATCCCTACCAATCTCATGGTGGCCTACCACTGTCGAGAAAACACTCTACCAACAATTAAAATTAAAATAACGCTATGCACATGGTTTGACAGGATATCACTTAGACTATTATGAACAGTGAATAATCAAAATCCCCCACATCACTCAACATGACCTTGTCATTTATACATAAAGGGAAAAAATATATTGTACGAAACGATTGCTTGAGAAACTGCTCACAGAATCATTTGAGTACAATGTCCCAATTAACTGCAACAAGCAGTAATTGGTATACTGAAACAGAAGCCGTACACTGAACCCGGAATTACAAAGGCATTACTGCCGCACGCGTCTCGTACATGTGCTCACTTTCAAACCTTTATTCGTAGTGCTCAGTATATCCGTGAGTTCTTTGTAATATGATTTTGCGTAAGTTTGTCAGTGGCTGGAAAAGCCAGTAACTGTTATACAAGAATGTTGACAACATACGAGGACACTGTAAGCTCGGTCGTTACATAAGATATGACTGAAAACAGTTGTGTGCACGAAATGAAATTTATATAATTTGCTGAAAGTAAAAAATAAACGAGGAAAGTTATTTGATTTTTATATTTTGTGCCTCACTTACACGAGCATTTCACTGAGCTGGAAGTGGTTTCTGAGAAGCCAGCGGTCATCTTTAATAGATAAAAGGAGGGTACAAAGAATCATTGCATTACCGAAAAAAATTGCGAAACAGTTGTGAAGGTAATGGCATGAACGAATTAAATCGTGCCTAAAGGAACATGCCGTAATCGGTTTCTGTTGCGTGGGCATCAACAGTGAAGACATCAGTCGACGGAAGATATCACTCTGGTACCTAGATAACTTTACCGAATCAAATGATGGGTGTCTTGATCTTTTTTTTTTCTTATGGCTCTCCTTGATGATAAACAATCATGGATTCACCGAAAATGCTGATTGTGAACTGTTAATGGAAACAAAAAACGTTACGTTCGAATCAGTGAAAATGTTTGCTTGGTTCAATCTCTGACCTTCATCCCCGAGATTACACACGGTAAACGTAATATTGAAAAAAAAAAAACACTTCTTGCTCTTTGCAAAAGCAAAAATTTGCTAGTTTTAGTTACGAAATACAGCTACAGATATGACTTTGTGCACCTTACGAAACAAACGTATTTTAGATAACTCTGTCGCAGGTGAACGAAAACTTCGAATCTTTTCTTGTACAATGTCGTAAAACGTAGATGATAATACGCCTGCTTCAAGAGAGTCTGAGTTCGCATATGTAAGTAACTTTGTGAAATTAGTGCGCCCTGTTTGAGATAACAGACATGCGTGGCTAGAAGTGCGCAGTTTTGACAGGCGGTACAGACCAATTGTAACAGCTCTGCAGGAGGTAACGAGGAGAGCTGTCTATTCGACCAGCAGACGAACCTGACACACTGCCTCTGCGAAATGTACGAACCACGAAGTAAGCTGCCTGTCAGATGGGCTGCGGGCAAACAGAAAGGTCACCGGACGCGCGGAACAGCATGGTGTGAACTCAAAAGCAGTAACTTGGTCAACAGGCAACACATAAGCAAAATGTGTGCCAATAAAGATACAGAACAACTAACGACGCCGCGTTAAGAAGAAACAGACGAGGAATCACGCCTATACACACACACTCTGGACGAAGAGAAATTTAATTACAGACGGTGGAAGATCTAAACGACATCATATGGACATATCCTTCTATTTGAGTTCAGTAGGGGTGACAGCAGCTGAGGCAGCCAGAAACATTTGCGACCTGTATGGGGATAATGTCACCGAACAGAGCACTGCAAGTTAAGGATTTTCTCGTTTTAAGGAAGATCGTTTTGATGTTAGTGGCACTCCACACTCAGGAAGACTTTACGGGTTTGCTGAAGATCATTTAAACGCATTAATCTGCAGTGATCCAGATAAGTTACTCGAGGACTGTCAAATGTGATGAACTATGGTCTTTCCACCACCGAGAATCATGTGCATGCAATGAAGGCTGTTCAAAAGTCGTGTGTATGAGTAACGCATGCTCTAAGCCAAAATCACACAAATCAACTGATGGCCATATGTGCATCTCTACTTACTCGTCATCGTTTGGCTAGTACAAACCGACCATTCCAGTTCTGTATCGCAACTGATGACGAGAAATGGTGTCATTATGCTAAAATAAGGAAAAGAAAGGTATGGTTGAGCCTAATCAAAGCAGCAGCTCCCCGTACAAAGACCTGCAAGCGTCAACAAAGATAATGTTGTTGCGTCTGGTGGAACAGCGACGGTGTATTGTAGTATGAATTGATCCCCCGATGTGTAACTATCACAGCCGGCGTTTATGGTAAAAAACTGAGATTTCTTGCAGACGCAGTCCAAGAACTGTGACCAGGAAGACAGCGTGAAGGTTCAAATGGCTCTGAGCAGTACGGGACTTAACATCTGTGGTCATCAGTCCCCTAGAACTTAGAATTACTTAAACCTAACTAACCTAAGGACATCAGACACATCCATGCCCGAGGCAGGATTCGAACCTGCGACATAGCGGTCGCACGGCTGCAGACTGTAGCGCGTAGAACCGCTCGGCCACTCCGGCCGGCCAGCGTGAAGGGATGCTACTGCACTACAAAGGCCGCCCCATTCTGCTATACTAACAAAAACAATATACAGGAGTTACATTGGGAAGTCATTTCTCACTCACATTATTCGTATGAACTTGCGTCCTAGATTTTCACCTTTTCCGCTCTCTGTAGTACAAACTTCAAGGGCCTTTCTTTTCGGATGTAAATGCGCTCGGAACATGGCTCGAGGAGTTCTTTATCTCAAAACCACATGATTTTGTGCAGACGAGGAATCGAAAAGTTATCACTGCGTTGGCGGACTGTTGTAAATAGTGAAGCAGAATCTATTATTAATGACTTAAGTCTTTGTTCCTCCCCCCATGAACTATGGACCTTGCCGTTGGTGGGGAGGCTTCCGTGCCTCAGCGATACAAATAGCCGTACCGTAGTTGCAACCACAACGGAGGGGTATCTGTTGAGAGGCCAGACAAGCGTGTGCTTCCTGAAGAAGGGCAGCAGCCTTTTCAGTAGTTGTAGGGGCAACGGTCTGGATGATTGACTTATCTGGCCTTGTAACAATAACCAAAACGGCCTTGCTGTGCTGGTACTGCGAACGGCTGAAGGCAAGGGGAAACTACGGCTGCAGCTTTACTGTATGATTAAATGATGATGGCGTCCTCTTGGGTAAAATATTCCGGAGGTAAAATAGTCCCCCATTCGGATCTCCGAGCGGGGGCTACTCAAGAGGATGTCGTTATCAGGAGAAAGAAAACTGGCGTTCTACGGATCAGGGCGTGGAATGTCAGATCCCTTAATCGGGCAGGTAGGTTAGAAAATTTAAAAAAGGAAATTGATAGTTTAAAGTTAGATATAGTGGGAACCAGTGAAGTTCGGTGGCAGGAGGAACAAGACTTCTGGTCAGGTGACTACAGGTTTATAAACACAAAATCAAATAGGGGTAATGCAGGAGTAGGTTTAATAATGAATAGGAAAATAGGAATGCGGGTAAGCTACTACAAACAGCTTAGTGAACGCATTATTGTGGCCAAGATAGATACGAAGCCCACACCTACTACAGTAGTACAAGTTTATATGTCAACTAGCTCTGCAGATGAGGAAGAAATTGAAGAAATGTATGGTCAAATAAAAGAAATTATTCAGACTTAATCAAGGGGTAACACTTGGTTCAAGAATCGTAAAAGAAGGCTGTATACATGGCAGAAGTCTGGAGATACTAAAAGGTATCAGATAGATTATGTAATGGTAAGACAGAGATTTAGGAACCAGGTTTTAAATTGTAAGACATTTCGAGGGGCAGATGTGGACTCTGACCACAATCTATTGGTTATGACCTGTAGATTAAAGCTGAAGAAACTGCAAAAAGGTGGTAATTTAAGGAGATGGTACATGGACAAACTAAAAGAACAAGAGGTTGTACAGAGATTCAGGGAGAGCATAAGAGAGCAATTGACAGGAATGGGGGAAAGAAATACAGTAGAAGAAGAATGGGTAGCTTTGATGGATGAAGTAGGGAAGGCAGCAGAGGAAGAAGTAGGTAAAAAGACGAGGGCTAGTACAAATTCTTGGGTAACAGAAAAAATATTAAATTTAATTGATGAAAGCAGAAAATATAATAATGTGGTAAATGAAGCAAGGAAAAAGGAATGCAGACGTCTCAAAAATGAGATCGACAGGAAGTGCAAAATGGCTAAGCAGGGATGGCTAGAGGACAAATGTAAGGATGTAGAGGCTTATATCACTATGGGTAAGATAGATACTGCCTACAGGAAAATTAAAGAGACCTTTGGAGATAAGAGAACCACTTGTATGAACATCAAGATCTCATACGGAAACCCAGTTCTAAGCAAAGAAGGGAAAGCAGAAAGGTGGAAGGAGTATATAGAGGGTCTATACAAGGGCGATGTACTTGAGGACAATATTATGGAAATGGAAGAGGATGTAGATGAAGACGAAATGGGAGATACGATACTGCGTGAAGAGTTTGACAGAGCACTGAAAGACCTGAGTCGAAACAAGGCCCCCGGATTAGACAACATTCCATTAGAACTACTGACGGCCTTGGGAGAGCCAGTCCTGACAAAACTCTACCAGCTGGTGAGCAAGATGTATGAAACTGACGAAATACCCTCAGACTTCAAGAAGAATATAATAATTCCAATCCCAAAGAAAGCAGGTGCTGGCAGATGTGAAAATTACCGAACTATCAGTTTAATAAGCCACGGCTGCAAAATACTAACGCGAATTCTTTACAGACGAATGGAGAAACTGGTAGATGCAGACCTCGGGGAAGATCAGTTTGGATTCCGTCGAAATGTTGGAACACGTGAGGCAATACTGACCCTACGACTTATCTTAGAAGCTAGATTAAGGAAGGGCAAAACTACGTTTCTATCATTTGTAGACTTAGATAAAGCTTTTGACAGTGTTGACTGGAATACTCTCTTTCAAATTCTGAAGGTGGCAGGGGTAAAATATAGGGAGCGAAAGGCTATTTACAATTTGTACAGAAACCAGATGGCAGTTATGAGTCGAGGGACATGAAAGGGAAGCAATGGTTGGGAAGGGAGTGAGACAGGGTTGTATCCTATCCCCGATGTTATTCAATCTGTATATTGAGCAAGCAGTAAAGGAAACAAAAGAAAAATTTGGAGTAGGTATTAAAATCCATTGAGTAGAAATAAAAACTTTGAGGTTCGCCGATGACATCGTAATTCTGTCAGAGACAGCAAAGGACTTGGAAGAGCAATTAAACGGAATGGATAGTGTGTTGAAAGGAGGATATAAGATGAACATCAACAAAAGCAAAACGAGGATAATGGAATGTAGTCGAATTAAGTCGGGTGATGCTGAGGGAATTAGATTAGGAAATGATACACTTAAAGTAGTAAAGGAGTTTTGCTATTTGGGGAGCAAAATAACTGATGATGGTCGAAGTAGAGAGGATATAAAATGTAGACTGGCAATGGCAAGGAAAGCGTTTCTGAAGAAGAGAAATTTGTTAACACCGAGTATAGATTTAAATGTCAGGAAGTCTTCTCTGAAAGTATTTGTATGGTGTGTAGCCATGTATGGAAGTGAAAGACGGACGATAAATAGTTTAGACAAGAAGAGAATAGAAGCTTTCGAAATGTGGTGCTACAGAAGAATGCTGAAGATTAGATGGGTAGATCACATAACTAATGTGGAAATATTGAATAGGATTGGGGAGAAGTGTGTGGCACAACTTGACCAGAAGAAGGGATCGGTTGGTAGGACATGTTCTGAGGCATCAAGGGATTACCAATTTCGTATTGGAGGGCAGCGTGGAGGGTAAAAATCGTGGAGGGAGACCAAGAGATGACTACACAAGCAGATTCAGAAGGATGTGGGTTGCAGTGTGTTCTGGGAGATGAAGAAGCTTGCACAGGATAGAGTAGCATGGTGAGCTGCATCGAACCAGTCTCAGGACTGAAGACCACAACTACAACAAGTCTCTGTTACGTGTATCTGTTCTGTTTATGAAACGTATGGAAAACACTACGATATTGTGCACCAAACAGAGATTACTTTTAACACTTAAGAACTTCTAAGTGCCTTAATCGAAAAGTCTCAACTGACAGCGCCTGAACAAAATTAGCAGAAATAAGCTTCAGAATTTGTATAAAACAGTACAATTTGAGTTATGAACTTGTATATTGACTCTGAGGGTTAAAAACAAAAATACACGTGCAGGGGCAGTATTAGATAGTAAATTGTGGTCGTTATCACTAGAGGTAAACATGTTATATCATTGCACTCCACTTCAGAACAACTTCAAGTAGAACGAAATACAGAATGACTTGTAGCAGTGGAAGAAACGAATGCGGATAGAGAGTTGGTGTTTCAGCTTGATCACCTCTAACTAAATACAATTGATAAGTCTAGAATTTGAAACATCAGTCTCGTTCATCTTGTGTCAGATCTCGCACACATAATTTTTCAGCATCGCTAGTATGCTACTCGACCACTTCCAACGAGTAGATCGATTTTGTTGAAACTTGCTATATTGACTCAGATGAAGATAGGAGAAGAATAGTGCACAAACAATCAAAGCTGAATAGTTTCTTGACATTTTGATCAGCCCATTTCTATCGTAGAGGCTTTGGACACGTACAATATTTATTGATGTACTTTTAATTAGATTTATCGTGTCAACCGCTTCGTTGCCTATCAGATCTACCGAATGCGTAGTGAAAGTTTAGGTTCTAGGACAATAGCCTGACGCAATATTTGATTTACGTGTAATCAAAATCCGTAGATCTTTTGCTACTTATTTTTTAATCCATTTATTGTTTCTGACAAGACTAGAGATATCAGGCGCTCACTTAATGTGATCAGGCTACCTCAATGAGTAAGTATTAGAATTTGCACGATGCATGAAGGCTATATAATTACAGGTTGGTTACAGTTTTAACTTCCTCTGCTTGAGGGAGCCCCCATGAAAAGCGAATGATCGTAAGTCAGTGAAACTTTGTGGAAAAAATCTGTAAGGACATGCGGAAGGGCTATAACGTTTAAGCCCTTGGAAGAAACATTTTAATTTCCATATGGCAGGGTTGCATTTGTTAATTGCATATCATCTTCACGTCCCAGGTTACAAACATTTCTCAATGTGGCGATCATCTGCACCCACGGCAGCCTGAAGCCGCATTACAGGTACCATTTCACAACTGTTCGCAGTATTAATCGAACCGTGGACCCTAGTTTAGCTGTGGTGGTACGGCTTGTGCTCTGCTTGAAGGTCGTACATTGCGCCCAGCATTCTCAGAAACGGCAACGGTAATTTCTTCAAACATTTATAGCGCAATTGGCCGTCGGGCTGTCCCAGGAGCAATTCCCAGATCGCCAGTTGATTCTAACTTCGGAATCACGTGCTTCAATCCCGATTTCTCCGTACTAATTCAGTGCGACGATACTCGCGAATAGGCGCAGGACTAGTGCTGTTGTTTTGATGAAACAGCGTTATGAGTAAAGCCCTGCTGACCTCGACCAGACCCATGTTGCCAATCTGCAACTGCAATGTAGACTGATGCTTGTGCTTTAGTCCTACGTAGCAATACCAGTACCGTCGCCCAATGCCAAGCCATGGCACTAATACTACAATCAACGCTCATTCTGCAGCACAGGTCTGAACTTCATCCACACAATGTTGGTTATAAGTATGGTAAACAGTTTTCTGTCTACACTGGCTCAAGTAGCGGAAGTGTAATTATAACCTGTATAATGGTAGTAATAGCTGTAATGTTATCAATAATGACAATGATTAAAATGTAGCAATGAATACCTAGAATTTAAGAAATTTCAGTGTTATTAACAACAAGAAATTTCCTCATTATGTCCTTGTTGAATGTTGGTAGACGTATCAAACACAAATAACAACAGTAGAGAAGGAATCAATAGGATGAAAAAGTTATTTGGTCAGGAGGAAGAGTGAAAAATAACAGGATAACATTAGCAGATGAGATGTAAGGAAGGAAACAGGAGTAGGATGGAACGAGAAAGGCGTAGCGAGGGAAGGCATGCCGATGGTAAATGATAAAGCTTCAATCTGCTGTTGAATACGGAGACAAGATTACACAACAAATTGTTCCATAGACTTATGCCTGAAACGGAAAATGAAATGGTGAAAGATCTGGTATCGTGCAGAGCTATAGCCAAAATGCTGGACGTACCTGACTTGTTACGCCAGTTGTAAAATGATGATAGATACTTGACGTATGAGTAGAGATCTTGAGGACGCCAGTGACTAAGAAACCGAAGAAGTATAAACAGAGTGAGTGAATATCACGCCACATATCAGATCGCGACGTACATGACTGAGTATAGGAGGGGCATCTGTGGTCTAACATCCGTATGTTGCATATACAGAACGTTAGGGGTATGTGTACTGATATTGTGATCATTTGTACCTCTCATATACCCACTTAAGTGTGTGTTAGTCATTTTTTCCCTGCGTGTAACAGTCTTCTCGCAAACACAGCACATATTTTCTACACAGTCGTAACTACACCGCGAAATGATGTACGCTTGTCAGTATAGATTATCTGCCTTGTGTCCAGGCATTATGCTTCAACTCCTGACGAGCTGTCCATGGGAAAATAAGGAGTAATGGCTTGTTCTCGCCGTATTTAGTCGGACGTAATAACCTGTCTATAAACATTCTACTCATAGTAGCTAAATTATTAATGTGCAAAAATAGTAAATTCTGATGTAATGTTGTTCAGTACACCGTGCTCAGTCATCAGTAGAAGTACCTGCAATTAAGCGTGTACCACTACACCCTCGTTATCTTATGCAACGGATCATCGCTAACTCAAGTTGCCTGGATTTTTGCTGTTTTTGCCGTGAGGAAGTACGTCAGAGTAGTAAAGATCTGACGAGACCAAAGACAGGATAATTTTTGTTTAACTTTAGATAGAACAATTTTACAACATTTTTGGGCTGCATGTAGACAGGAGAGGGATTTCCTTCAAGCTTCGACAATTTGTTCTTCCAAATTTAGGTGATCAAGACTATGCGAAGGCCTTCCAATATTTTTTGAAACGGAGTAGATACCATTGAGCTTTCGCTGATTTATGACGAAGACCTGTGACTGTTTGACGTTTCACGGAAATGTCCGTTGATCAGCTTTCGTTGATTTATGATGAAGACCTGTGACTTTTTGGCGTTTAGTTTCAGACCTAGGTTTTGGGCTGATCGTGATACTGAAGAAACGTGTCACTTACATGCCTACGACAATGTTCTTTGGACTGGAGATTATGTACCAGTAGATATCGTTAGAATGTAAGTGATAATCACAAGAGGGAAGCACAGATGAAATGTCATTGACATGAAACGAGAAAACCATTGAACCATGGATGGGACCCTGGTTAAACCCGGAGAGCACAGTTTTCCATGATGACTTCCCTAACCCGCTGATCACACTTTGGAATCTACTTTTTTTAAGTTTTTGTCGAATCACAGTACCTCACGGTTTTCAGAAATTTAGCTGTTTCATTTTAATAACAAATATATCTAAATCAAGTGTATCAAAAGCCTTGCTGGACTTAAACAGTGATGAGATAGTCATATGACGTTTATGACATGTCTGATGTCATGTCACTTCCATTAATGCAATTACTGTACTATGGTATTTTCGAAGCCTAATTATATTTGTCCTGGATGTTTAAGGTAATGCTCAGTTGTTCACGAACCATGTACTGCCAGTACTATTTCAGAAACTTCCTGGCAGATTAAAACTGTGTGCCGGACCGAGACTCGTACTCGGGACCTTTGCCTTTCACGGGGAAGTGCTCTACCAACTGAGCTACCCAAGTATTATTTCCGTTGATAAGTTGTGGACGTGGGGCAGTGGTTGGTCAAATATTTACCAAATTAAATTGCCAAACAGACGTACGTTTTGAGAAGTTATTTTATTTTATTACGAAAACCTGTTTCGTCATTTTAATATGCATCTTCAGGCCCTATGTGTACTTCGTATATAGACATCTCGACCTATCGATATTGGCAACGCGGATCCATGGATATCTGGATACTGTAAATTCATATTAGAGTGCTTCCTTCGTAGGTTTTATAGAAAATTAATATTATTCAAAGAAGTAGCAATGTTTGAATGGGTTTCTTTAAGATATCCAGAATATGAACCAGATGGGAATAAAGAACCATTGAAAATATTGTCATCTGATTTTGGACACATGTTCAAGGTGTACTAAGACAGGTGCGCTATGTTTCATAACAGAGTTTAACAAAACGTTGTGTAACAGTCAAAACCAATTCATTGTACCTAATGTTCGGCCACAGCAGAAAATTTTTAGGTATCCATTGTGCACGAAAACAGAGTTAATAATTTTTATGAATGTTTCTCCATTCCCATCAGAAGCAAATCCGTAAAATTATTCTGTTCTTTTGCTCTCTGCGGCTGATCGTGTACACAGATGTGTTCTGCAAACCACAGTAAGGAGACAGGTAGCATGTTGTTGGTTCTGCATTCCTTATTATGACAGTATCAGTACCAGTTATACCGGCCAAAGGAGTGACCAGTAATCAATAGTTGTACCAACCAACAATTTAGTAACATCAGACCCTTTTATTATAAAGTTGGCAGGAGTATTTGTTATAGAAGTTTGTATTGAATAGCATATGACGGTGAAATGATTTCGCTACAGACTGTTTTCTACCTAGTTTCTGCCAGTAATCGACTGTTGTTTGTGGTGTAATGCATGTAGTTACCTTAGACCTTCTAGTCTACGTGGCTTACACCGAGGAAGGTAACATTCTATCGATACCTTCTATTCAGTTTTCAATGTGCAGCTGAATGTATATGTTTTGAAACGGCCTCAAGGATTTGAAGTATATGCTGAACGGTGAATGAATGTACTGCACCGTTTGCCTTTCATGGACACCGTTCCTACCGACCTACGTAGGAACACGTCGCAACCCGCATAACCCATAGTTTCAGTGATAGTTTAAAATGTATTCTCGCTGTCACGCAGAGCAATACAGTGTGGCATATCCTTTCGGGATCCACCGAGACAATGACACCATCAGTCGAGAGAGGGACAAAGCTGTCTCTCGCTAGTGCTTAAAATTAATGGTTTAATAAGCAGAAGAAGAATTTTAAATTTCTAATTCGTCATCATCATTTGCTAATATTCAGACAATAATCAAGTACTACGACAATCGAGTGCAGAATACCAATGTCTTAGTACCTTAATTCTATGCATGTTAGAATATTGCTGGGCGGTGTGGGATCCTTACCAGGTGGGATTGACGGAGGCTGCCAAAAAGGGCAGCTCATTTTGTATTATCACGTAATAGGGGAGAGAGTGTGGCAGATATGATACGCGAGTTGGGATGGAAGTCATTAAAGTAAAGACGTGTTTCGTCTAGGCGAGATATATTTACGAAATTTCAGTCACCAACTTTCTCTTCCAAATGGGAAAATATTTTGTTTGAGCCCAACCTACATAGGTAGTAATGATAAATAAAATAGAGGAATCAGAGCTCGATCAGAAAGGTTTAGGTGTTCGTTTTCCCCGAGCGCTGTTAGGGAGTGGAATTGTGGAGAGATGGTATGATTGTGGTTCGACGAACTCTCTGACAAGCACTTAAATGTGAATTGCAGAGTAATCATGTAGATGTAGATGTAGAAATAAAAAATCAGTACAGAAAGACGTAGTAGCCCTGCTGGGGAGAGTTTAGTCATTTCAATTTTTTTGTCTGTAAATTCTCATACCCATATTTTACACAGGTCTGCTCTACACATTTGCAATGTCAAAATCTGTTTCTGCTGCTTATACGGAAGAGAAAGCAAGTTCTTGAATTCTGTCATCTTTTTCTTTTGTGACACCTGAAGAGATCTGTACATGACCTTGTAGACATAACGCTGGAATACACGAACAAGCATATGTAATATGGACAACATTTTGATCCACGGAACAGAAGGTTCTTCATAAATCGTCGAAGTTTGAATGGCTGAAGCAATAAAGAGCAAGTTAAATTTCAAAAATGTAAAAATAATCTGTTGTATAAACACGAGAGTCAGAGAAGTAGATACACTTTTTTATTTACAGTGTTAAAGTTAGCTAAGCGTGTTTATGCTGATCAGTAACAAATAGCAAACGATAGCGTCTGCCTCGTAGCTGTGAGCTTATTTGCAGGCGGAAATGCGGAAATCAGAAAGTAACAACAGCAGTACGTGCACAAACAGAGACTGGTTTAGTGAATCTGCACGCCTGCGGGCGACGCTGAAAACGCTGTGTGTGGCGGTCGCGCTTGCTCGTTTAATAACGGAGGCCCCGAGCCAGAGGTGTACAAGCTGCACGTACCAATTTGACAGGACACAGCTATCCGTGATCCGCAAATAATGCCGCGCAAACGCAGAACGTAGGTGTACGCACGGATCGTCACGCAAAATAAACTCCAGGGGTGCACGAATCGCTCTACCTTTTCCAATGAGTTATTCACGACCTCCACTTTCTAAAACCGCTCTGGAAGATTAAAATCCATGAAGTTCTTTCTCTATCCAACCGTCCCCTCTCTTTCCCTCGCCTCTCTCTCTCTCTCTCTCTCTCTCTCTCTCTCTCTCTCTCTCTGACTCTCCCCCTGCTTTCACCCCGTCTCTCTCTTTTTCTCTGACACACACACACAGACCACACTCACACTTTCAATTCCTCTCATAAATGGTCTCAATCTGAGAACATGCTTTTGCAAACATTAACCTATACACAGACAACGGCGCGAATGGGTTTTAAGCTTTCTTCCAGATATTCCCCACTGTCTGCCCTCGTGGAGTGTTTGCGGAAAAAAAAAACAAGATAAAGTAAATAAATATGTTAAGGTTTGAACATCAACTGATTACTAAGTTTGCGTTCATTCCAAAACCTCGGTTTCTAAAGTAAATTGCTATATATTCTACAAATATTTTTGCGTCTATGGCTACAAATGATGAATTTTTATGGATAATATTTGTCGTAAGATAACCAGGACGCTCTGGAGCCTAGAGGTTTGAATAGCGTAGCTAAATTAAATAGAGTGACTAAGAAAATCACTGTAAGAATTCAGTCACAGATTCCCTACACCAAAACAGATCTCTGGTACGGATGGGGTTTAGGCTCTAAAATGAATACGTTAAGAGCTGTGAGCACTTGTTCATTTTAGATCCTATCAAATACGTGTCTTCAACTTCATCTTTTTTCCATATTTAGGGACAAGGTAGTATGGACAACAGAAGAAAAAAAGTCTAGTAAACAGGGGCCTAAAAAGCTTACCTTAAGAGCTAGGAGCAATTGTTGAGTAAAAGAGCTAGGAGCAATTGTTGAGTAAATGAGATGAGTTTCACACTAGCCAAGATGAACAAATGCTCGTACCTCTGAAAGTATGCATTTTAGATCCCATGTTTTCTGTAACTTTTTTTTCTTGGTTTGATCCCTACTACCACCTCGCAGAATATGGAAAGCAAAGTCCTTGCAGTAGAAGACATCTGGTCCATAGTATCGATTTATCGTGTTATTCTTTGACTAATATGAATTTTGAAACATCAGTATTTAGAACTACTCAGAACAACACCGGATTTGGGCAGGTCGCAAAAAATTCGACCTCCCATTTGTAGCAGGGGAAAATTGCAGTATCATGAATTTCACATCGCAATGTAAAATATAAATTTAACTGCATAAACAGATTTGCAGTAACTTGATTACAATTTTTAACTTCAGTGTCAAAGGCTGTAAAGGATTAGAATTTGTAAAAAACAGAAGGCTTAATGACTTTCTAACAAATCAGGAAATGATGTACATCGAAAAAGATTGGAAACTTCATGTTTAACGTGTAAACTGTGCCCCATAACATTAGTAAACCCTTGCCGGTCTGTTCATTATGAAACATGTTAGCCGGCCGGAGTGGCCGTGCGGTTCTAGGCGCTGCAGTCTGCAGCCGAGCGACCGCTACGGTCGCAGGTTCGAATGCTGCCTCGGGCATGGATGTGTGTGATGTCCTTAGGTTAGTTAGGTTTAATTACTTCTAGGTTCTAGGCGACTGATGACCTCAGAAGTAAAGTCGCATAGTACTCAGACCCATTTGAAGCATTTTTTTGAAACAAGTTATTCGATGCAACCTGTGTTAGGGGTGTTCGACAACCAAAAAAACTGTCGAACTTGTTTTTATTTCTTTCTGGGTTGGGGGAGTGGAGGGGAGGAGGGCAGTACTCATTTAATTCCTGATTGTCTGAAACAGCTTTGCAGTAACATTCGTAGAGTAATTACACGTAGCCCGCGCTCTCAATTACTACGTTAAAAATGTACAACCAAATAATAAATAAAATGAAATTCCTGTGGCAACTCTAAACACACGCTTTTGAATTTGCAGTAATATTATATAATATCAACAATTCGTGATTATGAATATGTTGTTCCAAGCTCCGATGGAGAATTTCATTACCGGGACTCGTTAAACTATACGAAACTTTTGCCTTTAATAATGTGGTGTTTGTACCTTGTAAAAGGGTCTGTTCGAATAGGTGAATTTTATTTGCGCGTGTTTGCCCACTCGCTGAGTTCTGTGACAGAATGGAATACTTCCATCCCCAGGAAATAAATGGCTGGATTACGTCACAACGAATCACCGAATACTCTTTATTAGCGAATTCACGCTAAACCATAAGCTGTCACTTTACCAGTGAGACAATTAGCCTGAACGAGAGACGGATTATCAGACGGAAAACATGGAATATCTCCAATCCCGCTTACTCACGTATGAAATATTACGCTATCGCTTCGCATCACGCCTTTCACGCGGAATAATAAATTTAACCGTATCAGTTTGCCGAGTTCGCGAAATTGGCAGAACCCCAAGGCGCATATATCAAATCAGGATTCATTCGATGAAACCTTCTCTGAATCCACGTTTCAGCTACATTTACCGCGGTATGTTTCAGCTCCTGGCAAGCGTGAATTTGTTACAGGAATTATAAGATGGCGACACAAATTAAATCGTTGATAAACAAACCAGCAAAGAAATAGCTTCTGACAATGGCATAGGAAATCATAATTCACTGGAGCTGTGGTATACATTGTGAGTGACTGAATCCTCTGAGTAATTTTACGGGGGCAAAGAGGTCAACAAAATTTTTAAGTAGTAGATATTAATACATATTATGGCAGACAATTTTATTGTCGAACGTAAAACTGGGAATATATCTGTTTAACACATGAGGCTGTTTGGTAAGTCATGGAATTCGCCACCGTGGATGATTTCAAGACGCTCGGTGTATACGGTCTATGACGAAGGATCGGAGTATCTTTTATAATCAGTTCCGCCCAAGTGGATAAACCACGGAATTAATGGTAGCATTGTTAAATTGCACACGTGACCTCTATTTAAATTTGCGCTGCGTACACGAAAATAAAGGCAGTGTACGGAAAAATTCCATAACCTAGAGAATGAAAAAAAAAAATGGTTAAAGAGGGAAGCCGGCCGCGGTGGTCTAGCGGTTCAGGCGCTCAGTCCGGAACCGTGGGACTGCTACGGTCGCAGGTTCGAATCCTGCCTCGGGCATGGATGTGTGTGATGTCCTTAGGTTAGTTAGGTTTAAGTAGTTCTAAGTTCTAGGGGACTGACCACCACAGATGTTAAGTCCCATAGTGCTCAGAGCCATTTGAACCATTTTTTTAAAGAGGGGGAAAATTCGTGCATTACAAATTTTTCTGCAGGGTGGCAGAGCAGTTCCTAGCGCTTCAGTCTGGAACCGCGCAACCGCTACGTCCGCAGGTTCGAATCCTGCCTCGGGCATGGATGTGTGTGATGTCCTTATCTTGGTTAGGTTGAAGTAGTTCTAAGTTCTAGGGGACTGACGACCTCAGCTGTTAAGTCTCATAGTGCTCAGAGCCATTTGAACCATTTGAAATTTTTGAACACTGTTAAGAAAGACCGTCGCGAACAACATTCTACGAACCCTGATTTGTGGGACGTGAGCAGGGGTGCGAATGACCTTTAAGGGTCACTTTTTTTATATTTCTCTTCAGCAACTGTAAAGCTGCAGCGTCTAACGAAAATGCTTCTTCTAAAATGCTCCCCAGTACAAAAGGAAACTGCATTACATTTACTAGGGAGAAGATAGCATTCATTTTTCTCTACAACTAATAGCTCCCACGTAGAAGGGGATGGGAAAGGATTTAATTATTAAAAATATTGTTTAACTGTATAAACTAGATGTTAATCATTTAATGAAATCAGTTAAGAATACTAAATGCGTGTAACGCATATAAGTGCTGTAGAGATGTATTAAGATGTAAACTGTTTTGTTGGGGCGTGATGGGCTGTAGGGTCAGAGGGAGTGTCGGGTAGACACGTGAGGGAAGGGAGGTCGCCGGAATGTGGTCATGCACTTCCCTTCCTGACAGATCTGTAAAGTGTACAGAGGCCAGGTGAGTCCCATCTCTCTGTACTTTACGTCACAGGAAACTACTGTGTGTTCCACAAAGCTGTATCGACCCTTTCAGCAACTGGGCTTATGGATAATTGGCGATGCAGTTGGCTGACATGCCCACGGGTGTCTATGCTCCACAAAGTGCTTTAGCACTAGATAGACTACAAATCTGAGCTACTAATAACCCTGACACAAGATATGCACATGGAAATATTCTGCGGAATTTCTGCACACTGATGTAGAGGAAACTGATCCTTAGTCACCCTGTATGGAAGTTACGGCATTGTTTCAGTATGGACGATTCCCCAGCCAGGAGCGCTGTCCACTTCTCATTTTACAGATTATACATCTCCTGCACTTCCTGTCCAGTTTTCGTAAATGAGTAAATAAATAAAATTCACTGGCCTTCTGTTAATATAGTTGAGTTATTTTCCTCTTATTAAGTGAGCTTTTATGTAAATTATGTTCCTATAAACCGTGACTGAAAAGTGTTTCACTTGTAAGTGCGATGTGGTCGGTTGCCTGTGTAGTTTTAGTGGGGAAAGGAAGGAATTTATAATTATGGCACCTTGCTGTTGCCTATCGTTGACAGTGTATGGTAGTTTGTTGGTGGTGAGATACTGAATTTCCAATGAGCTACTGCATTTTCTCACTATTTATTGTGTTACTTGTAGACTCCATAAATCTCTTCCATTCAGAAATAGCAAGCTCTTCTAAGAATGGAGGCACTTATTACACATCCATCATACTTCTTGCAAGGTGAGTGTGACTATGTCTGATCGAATGGGACTGTTTATAACAGTAATCTGCCATAATGGTTTGCTTGACATGTGATGAAATATCTGAAGTTTTATAAAACCTAGGTGACCAATTTATGTTCCATGGGTACCACTTTAAGACTCTGGCCCTCTTCAGATGCTGGAGCAGCTAAGGCTAAAGTGATTCATTTGATACCCCTCGTACTGTGAAAATCATTCCAGCTATCAGCAGTGGACACAGTGAAATAGTTGTTGTGGAAAACATATTGATAGCAAGTTACACTTGCAACAGGCACTTCAACAAATGTATGAAAGTAATTATTCACTTTATAAATTGAAAACAACTCGACTATATAGACATGAGCCCATTGAAGTTACTTTGCTTACATTAAACAAGTGGACAGGAA
Organism: Schistocerca gregaria; assembly: GCF_023897955.1. Taxonomy (NCBI): domain Eukaryota; kingdom Metazoa; phylum Arthropoda; class Insecta; order Orthoptera; family Acrididae; genus Schistocerca; species Schistocerca gregaria. Next base: position 921,881,497 of record NC_064920.1, read on the forward strand.
ATGGTAGGGATGTATAGTCTGTAAACAGAAAACCGTGCAGTACTCGTGGTAGGGAAAATCGCTCTTCCCGATAGGCCTGCCTTACAGGATGAATTAGAATCAGTTTCCTCTATGGCTGTCTGCAGGGGTTTTCGTAGAATCTGCCCATATGTGTATCTTGTGTTAGAATGATTAATGACTCCTATTTACTTTCCATGTGAAGCACTTTGTGGAAAATAAGCACCACCGGCCACGTCGGAACTGCTTCGCCAGTGATTCATAAGGCGAGGTACTGAAGGGTCGATATAACTTTGTGAAACACCTTGCGGTTGTTTCTTGTGACCTAGTGGGATGGAGACAGGTCCTACAAATATGCTTGCTTTTCAGTTTGCAGGGCTATCAAGAAAGGAAATGCATGACCACAATCTACAGACCTGCCTTTTCTTCCGCGTCTGTACACCACCATATTACACCCGAGGACACAATTTATACCTCAATACTATTCTACTGCACATTTTGTAAAGCTCACACAAATGTAATATACGTTTATAACCCAAGTCATCTTATTTTAAACATTAATTTTGTACAGTTCAAACTCTTTTTTTATGATTTGTGATTTTTACATCCCCTGCTACACGGAAGTCCTAGGGAAGGAATTAATAGGATCTTTTTGTCTGATTTTAATGTTGTTTTATTTTGTACTGGCAAACATTTGTGTTAGAACCCGCAATATATAAGTTATTCAAGAAAAGTACTGAAGTGTGACCTTCCTATGCACGCATAACCCCATGCTTACATCCATCCTGTCATAGTTTTTAGTATGTCGTTCATGGCTCTTTCTGCTACCACTGAACAAAAATTCAACACTACACGAATTGTTTACCCTAATTTTCCTTCGTCAACTGGACTGCCAGTGTTTCGTAACTACGGACAGAGCAGTATGTTCAGAGGGATTTAATGCCAATTATTTTGAATCTACATTAGTATCGTGGACTCCTCACCGAATGCTGACGTAAGACAGCTTTCCAAGCGAATCTATCCTGTGGATGTCTCTTCATGTCTATGTAAGTACGGAAACCAATACCGTCCTAGACTTCATTAGTATAGTTCAGCCTAGGTCTCCCACTTCTCCCTCATCAAATTAATTACAACGCCTTGGGTTCTATGATATTAATCTATCTCTATTTTTAGTCAGTTTGTCTTATAAAGCTCTTTTCTCGTCGATTTGATTTCTTATCTCGTCATTACTTACTCGATCTACCTGTGTAATTCTCAGCATTTAATTGAAACACCACCTATGAAACGTCCCCATAGAAAAATTTTACACGACTGTGCTTAAACTGACACACAATATTTTTAGCGCAACGCAATCTGACTTTCAAAAATCCCTACGAAAGAATGGCCCTGACTAACATTAACCTATACGTTTCACAAATCACTTACCTCACAAAAATCTTCGTTACTCAAGCTACTGCAATACAGCGAGCACCACTACTGCCAGCTAAATAAAAGATTTAAACTACTGAAGGCACTAACTACTGACAGGCATAGTTAGCAAATGAAAGATTTTAATACAGAACAGACAATGTATTTACCTTAATAGTCATAATATATAAATCAGTTCGTGACACCAATTCTTACAAATTTCAAAACTCCGCCATCTCTCTACCCACGTCCACCACTGCTGGCGGCTCACCTCCAACTGCGCAACGCTACGCGCTGTTAGCATCCAGCTGCCGCTGCCCAACACTACAATGGCGAGTATTACAACAATGCCAACCAGCCACAGACTGCACACGGCACAGCCAGTGATTTTCATACAGAGCGCTACGTGGCGGTGGCGTTACCAATTAAAAAGACCTAAACAGCCTACTTTCATAGCCCCCATGCTCCCCACAAAAAAATTTACAAATTGTTTTGGGCTGTGGCCAAAACAGATTTGAAAAATTTTTTCATAATTACAATAACAAAGAAATGAAATGCACACACTTATCGATACAATGTTGGTCAAAAGCTAAAATTTTCTCACAGTCCATAAAGACAGTCCTGATTATTCATCAAAGTGAAATTGTAGTGTTTTTCTCAAAGTCTGAGTAGTAAAAGAAAGTGCACACGAAAGTAGTGGATTCCCATGCAGTCTTGAAGAAGTAGTGTTGTCCTTCCAACGGAAAGACAGTGCTGACTCTTGACATGCAGACAGGTAACGGGCCACAACAGAGCAAACCCACAGCAGAGTCAGTCAAAACTTCGAAGAATATTGGTAGGTAGGTCAAACAGAGTAGACCCATTGTAGTCCTGGTAGAGATTACGGTATTGGTGGGCCACCAGAGGTGCAGACCCACTGCAGTCCTTGTAGAAATTATGGTATTGGTGGGTCATCATAGGTGTAGACACACTGCAGTTCTTGCAGAGATGGCCAGCAGCTATTGTGCAGGCGCACAATCACCATTGAAGAGTCTTGTGGATAATATAGCAAGTCCATAACCACCACTTGTGCACTCACAAAAATTGTTTTTGAAATGTCCTTAGAACCAGCAATGCTGTTATCCAGTCCCTTACTGCATTATTAACATATGTGCAAACACTATCAGTCCCTACTTCTCACATATTGTCCATATACTATGACCAACAGAAATGTGTGCAGTGAAATGTAATTTACAAGTTACTTAATTTGATGAACTGGTGTCAGTTACAATTTTATAACATGAAAATACAATAACAAAGGTACAAAATACATCTTTAAATAACATAACAATGCAGAGAACATTTGCAGTAGTACAGGCTTTACAAAAGATTCGAAATAACAAATTCATCGGTGCTGCAAAAATTATGACATAAGTACATACATAAAAGATCAGAGTAACTTTTGAAACATCAACCTCACACATGAGCATTAGAACAAAACAGAATAAATAATGTGTAAACATCTTTACAAAGTAAATAACATGTTATTAACGCAAATTATATTTGAGGATAACAGTATTCCTCATCATAGTGAATGTAGCTTAGTATTAGAAGAGAAAAAATTCTATGAAACAGCACACAGAGACAGGAAGAAAACAAATACACAAGGGTACACAAGCACATAGTGGGATAACACAAAAGGAAAGGACAGGGCTTGTTTTACTACAGTATTTTGCAAACAAAACTTTCTTTACTTCTCGGAGATCTCCCTTCGTTCTTCATTATTTCCAAAAAGTCCTATCTATACCTGATTTCTGTAGTTTTTTCGTATAACTTCTCAATGCATTTCTTCCAATATATCGCAAATCATTCTCTTATATAGGCTACCCCCTCTTAAGCTAACTTAAATCTACTGAGCTCAGATGATTAACTAAGGGACGAGGCAATGCAGCAGCACAAAACAATTTACACAAACAGCAATGATAAAAAATGGAAATTGGCAAAAAAAGGCAGCAATATTATAACTAATATAAGGCAATGCGCAGCAAACAAGAAAAATAAATCAGTAATAAAATTGTCTTAACCTAGTAATACAAAGTGACATTCAGTAGCACTATGAGTGGCAAACAGCTGCAGCAAATGCTATAACTTATACCTAAATATGACAAAGCTCAATCAGAAAAAATGTCACACCAAAGACAACAATGCAGATAAGGACAATGTCTATTCACATCTTAATGTCTATGCAATTAAAGTGGTGCACCACAAAAATTTATTGTAAAAAAAATATTACCATGTACTTGAAAAGACAATTCTGTATCCAATTTCTGTGAAGGGAAATGTCTTTTTGTGCTACTTCGTTTTTTTAAGGACATCATAATTTTATTATTTACTGGATCTTTAGGCATAAACTATTTATATTAGTACATCCATAAAATTTATTTTAACCAATGCTTCAGTGCAGTTAGAAACTATATATTAAACAAAATGAGTAAATAAATGCATAAAGCAAGCCACATGGCATTTCTCTCAACTAGCAGGACAATAGCCATGAAATGTTTCTCATCGTTTCATTAGGCATTTTAGTAAATATCATAAATTAAGAGCTCCACAATGCAATCATATGTTTTCAAGTTTGGGCGTGTAGTATTTGCGATACTTTCTACAAAGGAATCTCAATAGCGAGGATAATGGCCTCTTTTTTTTTTCTCCACCTGTGCCTCTGACAGGCACACACTAATGGCTTTCTTTTGTCAGGTGGTTGTCGCGCAGCTGGGTGCCCACGACGCATTACATGCAGGTGGTCACTTAACTGTCTTTTCGAAATATTTACGACACCAGTTTCCGCTACAGTGGCAGTATCATATACAACAAATTCACAGGTCAAGAATTTGCCTTACAAATCTGTAGAAATAAAATCATTTAAATATAACTGTGTCCAAAAAATTTTCGCCAGCATAGTGGTACATTCACGCTTATACACTCATTTCATAACTCGTAAAGTACGATTCTCGGTTTCCAACATCCTTTTTCACAAATCAGAGTCCCTAACCACTACTCATTATTTCTTACCTTATTACACATATATATATATATATATATTCGTCGACACTTCTTCAATATTTCATCATAACAGATACGTAGCATAACCAAATAACTCATATAGCATCAGCTTAAACATACCTCAGCAGCATAATTCACATCGTCGTCGTAATACTAACATCGTAACACCACAGTCAAATTCTCAAAATCTCCGTAGCTTCCTCCAATAATTTCAAAACCTAAAAAAAAACAATTCTCTGCTCATGTCAAAAGTGTCATCTGCCTCAAACGTACTTTAAAAATCGTGATCCCATACCAAATATGTCATTCAAAGCTCTCATAGTATCACAGTGTTTCCGAAAAAATATGAACAGTTCACAAAAATACAACTTCGTAAGTGTGAAGTTATCCAATGGTGTAACTACGTAAACATCTGTCACTGATGTAGTAAAGTAAATGTTTGTCTCTCTCAGTTAAATGATCAGATAGCTGTGTAATTTATGTGTTAGAGAAATATGGTACCGATGTGTAAAGTTGTATAAACAAATACCATATTAGCTAGGGCTCCTTGTGCTTGCCAAACACATGGTACACAAAGTAAGCGTGTACCCCCTTGAGGAATAATGTAATGATATCCTCAGGTGTTACAGATTACAGCAATAGAATGAAATGTATCACGGAAAACTTTCTTTGTAATTCAAATATGTTGAAAAATAAATAGTTTAATGCGTGTCCTGTTGCGCTAAATGTGCGTCTTGCTGTAAGACAATCTCTGTGGAAGTGTCGTAGTTATTGTCCTCCGAAAGCTAAGTTCTACAGAAGTCGATGTACTTACCTCATGATAAACGAAATTGAAATGCTTTGCGTATAGATATCTTAGTTATTACGCTTATTGCCGTGCTGAAGTAAGTACTGTACTGTAACGTATTGTTGTGCTACAGAAAAGGCTGTCTCATTGTAGCTATACCACATACGTTACTACTAAAACATGTTTTACTTTCCAGAAAAATTCAGAAAAACTGTGCAGATATAAAACAGATAAACTGCAAAAGCAACATTGTAAATTGTCACTCATTAGTAGCGTCGTGATAAAATCGTGTAGTTGTCACATAAACTAACCACTGAGTCATCTGGTATCTCACAGAAAGTACTTTAAATCCAGAATTTATTTTCAAGTAAACCAAAATGTTGCATTAAAATCTCATTAGCAATACTGGTAAATGTTCTAAGTATGTGAGCCTTATAGTCGTTACGTAATCGTGCAACTAACAAGCAACAATGTACACACACAATAACACTGTGACGTCTGTTCACTATAACAATGCACTCGTAAATACTGTCTAAATAAGTTCTCTAAGTTCTAGACTGGATAGTTAACTTCAAAACATTGTTGCATGTTAACAGATTCTTAGTGAGACAAAGTATACTAATAACGTGAAGTGAAAAATTTTATGGCAAAGAGAAAGTTAAAAAGCTGATTATACGAGGGTCGGTCAAAAAGTAATGCCTCCCATTTTTTTTCTACTTAAAAAATTAAGTTAAGTGAAAAATTTGAATTTGGCGCCATTCCTCAAACCTTCTTCTGCAATCCACTGCAGTAGTAACTTTCTGTGTCAACAGGTGGCAGCACAGCACAAGTTTGTAAGATGGCCGACATCGATGTTCGTTTGAGACAGCGTTGTGTGATTGAATTCTTGAATGCAGAAGGTGAAACGCCCATACGCATTCATGAAAGACTGAAGAAGGTGTATGGTGTTGTGACAGTGGATGTCAGCACTGTTAGACGATGGGTTCGTCGTAGTAAGGAAGCTGAAGGGCAAACACCGTTGACTGACGAAAAGCGGAGCGGCAGGCCGGTGAGTGCAGTGACTCCACACAACATTCAGCAAGTTGATGACATCATTCGTGGTGACCGTCGGGTGACTGCAGATGAAGTGTGTCGCATTATTTCTCTTAGTAAAGGCAGTGTGATCACGATTATTAAACAATTGGGGGTACTCAAAAGTTTGTGCACGGTGGGTTCCAAGAATGTTAACCGATCAGAATAAAGAGGCAAGGAAAACAATAGCCTCCCAACACTTGCAGCGCTTCCGTTTGGAGGGAGATGAGTTTCTGAAAAAAATTGTGACCGGGGACGAAACATGGGTGCATTTTTTTGAACCCGAATCAAAGAGGCAGTCAATGGAGTGGCGTCACACAAGCTCGCCGAGGAAGAAAAAATTCAAAACTGTGCGATCGGCAGGGAAAGTTATGGCAACAGTTTTCTGGGATACAGAGGGTGTGATTCTGGTTGATTTTTTGGAGCAGGGATGCACAATAAATTCTGTTCAATACGTCACAACCCTCAAAAAACTTAAAGCACGTCTTCAGCGAGTTCGCCCAACAAAATCAATGGCAGATGTTCTTCTTTTGCATGACAATGCAAGACCACACACCAGTCGTCACACCTCTGACGAGATTGTCAAAATTGGATGGGAAGTTTTGCCTCATCCCCCATACAGCCCTGACCTGGCACCATCAGACTTCCATCTGTTCGGGCCACTAAAAGAAGCTCATCGTGGGATTCATTTTGAAGATGAGGAGGCCGTCAAAACATCCGTGCGTCAATGGCTTAGGAAGCAGAGCTGTGATTTTTACCGTGCTGGGATACATGCCCTTGTTCAAAGATGGACCAAAACTGTAGAGATGGGCGGAGATTACATTGAAAAATGACAAAATGATCCTCAATGTTGTGGTTTTCAACCTATGTAATTGCATTTAAATTTCCTGACAATTAAACGTAGAAAAAAAAAATAGGAGGCATTACTTTTTGACTGACCCTCGTATTTTAATAAACGGTTTTACATGTGAAATGTGGTGTAAACCTTTACTCTTCCTTGTACGCAGACTGTCAACTGAAAAGCAATTATCATGTGATTACGTCGGTAAGGAACACTGGAATTCTGCTCAAGGTTAAATTATGTTATTTTTCTCTGAGCCCGCCGGCGCACGCGGCTGCCTGCGGTGCGAGTCATTGTCTGTTTCTTTGTTGGCGCGCGTCGTTATTGGGATTAGGAGACCTAACTTCTACCAATTCACCTTGCCGAGAGGGCCCTGCTCTGTTTGAATCCCGCCAGTTCTGATGCAATTCAGGTCTGTCGTTACGATCATATCGTCTGCCGTCATGTCGGTAATTTCTGTAATTAATTTCTTGTCGGTCACGTGGTGGAGAATTTCTCCCTGAATCGTAACTGCGCGCTAGACCGTTGCGTCTGAAGTTATTCCGTCTCCCTTGATAATAATTATTTTGGTTCCCGTATTGTCTGTTTCTCTGATTGTCTCTGTGATATTCATTACTACGGAAATGCGATCGTTCTCGGTAACTATTATTCTGCCAGTGGATGTCATACGGATGGTGTCTGTTTTGGTGACGATTTGTGTTGTGAGAATACCCTTGTCGTGTCCAGTTGTTGTTATTTCTTTCATCGCGGAATTGCGACGGATGTGACCTGTAATTGTTGTGTTCCTGTTTTTGCGTTCCGCGATTGTCAGTGTCAATTTCTAATTCTTGTAAGGGTCGCTGAAAAGCTTCAGTGTCGTCTTTGCAACGTCCTACCAAAATAATATTCCTTAAATGTTCCGGCAATTTCATTAAGGAAATGCGGATGAGTTCTGAAGGGCTGTATGGGTTTGAAAGGTATTGATTCTTATGCAACATGTCTTCAAAATATTTGACGAGACTGGAAAATTCAGATTGTTCAAAGTGTTTCATCATCAAGATGCTATGTTTTACTCGGTCTTGTGTAGCTTGAGACCAATATGCTGAGAGGAAAGCATGATAAAATTCTCCTTCACTGTGACAATCGTGAATGACCGATTGCATTCTTACAGCTGGTTCATTCTCCAAGTAGCCACACATAAATTCTAGTCTGTGTTCTAATGACCAGTTGTGAGGAAAACAATGAGAGAATTGATGGAGCCACGCTTGTGGATGAATGTCGTTGCCAGAATTCTTAAATGTTTTGAATTTACGTGCAGTAATGAACAGCTTATAGTCAAAATCATCGTGTCGGCGGGTAGCATATCGTTCATTGTTACGTCGTGTCGGCAGTTCTATCTCAAAATTCGGTGTACCTTGCCAATTTCTTTCATAATTTTCGAAGTGCCCTGTGTTATTATTTTGTGGCTGTTCCGTATTTCTATGTCCCTCTTTCCGTATTGGAGCGCGAGTGTCCTCTGAAATACGTAATTGTTGTATTACCTGTGACAGCTGATCTTGTACTTCCCGGATTTCTCTTTGGTGTTGCGTACTAATTTGATTCAGACTTTGTTTGAATTTCCTAATTTGTTCGTACTCTTCTGTGTCATTCAGATCATCATCTACCTTTGTAGATAAGTTAGTGAACTGGTCTGAAAGTTCGGCTACTTTCTCCGATAGTGTACACATTTCCTCAGTGTGTTTTTCTGAACCAAGTTTCAGAGTGTCCATTTGTGTTGAAATCGAATCTACTGTGACTTTTAAGTTTTCCTGAGTTCTTGCAAGTTGCGTAACCGAATCGGTGGATGCAACTGAGTCCATTTTACCTTGCAAGGTGTCGTGATTTTCACGATCAACAGTTTGCAATTCTTTTATGGCTGCTTCGTTATTCTGTAATGCGTTTTCATGCCGCGAAAAAATAGGTTGAAAATGCTCACACATTTGTGTTTTTACGTCATTACAGATTTTTTGACATTACAATTCAATGTTATGTAACTCAGTAGTTAAATCTTCACATGTTTGTTCAAGTGTGGTGTCTAACTTCCGAAGATTATGTTCCATTGTGTCCAACTGTTGCTGTGTTGGTCTCTGATTTTGTTCCATTGTGTCTAACTTTTGAAGATTATGTTCCATTGTGTCCAACTGTTGCTGTGTTTGTCTCTGATTTTGTTCCATTGTGTCTAACTTTTGAAGATTCTGTCCCATTTGTTTCTGATTTTGTTCAAGCGGTGTGTCTAACTTTTGAAGATTTTGTTCCATTGTGTCTAACTTTTGAAGCTTTTGTCCCATTTGTTGCATTAATTGTAATAACAATGCACTGGTGTCTGAAACATGTTCCTTAGTCCTATTCGGCAATGCATTTGCACTGGCAATATTCGCAGTTTGAAAAACAGAAAATGTGTCTTGACTTATTTGAGAAAACGGTGAGGACGCAAAACCTGAATCTACAGTATTTGCAATATTGTGTCCTGTCATTTCGGAATCATGAGGCGAGCTGTTGCCGACCGATCGATCGATAACGCTTTCCTGTTCACTAATTGTTTCACTGCCTACACCATTATTTGCAACCCGGTCCATTTCCCTATGCACAATTACCAAATTACTACTTTGAACATTAGTTAATTGATTACATGGTGGCGCTAACACACTGCTTTCGTCTTCACTGTCATTTCTCAGTTTACTTTGGAGCCTAGTATTACGTTTTTCACACGCCATTATTGTCACAATATTTCACACGACAACACAAAAAAGCACAATTTGAAAAGCAAAAATAAGAGAACACATTAACATATCACTGAAAATAATATCTAGTTAATTGCAAGCGCAGCTGCGAAATACTTGGTGCAACTCTACATGCATGCCGCAACTGTTGTACTGTACAACAATGAAAGACTACAACTGCAAAGGAAGTTCTCTCTATGGTTACGCGCCAGCAATAAACAAAAGCTACACTAATTACACAAACTATAAGGAAAAAATCAGAAGATTCCAGTGAGGTATCCTGGCAGGGTCGCCATATGAAATGTCCCCTTAGAAAAATTTTACACGACTGTGCTTAAACTGACACTCAATATGTTTAGCGCAATGCAATCTGACTTTCAAAAATCCCTACGAAAGAATGGCCCTGACTAACATTAACCTATATGTTTCACAAATCACTTACCTCACAAAAATCTTCGTTACTCAAGCTACTGCAATACAGCGAGCACCACTACTGCCAGCTAACTAACTACTGACAGACATAGTTAGCAAATGAAAGATTTTAATACAGAACAGACAATGTATTTACCTTAATAATCATAATATATAAATCAGTTCGTGACACCAATTCTTACAAATTTCAAAACTCCGCCATCTCTCTACCCACGTCCACCACTGCTGGCGGCTCACCTCCAACTGCGCAACGCTACGCGCTGTTAGCATCCAGCTGCCGCTGCCCAACACTACAATGGCGAGTATTACAACAATGCCAACCAGCCACAGACTGCACACGGCACAGCCAGTGATTTTCATACAGAGCGCTACGTGGCGGCGGCGTTACCAATTAAAAAAACCTAAACAGCCTACTTACACACCTTCTAAATGCTTCTATTGTCTTTTTGTCGTACTGTTTATTGGTCAAGTTTCCTTACCTCATAACAATGTACTACAAAGAAATAAGCTCAGAAAAATGCTTAACAGATTTATATTCAATGATAAAAATTTCTCGTTATCAGAAGCGTTATTCTCTGCATTGCCAATCTACCGCTTCCATCCTCTATATTTCAGTCAACCATAGTTAGTTTTTATTTTGATCAAACGACAAAAATCGTCTACTGTTTGTAGTATACGATTTCTTTCTCATTCTCACAGGATAGGCTGATTTAACTCAATTTGGATTCATGTTTTACTTTTGTTGGTGTTATTCTTAGAAATAGGTTTCGAAACGCTATCCACTCATTTCAATTGATATTCTACATCCTTTATCCTGTTTGAGTGAATGAAATGTCATGAGCCAATGTCATAGATTTCGGGTCCTTTCTCTGAATGGTAATAACTTCCCAAATTTTTCTCGATTAGTCATTTTGCTTACTTTGTACACATTCAAATACGTAAGGGATAGGCAACAAAACATCCACTCATTGCCTTCTCAATTACTGCCTTTCTATTTGTATCCTTCGACACTTGGAACAGCAATCTTGTTCTGTTTAAGTTTTAGTAGCATATTTACGTTGTGCAAAATGTTATAACCAGCACTACAATTTCTTTCTCTTATCATTAAATCAATAATTACCTCTGAATAAAATATTAAATGTTCTCTGACACACACTTTGCATGTCCCCACCATATGAGAAAACGATTCTTAGCGTTCAAAAATTGAACATGAAGTCGTCATAATATGGTTTGTCGATTTCAGGGAGATCCTCACCTAATGCTTGGTTTTCACTTCACCAGAGCTGTCTGTAATAAGCAAGCCAGCCATCTTCTGGCTTTTTGTTTATGTTATCACATTATTTGTTTAATTGATTTATCATCATATAAGCTATAAACGGTCTTTCATGGATAAGGTGGTCATGTCTTCTCAATAGCTGTTCCACAGTTCAGCGTGTGTTTCCATGACAATGGTTTTTACTTAATTTATTTCCTCTTTATATGTTTAATGTGCTTCTTTTCTTTTCGCCTTAAATATATCTGGCATGCTCGTCTCTTCTCCTTAAATACTTCTGCCATATCCATATTCCAGACTCTTAATCCCTTCATATTTCTTTTCTTTTTTTTCCCCTGTGACTCTTTGCGGCCTGTGCGATACTTGGTTTTATGTTTTGTCATATGATTTGTAAATTATTATTTTATTGATCTGGTTTAATCAAAGATTCCGTCTATGTTTAACTGTTTCATTTTGTCATAAACTGTCTTCCTGTCCTGTCTCAAAACCTTTTGTTTTAGTCGATCGAGCGTGCATAGTTATTTTTGTAGTGATCCGAGTAAATACCACTACCTCTCAAAACAAGAAACATCGTAAACTACTGTGCGTATTTTACCGAGAACGAGACACCGAATAAAACAGAATACCTGGAAAGCAACAGGACCTGACGGCAGAAACTCAGACATAGCTTATATATGGGAGGTTATTTTTGTAAGAGTAGACTTCTTCATATATGCAATATCTGTTGGAAAAGGCGCAAAATGAACAGAAGCATATGTTATATCAGTCTTCAAAAACGATAAACGAAAGATAGCAGTTACCTGTATGTAATCGCATTTGCACACATAACGTATAAGTTTGGCGTAAATTTTACAAATCAGGTTGTATAAATTAATTTTGAAAATCTGTTATCTGAAGAATTAAATGGTTACAAAAACGTGGGAAATTCTATTGATAATGTTTTCACAATTAAACAAATTATAGAGACACATAGAGTTCAATAGGGGATTACAAATCGCATTTACTGCAAGTTAGAGACATCCTTCGACCGTGTAGAAAGGCAAATTTTATGCAACATATTAGACAAGAAAAAGTTCCCAGCAAAAAGTAAAGATGATAGGAAACCAATATAGACTTATTAAAATTAGAATAAAGGCTAACCTTCCTATGTCAACAGACGTACTCACAAGGAAAATGAGTCCGACAAGGATAATAAATACACTGAAGCGCCAAAGAAAGTTGTATAAGCATGTACATTCAAATACAGAGATATGTAAACAGGCTGAATACGGCACAGCGGTCAGCAATACCTTTATAAGACAACACGTGTCTAGTGCAGTTTTTAGATCGCTCTCTGTTGCTGCAATGGCAGGTTTTCAAGATTTAAGTTAGTTTGAACGTGGTGTTACGGTTGGAGCACGAGAGATTGGGCACATCATCTCCAAGGCAGAGGTGAAAGAATTTTCCTTTATGGCCACTTCACAAGTACTCCGTGAATATTGGAATGCGCTAAAAATCAAACCTACGTCATCGCTGCGACCGGAAGAAAATCTTGCACGAACGGGACCAACGACGTCTGAAGAGAATGGTTCTAAGTGACAGTAGCTACCCTTCCGCAGGTAGCTGCAGATTTCAATGCTTGGCCGCCAACAAGTGTCAGCGTGCGAACCATTCAACGAAACATCAGCGATATAGGCTCTCAGAGACGAAGGCTCACACGTGTATCTTTGATGACTGCATGACACAAAGCATTACGCCTCGCCTGGGCCCGTCAACACCGACATTAATCTGTTGATGACTGGAAACACGTTTCCTCGCCGGACGAGACTCATTTCAAATTTTATCGAGCGGATGGACGTTTACGAGATGGAGGCAACCTCATGAATCCATGGACCCTGCACCTCAGCGCACTGTAATGGTGCGGGGCGTGTTTAGTTGGAGTGATATGGGACCCCTGACACGTCTACATACCACTCTGTCAGGTGAACCGTATGTAAGCATCCAGTCGGATCAACTGCATCCATTCATGTCGCTTGTGCATTACGACGGACTTGGACAGTTCCTGCAGGACAATGCGACACCCCACACGTCAAGAATTGCTACGAGGTGGTTCCAGCAACACTCACCAGACATCAACGACATTGAGCGTATATGAGATGCCTTGCGACTTGCTATTCGGAAGAGACATCCACTCCCTCGCACTCTTACGGATTTATGGATAGCCCTGCAGGCTTCATGGTTTCAGTTCCATGCAGCACTACTTCAGACATTAGTCGAGTCCATGCCTCGTTGTTTGGCGGCACTTCTGAGTGTTCGCGTGGGCGCTACACGATATTAGGCAGGCGTACGAGTTTGGGTCTTCAGGATATATTACCGATATGATCAAGAGACGGATGGATCGTGGCGTTTCAATACAATGCTTCTTGCAGACGACTTTCCGTCGTACAGGAAAGCGAAATTTTGCTATAAAGGTCCATTTAGAGACATAACAAATCTCTAATGAATATGATATTAAATCATCCATTCCAAAACAAAAGTGATGGCTTTGAAAGAAACAAAAAAGCTAAGCACTAAGACCATAGCAGAAAACAAAATAACTGACCAAGCCACTTCAGCTACCGGGGAAATATTGTAACGTACTAGCATGAGCTCGAAATTGACTACAGCTGCAGAAATACCAAATGATATGCGGAACAATCAATAGAATATTGAGAAAAATAGGAAAGACACAAAAATAGAGTTTTATAAGGTAATGGCCATCCCTACATTGTTATTTTTAAAGTGAAACTCAGACAACTACTAAAAAGCAAAAAATTAGAACATAAGCGTCAGAAATTTCTTTTCCACCGTTTCCTGTCAGATGACCGAAGTCAAGGGCTTTCGGTTCGGCTTGCATTTGGATGGGTGACTGTCTGGTCAGCCGAGCGCTGTGGGTAAGCAGGGTGCTCTCAGCCATTCTGAGGCAAGCTGTGGAGCTACTTGAATGAGAAGCAGCGGCTACGCTTACGAAAGCTGAAAACGACCGCGACAGAGGTGTGCTTACACTCCACCTCCACATCTGCACCTAGTGACGCCTATAGGCTGAGTATGACATGGCGGTTGGTAAGTACCGTTAGGCTCTTCCTAGAATAGTTCAGACGGAGTTTTACTAAGATGCTGAAATTAAATTTCTAAGAAGGGTGAAGGGCTGCACAAGAGTAGATAGATTAACAAATGAAGACATGGGAATAGAGCTTAGGATGTATGTTATAAATGAGAAGATAAAATTTGATCAACATATGTGAAATACGATAGCGTCATACTTTCTTGTGAACACTCGGGCGAGGTAGTGCAACGTATATTATGCTTACGTTCTTAGACCGAATGAGGTGGTTTCGTCGTTAAGAGGAACCGAGAGGAACAACGTTTATATTCTCGTCCGGCCATCCCGTATTAGGACCTCAGTAGTAGCAGAGGCCGTTCCTTAAAAAGTTGCACAGCTTTTCCTCCATTCGTCTTCTTTGAGCTGAAATTAGTTTGTGGCCGACTTTTTTAAAAACAGTTAGTTGTCGGGTTTGCAGACCATATTACAGGCCAAAAATATCCTTCGTGGGAATCAGTTCTGATTCTGCGGGGACTGATCGTGTAAAACTAATCCGTTCTCTACCTTCACGAGAGTCAGAACCGTGTAAAGTGACGACGTGTTTGTGGATTTCAGAAAAGCCAGCGATATAATACCACTCCGTCGCGTACAAGAACAAAATACACTCTTACGAAATATCCCAACAGGAGTGTTGTTTAAGATCCCCTTAGCTAGTAAATTTCTATACAAAATTTCTAGGTGCCAAGATACTGACAAAAGCGAAAAAAGCGAAAGGTATGCATGAAGTCCGTGTAATAACGCCGCTGCAGCATACGATATACATAACATATGGCATGCCATATATCTTCTTGAGGTGTTCGACGACTACAGGGAGAGCAGACTGAAAAAAAAAAAAACTGCAAAAATCTGGAAGACTCATAATTCTTATTGGCAGCTGAGACTCATTATACGCCTATGGCATTTGTCAACGTAAAAAAGGTAAAAACTCATATCATTTGACGACACGATAAAAGACCAGCCACTGAATCAGCCATGGTTTATCTGTCTGGGATGATGTAACAATGAACGACTACGAATGTGAGGCACTCATACACGAATGTGGAGTATAAGCATCCTTTCAAATTAAAACCGACGAAGAGGTATGGATCTCATACGATATGCTGTTCAAATCTGAGAGCCAATGAGCTAAAAGAGCAACAGCATATGAAACCGGTATTTAACCGGATGGTATAATGAGTGTGCTGCCACTAATTAATGCACGCGTATTTGCACAAGTGATTGACACTTCAAACTAGTGATCGTTGGAAACCAGTTTTGGGTAAAATTACGTTACAGAATCCAGTCGAAGTGTTCATAAAATCTGTAAAGTGATATTCCATATTTTTACTTCCAAAATGAAAGAATTTTGTATGGGACATGCTGTTAGTATGTAGACATTTAGTGGTACTTTAGGCGTAGTACATTAATGAACGTGGCAGCAAAATATGGCGAGTGCGTGACAATTTCACTGCGTATGAACTCTCATTGTCTACCAGACACAAGTTCTTCATGTCTAGGCCCCTAGCTATGAGTTATTTAATACCTGCAAATATCTTTAGATACTCTCGTTTATTTTTGACATAAATATATCGAAACTTCAGCATTATTGTAGCACATAGTTCCTCAGATAATCTTGAAAGTTCTGAACACCTACTTGTGCCAACAATCGCAGATAGGGGTTATGCTCCAGTTTCGGAAGTAAAAGTGCTTCTGCTGATCAAGAGGGACCCGTCTCGCCAATACTTGAAGCACTCCACTGTGATGTACTGAAAGGAGTTCGATGATAAGGAATAATCTGTGCTGCCGATCGGTGGCCCCATTCTGTCATTTGTTCGACACTTACGGGCAGAGGTTTCTCCATAGTTCTCTAAGAAGCGCAATCCATCTTCGTCAGTTCCAAAATACTGACTGACACCGGTAGGACGTCAATACTACTTGACTTGGAGAATGGCAAATTATTTGATAGATAACATTCTTTATGGTAACAGCTGAACAAAAATTCACAAATATATTTCGTAATTACGTTACTCGCAGCCATGTGCTGCTTCAGAGTGTGAAAAGGAGAAGGCTCTAAGTGCTGCAACGAAAAAAAGCTCTAGGTTGGTATAGACTACAGCGAATAAATAAATAAGCCGCTGACATTTCAAAGGAATTCATCCAACAATTTACTTCAAGCGATTTAGGTGACTTACGAGAAACCACAAATCCTGATAAACGGAAGAAATCATTTAAAATACATAACTAGTGTTTAATTAGTGCTACGCCTTACTGGCAGCCAGACACATTAGTGTCAGTGAAGTGTAATCAATGAGCCCTTTTTTCTACTCAGGATACCTTTCACTCACATAGAGGGGGGGGGGGGGGGGGGACTTAATACATAGACTAGAATGTTTTCAAAAGTAAGACCTGCGAGGGCTCGCATGAGGCATGCTGCTGTACTCCTGTACAGCAAAGCACATACGTAGAAGGCTGTTAACGAAGCTGGTGCTTCTCAACTACTGGTGTTCTTGCATTCATTCAACCATAAAACAGCACGAGGCATTTATTATTCTCGTCACGATCTCAAATGAGACTTAGTAGATTTATAAAAATGAGAAGAATACTGGAAGATCCGATTTTTGGTGCAGTCCCTCTGCTGTCGAAATTTCATCGTGCACAGCTAGTCTGCAAGAATATCTCCCTACAAGTGTTCTAATGGCTCTGAGCACTATGGGACTTAACTTCTAAGGTCATCAGTCCTCTAGAACGTAGAACTAATTAAACCTAACTAACCTAAGGACAACACACACATCCATGCCCGAGGCTGGATTCGAACCTGCGACCGTTGAGGTCGCACGTTTCCAGACTGAAGCGCCTAGAACCGTTCGGCCACACCGGGCAGCCCACAAGTGTCAAGCGGAGGTTTTATGTGACTGTGAGCGCAGTCTAATGCGGATATTGATCTGAAAAGAGGACTTCAAAGATCAGGTCAATGAAACTCTTCTCTGTCATGTTTTCCCCACTAGGCGCAAGTTCGGAAACAAATACTTCAATATCCTTCCGCAACCTGCACATTACCAAACGTGTTTGAATATTGTGGAGAGGGACGATAGCTCAGTTTCAGATGCCCTTCCCCGCCGTGACTGAATTACTGATTGCTACTGTGACTGCTAGAAAATTCCTTCCGAAAATATGTGAATTTTATAGGCAAATGCAATAATTAGCTAAATGACATTCCAACACCAAATGAATGATACTTTTATCTGTGTCCACTGTCTTCATAGTAGTACGTAAATAAATTAAAATATTTACGACCGTGGGTTCAGTCTGAGCTGGTTGTGTGGACCTCGAATAAAAATAAACTCCTTTGGCGACCCACAGCTGTTGATATAAAGAGTCATCCTCATTCTGTCAACAACCCAGAAGGGTGGACGACATTTTCTTGCCTTTCTGGTGTAGAATTGCCTCTGAAGGTGGACAAATGAGCAGTTACCAACGTCATGAAGTAGTAGAAACGAAGTCATTACGACACATCACATCTATCCACAGGAAATATGCCCGAAATTCAAAAGTTTCACGATGAGAGCTGCATTGGAAGAAAATCCGTAATTAATCAATCACTAAGATTTTCGGGGGTACTAAGGTAGAGATCACCATGAGAAATCGATTGGAACACCAACTGAAAGGTAACGTTCTACAAGTTGAAGCGTTGAGCGTTTGATTCTGGAGGGACACTGGAAATCTAGGTTTTGTAAGAGTCAGTGACAGAAGAAAAGCTTCACTTCATTTACGACGGAATGATAAAAAATTCACGAGAAAATGGCAAAATAGCAACATAAGTATCTAAGGAAGGAAATGTAGATGCCTGAGGTCCAGAGTGAAATACCAACAGAAAAATACGTGAATAAATAAAAAAGGAAATAGAAGTTGGAATCATACATTGAATGTATAAAAATGTAAAAATAACTCTCCGTGAAATTAAAATCAAGACCCTCAACATCAGAAGACCAAAATTAATATTACTCTTAAACGGAAGGAAGAGTGGGTAATTGGAAGTAATAGATTAAACCGTTTCTGACTCTTCTGCGTAGCGCTTGTTATTCAACTGAAGGGAATCTCGAGCCAGATAGATTTAAGCTGTTGTGCTTCATCCATGACATCTTTGTCACGTTGGTGACATTTAAGCAACCTAGTGGAAGATTTCAGCTTTGTTCGGTTCTTTAGGGCCCATCCCGACAGAGGAGACGTGTTAGTTGCCACAGTGTAAAGATTGGGTTGGACAGGCGAGCACCACACTTCAGAGGCTTTTACCGCACGCCCTCTCTTCCCTCTGTGTGTGTGTGTGTGGATATTGTGTGACGGCGGGTGAGTGTGTCTTTCTCATCTCCGCCACAGAACAGAAACCGGAGGTGAAGCAGTGAACACGCTGTTGCACCCGTTTTCACCACCTTTATTCTTTATTGCCCCAAGCTGTGGAACATTTTTTTTTCTTCTGTCAGTCTGTTGTCGGTATGCTGTTCTTATTACTCCTGGATGAAATTAGCATATGAAATTCAGTTTGAAAAAAATGACTCAATAGACAATTTAACCATCACCTGAAACGTGAAGCGGAGATACTGTTCCTCCCCTCGCTGACCTCGAGCTTTAACGTGAACGGGAGTTATTGTCCTTCTTATAAATATTGCCTTGACAGTAGACTTCATTCGGAGTCATTCTTCGCTGGTTATATCTCACGTTTCCTCTTATTAATATTTTTTAATTTGTAGTTCCACTGCAAAATGGGAAAATTAAATAACAAATCTGATCACATCTATATGAAAAGCAAGAAACAAACGAGAAAACTCAACCATTTACGATGTTTTAACTGAATGAAACTAAATCTATAAGCAGGAAGGTAAGGAGAGTCTCACGACACACCTTACATAAAATGAAGGGCTATCAAATTACACATCCAGTTCCAGGTTACACATTTGTGATCCTTATGTTCAAAGTCACACTCACTCCCATCCCTTCAGTGAACCACAAGGTATCCATCAGGATCACTCAGGGGAACTTCCAACTCTTTCCCTCCTCCCGCTGCACCTCCCCTGCATTCATCCTGGACGATTTATGTAAACTAAAGCACACCTAATCCATCTTCATCTTTTGTAACTGAGGCAGTTGACTGGGTTGACTTCACTTTGGGGCTGGGTATCACAGGGAGAGATTTTAGGCTTCATCTATTTGTTAGCAACAAATTATGATACGTCACATTGCTAGAGCTCTGTTTGTTGATAGCGATTTAATATTCCTTCATTTGTGACATCGGCAGAGACCATACCCTGGCAGATATGTAAGTACTCTAAATCCTCCAAAATTATACGTATTTCTCAAGCACTTTCAAGTTTTCCTTATTTTCCACAATTTACCTATTTCTCCTCATTTTTCGTACTTTATATGCGTTCTCTCTCGACACCATGTAAACACTGGATCGCGTCCTAATATTGAATTGCTTTGGCGTCGTGATGCTCTCAGCCAATCACAATGCAGCAAAGGGCCGATTTATTTATCGTTTCTAAGTCATCTTTTCGGTACTACCGTGTGTAACGACATTGTGTGCGTGTTATAAATGAAATAATGACCCCTCAGCAAATTCTACAAACATTGCTGGTCCGCTACCGGTGATGATATTAGTATAAGAAACACCATGCTGTGACACATTTAATCCCTTCTCTCCCTGCTAAGCCACCATGACACCACCGCATTACTAGACTGTGTGACACCACAGCAAATTTCTGATTCTTCCAACCGAAGGTAATGTGTCTGTAGCACAGTGTTACGAAAAGTATTCACCTAGAGAGCTCACCATTGAATAATAAAGCATCTGCATGGTAGCTATACCCTCAAACACTGCCGTGAGATATTTATCCTTAAAAACTGCTCCACCCATAAGTAGCTGATGGAGTTCCACTGTTATAGGTGTAATAATCCTCTCTGGCCTAGTAGTACAAACGACATTGCTGCTATATCAGTTTTTGCAGAGGGTTCTTCAGCTGTTGGTAATTTTGGCAAACAGATCTAAAAAAGTAAATAGAGAATGCAGTCTGATGGGAATACCAAAGACTGCTACAAACATGCATCTATATTAGACGGAACTCCCCTCACTGCATGCATTCGTCGAACATGCTAGACAGACAAGTGAGATGTCGGTATGGTAAAGGACGTCTTGGATGGCCCAGCTCAACTGTTTACCTGGCTGCAAATGAGAAAGCACACCACATTCCTGCCCCCCCCCCCCCCCCCCGTATAAATTTAGCATCGACTTTTAACAACACTTGGAGTGGCCTGGCTCTGATACAAAGGTCTTTGATAAAACGACGGTAATAAGAAAATAATCCAAGGAAGCTACTTTTAGGAATAGAAAATTCTGTTATAGACCTCACAATTCCCGTGTCTGGCTGACACCTTCTTTTGACACAAGGTGTCCAAGTATTTTGATTTCTTTTGCTCCGCTGTGACCAAGCGGTTCTAGGCGCTTAAATCCGGAACCGCGTTGCTGCTACTGTTGCTGGTTCGAATCTTGCCTTGGATATGGATGTGTGTGATGTCCTTAGGTTAGTTATGTTTAAGTAGTTCTAAGTCTAAGGGACTGATGACCTCAGTACTTGGAACCATTTTTCAAGACACTTTCTTGAATTCAGTTTCAGTCCGCCTTGTTGAAGACACTTAAGAACGGCCTTCGGTCTTTTTATGTGTTCGTCAAATGTCTCTGAGACCACTATAATGTCATCTAAATAAAAAACATTGTCCACTTTAGGTTCCTTAGAAGATTGTCCATCATCCGTTCTAAAGTTACTGGAGCATTACACAAAACAAACGGCATTACCTTAAATTCATATAGTCCCTAAGATGTGATGAATGCAGTTTTCTCACGATCAGCCTTATCTACTTCGATTTTCCTGTATCCCGAGTACCTGACCATGGTTGAGAAAAACTTAGCCACCTTCAAGCAATCTAGTGTATTGTCAACTCGTGGAAGAGGGTAAACGTCCTTTTTAGTTATTAAGCGTCCTGTAATCAGCACAATAGTGCCAACTGCCATCCTACTTCCTGACGAGAACCACTGGTGACGACCATGAGCTCTGCGAAGGCTGAATGATGTCAGAATGAAATTTTCTCTACCTCGTCACCAGTTATTCGACGTTCCGTTGCTGACACATGGTATGTTCTCTGGCTTACTAGTTGATGGTCTCCAGTGCTAATCCGGTGCTTCACCGTCGATTTGTCTAATTTGCTCTTCACCTGTGGGTTGAAGCATTCAGAGAACTCTTGAAGAATGGCAAGTAGATTCGTCTGTTGTTACTCAGTGATACGTGGTGATAGTCGAGCCAGAAGATCTTGTCTCGTAGTGGTAGCCCCCAGACTCGGCACGGGAGGTTTCTATGACGCTCAGCTGTTCTGCAATTAACGGCTCAGCGTCTGATACGCACATGCGTCTTGGAAGGATCAGCGGTTCTCGGCGAGAGGTAACTATGCACAATTCACCGAATCCGTTCTTAAACGAGACGACGGAGGCTGGCACGACCAAGCTATTCTTCAGTGATATGCTTCTCTTAAATTCCGCTACAAGATGTATGAGTTGATGCATAGCATGATACATGAAAGTTACCTTTCTTGCTCTGATTGCAGGAATGATCACTTCATCCAGCCCATATAGCCTCCACACACTCGGATGCGCATCTTTCTGTTCACAGTATCACATCTCGTCTAGCATAATCCTGCAGCGATCGCAATCTATAATTGCCTGAGAAGCTTTCAAAAAGTCACGTCCTAGAATGACGTCATGGCTAGACTCTTGTAAGACGATACATTCTATGGGCTGTATATGGCCATTTATGCCGACACGAATGACACATTTCCAGTAGGTTTTACGTATTTCCCATTAGCCACCTACAGCAGAGATAGCTGGCGACGGTACGTCCCCGAAATGACTAAATATGATGCTCCAGAGTCCACAAGAGCTTGGGCTGCCCGGCCATCCATGAGGATACTGACGTAGTTTTCTATAATTGTTGTTGTGATCGACGGCGGAGGATTTTTCTCTTCGATTGCCTCACCTCCAAGGAAGGTCACACCCTTTAATTTTCCAGGTTGCGGCCGCTATGTGATTGGCTGGAACTTCTAAACCGCGATGGAGAACTTGATCGGCGTCTTGGGGAGCGTCCTCTTCAGCGGCTAGCTTGTGGCGGTAATGAACTACGTCGTCCGGCACCCGCATCTTCTTGTTCATCTCCGTCGCCCCGGAGTTGGCATGTCTTCTGGCGCGGGCGTCATCAAACATGCACCGCGTTATCCTGGGTCCTCAAGACGTCAGTTTTCCTTGGTGCCCAAGCAGGTTCCTCTTGCGGCATTCTAGGAAGGTAACTTCGCCTGGGTTTCGACTATTTCAACGTTTTAAATGGAAATGAAAGACGAGTGATTCGGTTAAATGTCTGTTCCACTTCCTCACTTATGAGATCTTGAAACGACTCGGTTTTTTGCTCGGCGTGCTATCCAAATGCCTTCTGAACTTCCTCTCTTACTAGCTGACGAATAAAACTTGTGAAATCAGTTTCTTGCTCCATCACAGACATCGATACGACCATTGGAAGCCATTCAAATTTCTTGCGTGTAATTCTTTTTTGATACATTGTCTAGGTATATTGGCTCCATCTTACGAATTCGTCTGCTGTCGAAATCTCCTTCAGGAGTAGGGCTTGATAAATGTCCTCAGCCACACAATTCATGAGATGTACAACCTTCTCTTCCTCCTTCATTCTAAGATCGACTATTTTACACAGCTCCAAGACGTCTTAAGTGTAGGATACTATAGTTTCTCCTGGATGCTGTGCCCTGCACTTTAATTTATCTGCAGCCTTGCATTTCTGTCGTTGTGTGTCGCCGAAAAACTTTCGCAGTTCCTCCTGGAATACTTTCCAGCCTGTGAACGTCTCCTCGTTGTTCTCATATCATTGCATGTCAGTGACCTCCAAGTAGAAAAATACGTTAGCCAAACACACAGTGTCATCTCATTTGTTAAATTTGGCTATACGCTCATATACCTTCAGCCACTTGTTTGGATCTTGGCCATCGTCACCAGAGAACCCGGAAGGATGTCTCATGTGGTGGCACACAGTTACTGTCATCGTAACGCCCTCTTCTTCTTCTTTCTCCGGGAGACTGCGATGTGTTGAACATTCCTCGAACTCACTTAACGAAGGTTTATTCAGCACTTGGATACAAGAGCGCGGAGTGAACTGCCTCCGGCCAGAACACGTACGCCATATATACAGTTACAGAACATTTCAGTACAATGATTCTTGACATTTGTGGTGGATACTTCTAGAGTGTACTCCAACTGAATATGGAAACTAAATTTTTACAGTTCAGGTGAGCTTAGAACTCACGACCCTCCATGCAACAGTCTAGTATCATTACCAAACTACAGTGACTGTGCTACTCGGCTTCTTCTGCGTGAATATCAAAGTTGTGGCGATTATTATTTCTGCCAATTTTGATGTATAGATAGTTAAAGGTATTGTATTACTCAATTCGATAGTCAATTTAATTTTCGGGTGCATTTGGTTGAGTTTTTGGTGGATATTTTCGATATCTACTTGGTTTCCATCTAACAACGTGAGAGTATCGTCGACATACCATAAAATAGTATACAATGTAGTTGAGAGTAGGCCAGTCTGAGTTAAAGAATTTCTCTTCCAGAGAATTTAGGAAAATATCGGCTGATGTGCCTGCTATACTATTACCAAAGGCTACTGCATCAGCTTTGGTATAAAATTTGTTGTTAAACTCAAAACAATTTAGTGATAATGCTATTTGTAAAAGATAGATAATTTGTAAGTGTTCCATCCATGGATATTTTCTTATATTGCAACAGGTTATATTTTATTATTTGGATAGTTTCCTCTACTGGCATATCGGTATATAGATTAGTGACATCAAATAAAATATGTATACCTTTAGGTGCTATTTCTATGTCTTTTAAATATGTTGCAGGTGCACGAATGTTTGATTGTGTACTTTTTGTTGAACGTATATAGTTTTGTTAGTAGTGTGTTTAATTTTTTTGGTTATCAAATATAATGGACTGTTTAAGCAGTTAATCACGGGCCGAATGGGAACTGGCGGTTTACATGTCTTTGGTTGGGCTCGTTCTTTTTATGTAGTTGGATTCATTACCGTGTATGTTCTTTTCTCGTGTTCAGTGAGAATGATAATAAAGTTTTTAGTGGTTTTCTTTATTTTAGTTGCAAACCTGTTTGTAGGGTTGTGTGGCAATTCTGTGGTATTGGTAGATTCAAAGAATGCTTTGACCTTATCTATGTAGTCGTTTTTGATATGTATGACCACATTATTCCCTTTATCCGTTTTTAATGCTATAGGATCATTTTGTAGTTGTTTGTGTTTTATGTTATTCATAATTTTATATTCTACCTGGGGCTGGTACATGCAAGCATTGTGATCTCTTAATTCCTTGTCTATAATATTTGCTACGTTAACTGTAATTTCATTCTGTCTTTTTGTATGAGACATTCGCTACATCGATAGCAGATTTAGCAGTGGCTATCAAATGCTGTACAGAATTTTTCTACACTGTTGGGGCTATATTGTGACCTTGATCAATTACTAGCTGTACCTCAGAAGGCCGAGGGGGGGGGGGGGGGGAGTGGGGACGATGAATAGCTTTGAGTATAAGGATCCCACATCTATAACACGACACCGGATGTGTAACCTGGTATCCTGTCATGAACACGTCACTCTATTCACTGCCACACCACTGCTGTGCACATTCTCCTCAGCTGCGGACAGCTTCTTTGAAAGACTAATGAGACCTATTTCATCAGAGACTGAGTACCTGCTTTTATGTTTGGTAACTGATAAAACCAGCAACAATAAGCGATATCAGTTACACATTTTATACGTTCTTTTAGCACTAGGAATCAGTATGAACGAAGAGCCTGTTGGGTCTGGGTCGCCTGACACCATTACAATCCGAACAGGTACTATTGTCAACACACTACTATGTACTGTGCCGACTGAATACGATCAGCTTCTAATGCTGATTTGTTCATTAACGTTTCACTGACGTGTGCGAGTGAGAATAACCAGAGATTACTTATAGCCTATAAAAATCAATAAAGCTAAGGACGAGGAATGGGCCAAAATGTCATTGACATAATGCGAAGAAGTACTTTCATTAACAGGAATTCTGCACGTACGAGTCCTTAGTTTTGCAACACATTTTGGTCAAAAGGTCATATTAGCTAAAGCAGACAAATCACAAATGGTGCAAATCGTTCTATACGTCGACGACGAGGTCATTACACAAACGTCCTGAGAATGCTTCGAAAAGAATTCGACCTTATGCTTTCCATAGTAAGTTTTTCTTAATTTGCCTTTACCTACCTTGGGACAGAACTGAAACCTTAAATCTGTAACAGTGGACAAACAGCAGTCCTGTGGACTAGAAATCAGGTGTCCATTGCAGCACCTCCCTCGGACCTCGGACAAAAGCGTTTTTTCTGACATCAAGGTCGCAATAAAATAGAGAAATATACCACTGTGGTAGATTGTACTGTCAACGTAACTGACTTGGTTGTATTATATTTATTACTTGATGCAGGAATTTTGTAACATACGACTATTTATAGACTGAATGCAAAGCATATTATTTTATGGGGAAGGGGGTGAGAAGATAAGGGGAGAACGGCAGTGGTTTCATGTGGCCCGTTACGATTTCGGTTCCTGTGGCATCTTGCTCTTCTCAATTCGGTACTTATACTCAATCGCGTGAGTTTGCTTGACATGATCAATCTTGTTCCTATTGTTTATACCCCGCATAGCATTCTGTAAGACCATGGAAATAATTCATTGATGTTTTAACACGTAGTCTATCATCCTGTCGATTCATCTTATCAGTGTTCTCCATGTATTCCTGTACTCGACTATGCTACAGAGGACATCTTAATCGCGTATTTGTTCATCCGTTTTTCAGCATTCTTCGGTAACACCACAAGTTTCGACTCTCTTCGTTTCATGTTACTCTGTAGTCTGTGGTTCGTTCCGTACTGTACTGCGCTCCACAAATATAGCTAAACGCATTTATGCTAATCGTCATTAAATTCGTCTGTATTTTTTTAATAGTCAGTACATAACCTGTGCCCAGCAAAAGGTTCAGTACATCTAAAAGAACCCCTACGTCTTCCTCTCTTTCACAGATGATTACAGTGTAATCAGGGAATCCTGTCGTTGATGTAACATCATCCTCTCGTTTAGTTAGGTTCCTGAACATTTCCGTTATTTCTCTCAGTGCTTCTCCGAAGTACAATGTGAACAGTAGGACAGAAAGATGGCACTCCCGCTCTTCGGCATTTAATACGAGCATGTCTGCCTTGATTTGCAGTTCTTATTCTTTCTTCTTGGTTATCGTACATATCGTATGTTATCCGTCAGCAGTGCGTCTCCTAGTGGTTAGAAACGGTTTCGGTTCCCACCGATTGTGGGACTTTCTGCGTTCAGGACTGTGTATGTGTATGTGTGTGTGTGTGTGTGTGTGTGTGTGTGTGTGTGTGTGTGTGTGTGTGTCTGTGTTGTCCTCATCATTTATTTCATCTTCATAAGAAGCTCTATTCCGAAGTGGCATCTAATATGAAGACTTGCACCTGGCTGCCGAATCTTCGTAGCGAGTAAAGCAAATACATTAACTTTTTTTTGGTATGTTAACTGTAGTTCCATAGTGTTTAACCAATAATTCGAAAGTACTAAAATTCTAACACTGTTTTACGTTGTCGATCCATTTTTAGGTCGAAAAATCCTACGACATTATCTTCGTGTAATTAAATTTTTCCTCGTATTTGAAGCGAACATCGAAATAGCGATATGTGTATATAAGGATGGTGATAGTATCGCTTAGACAAGGTATAAAACGGCGCTGTATTGGCGAAGCTTTCAATTGTACTCAAGTGATTAACGTGGAAAGTTTCCAATGTGACCATGGCCTTACGACAGGGTTTAACAGCCTCTGAACCAGGAATGGTAGTTGGAGACAGATGCATGGTACATTCCATTTCTGAAATCGGTAGGGAGTTCAATTTTCTGAGATCAACAGTGTTAAGAGTGTGCCGAGAATACCACATTTCAGGCATTACCACTCACCAAGGGCAACTCAGAGGCCCTCGACCTTCACTAAACGACCCAGCGGTGTTTTACGTAGAGTTTACAGTGCTAACAGACAAGCAACACTGCTTTTTAATAACCACAGCCTTCGTGGAAGCTGCCACGAACGTGTCCTTCAGGACAATGTGGCGAAATCTGGCGTCAGTGTGCTAAGCTTTCAGACGTGCTCATAGCACGACATCGCTTGCATCACCTCTTCCGGGCTCGTGGCCATGTCGCTGGACGCCCAGGCGACTGCAAAATCGTGATGTGCGGAGATGAGTCCCGATAGTTTGTGAGAGTGGATGGTAGGATTCGAGTGTGACGCGGATCCCATGAAGCCGTGATCGGAAGTTGTTAAAAAAAAGGTGTGCAAGCTGGTGGTGTCTCCATAATGTCATGGGCTGTGCTTTGGTGGATCAGACAGGGTCCTTTGCCTTTCGGCGGCGAGTGCTCTACCATCTGACATACCCAAGCACGACTCACGCCCCGTTCTCACAGTTTTACTTCCGCCCGTACCTTGTCTCCTACTTTCCAACTTTAACAGAAGTTCTCATGCGAACGTTGCAGAACTAGCACTCCTGGAAGAACGGATGCTGAGCACTTGCCTGCGAAAGGCAAAGATGCCGAGTTCGAGTCTCCGTCCGGCACATAGTTTTAATCTGCCATGAAGTTTCATGTCAGTGCACACTCCGCCGCAGAGTGAAAATCTCAAATGGCTCGGAGCACTATGGGACTTAACATCTGACGTCAACAGTCCCCTAGGACTCAGAACTACTTAAATCTATCTAACTTAAGCACATCACACACATCCATGCCAGAGGCAGGATTTGAACCTGCGACCGTAGCGGTCGCGCGGTTCCAGACTGTAGCACCTAGAACCGCTCAGCCACCCATGCCGGCTGAAAATCTCATTCTGGAGACATTCCCCACGTTTCGGCTAAGCCATGTCTCTTCAATATCCTTTCTTCCAGGAGTACTAGTTCCGCAAGATTCGCAGGACAGCTTCTGTGAAGTCTGGAAAGTAGGAGACTAGGTACTGGTGGAAGTAAAGCAGTGAGGACGGGGCGTCAGTCGTGCTTGGGTAGGTCAGATGTTAGAACACTTGCCCGCGAAAGGCAGAGGTCACGAGTTCGAGTCAGGGTCCTGTCGTCGAGCTGAACTTGTTGTGTTTGGCTACCTGGAGACCATTTACAGCCATTCATGGAATTACTGTTTCAAAACTGCTATGTCATATCACTACACCACAGTCGTTCGCGATTGGTTTGAAGAAAGTGCTGGACAAAACGAGCGAATGATTTGGCCACACAGATCACCTATTAGAATTCCCATCGAACTTTTATAAGACGTAATGGTGAGGTCATTTCATTCACGAGAGCCTGCCGCAGCAACACCTTCGTAATAATAGATGACTTTCGAAGTAGCATGGTTTAATATTTCTGCAGACGACTTACAACGAACTGTTGAGCCCAGTTGTTGCACTACGCTAGGCAAAAGTTGGTCAGACATGATATTGGGAGGTATGCCGTACTTTTTTCACCTAAGAGTAATTTAGGTTTCCAATCTTCTGTGTATTATCCT
Organism: Schistocerca gregaria; assembly: GCF_023897955.1. Classification (NCBI taxonomy): domain Eukaryota; kingdom Metazoa; phylum Arthropoda; class Insecta; order Orthoptera; family Acrididae; genus Schistocerca; species Schistocerca gregaria. The sequence continues at coordinate 921,910,936 of NC_064920.1, forward strand.
TCTCAACAATTTTGGTACCTGAGCTGGTTTTTTCTGTCTGATTGTGCTTGATTTCTCACTTTTATGTTCCTTCGATAGCGTTGGGAGAAAGTGGAGGATATTTTTACGAGAGTCTTATGCTATGTCTCCAGTCTCTTATGATGTAAGTAGAATGTTTATTACGGATTGGTTCCCTCTCTCAGTAATGTTACATCTTACCTAGATTTCTCGCTTATTGCGAGCGGTCGCCTTACCATTTGGCTACGCGTACACTACTCACGGTCAGACCCTAACTTCTGTACGTCGTCAACCATAGCGTCTACAGCCCGTACTGGTACATGCATTATGTATATTTCCGCACAGTTTACTTGAAATTTGCTTGCCTGGTGTCAATGAATATAGACAATATTGCAGGATATCTGCAGTACCGCAGTGTTATGACCTCGGACCTGTTTGATCACAAATCACCAAAAATGGCTCTGAGCACTATGGGACTTAACATCTGAGGTCATCAGTCCCCTACAACTTAGAAGTACTTAAACCTTATTAACCTACGAATATCACACACATCCATGTCCGAGGCAGGATTCGAACCTGCGACCGTAGCGGACGCGCGGTTCGAGACTGAAGCGCCTAGAACCGCTCGGCCACACCGGCCGGCACACATCATCCAGTTCTCTACCTCTGACTTTACCTATTTCGACTTGTATTACGTTTGGAGACAGTTCCTCCGTCTCTTAGAGGTTTGAAGACGTTAGCACATTTACAAAAAGAAAACGTAAGCAATGCCCATGCCCATGGACTTTTACCTGTAAAGTGTTAAAATGATATATTATTTCCAGGACAATATCCGCACATGGGAAACGCCTACATTTGCATTAAAAATATGATTAATTATATTATTACTCCTACAGGGATTAACTGTTACCTATATTCAAGTCTAACGATTAGCCCTCCCTCACATCAAAAGTGATGGTATTGATTTTTTGCTTAATTTGATAAACTGACATCTTTATTAACGTCTGGCGATGAACCTCCCTTAAATAAAAAGTCATAGTATTGATTAATATATTTAAAGACAGGTCATTTTCACTGTAACTATCGAAGAAATAATTGGGGAAATGTACCAAGTACTTTGTAAAAGGGGATAACCAATAAATTATAGAACGCTGAAAGAATTCTAACCATCATTTTGTTAATCAGAAGTCAACGGGGACGACAAATGGTAGTTGAAGTATTCCCTATGCTTTATTTCGTACAAACAATCTGATCTCACAATCTCCATTTCTAGTGGAACGTATCTAGAGTTACAAATTAGTATAATAATATGTGGATAATGCAAGGCGGAGCTCGACCCCATTGAAGAAAGAGTGTTAGGTCATCGACAACTCCGATGTTCCGCCACTTCAGCAGGCCATGTAGAATTTCGCTGTTTCTCTAAGCCAAATCATCGCCAGCGATGGCAGGCATGTCTTATCCCAAATCCGAATCTCTTTAGTGACGTTTACATGTAGAATTAAGTGTGTGTACCCTGTATGTAGTAATACAATCCCCATTTCATATTGACTGCCTGTGGGAGTAAAATCAGTACTGTTCCTGCTGACTATACTCATTTATACGCATTATGAAATTTTAAAAGGTTTATATTGTAACATTTTACATGTTTTTTACTCCTGTCCAAGTATACATAGTATCAATTGTGTAGATCAGTCATGACCTCTTACACTTTCTTTTTACATATGTTTTCGAGTGTTGATACCCTAAAATTGAGAAGAAAATTAAAAATCCCCTTGATGCTGTTGACGAATAGGACTAATAGGTCTTTCTCTCGTGTTATGTCACCTACGACACATTTTATAACGTATGTTTTATAATTTCATGTTTTATTTTACCTACTGATGCAGCAACACATGTTATAAATTACATCCTATATATATTTTAAATACATTTTGTTGTCATTTAACTTTTACCTGTGTCCTTGTTATACTTCGCTCCAAATTTTTTTGTCGTTTAACCTTTTTCCAAAGACTGTATCTAAAATGTCTTCTCACCTAAAAGCCCTTGTTTCGTATGTTGGGAAAGTAATCCTAGTATATTTTATCGTCAATGCGAATTGCCTTTGGTTAATTCTTACGCAAATTGTCGGTTTAGTTTACAACTAGCGTGACACCTGCTTTCACTGAACTGACAACTGTACTATCTTATGCAGACCTTATGGAATGAGTACTGTATTACTACATATGTTCCTCATGCTCAGTTTGGTGGCGTAACACTAGATACACATGTAAGTAATGAACTAACTGAGCATATAGTGGTTGTCACGATCAGCTTTATACTATTGTGTAACTTGTTTCTCATCATCTCTATGCTTTGTCCCACATCTTATGCCTGACGATGATTTTTCCAAATGCGTAACATTTTATAAATTGCTTTTATATTTATCATCCAACAGGACACCGTTTGGACGTTCTAGTACCACTAAACCTTGCTTCATGATGCGATCGCTTTCATTTGTGAAACAATATGAAATTGTGGGCACCGCGTGCTTAATTCAAAAAGCCGAACCTACTATATGATTCGTTAATCAGCAACACACTCAAGATATGTGAAGCTAAAGATTTGTCTAGAAATTCTTACGGGTGACAAAACCAGGAAGTATGCGTTAAACGTTCGTTAAAACTTGCATGTTGAGTGTGACATCGTAGTTTTAGTGGCAAATAATGAAACATGGATTGGAGAAGTACATGAACCATTTGATTAAAGTTATTTAAGCAGAAACCTATCTACATCTACATCTACAGTCCGGAAGAAAGCTTACGAGGCGTGCCGGTGAGTACACTCCAATAGTACTACCTTGTTCCATTTGCGAATAGTTCGTGGGAAGCGTGATTATAGGTAAACCTCTCTGCGAGCTCTTCATTTCTATGATTTTCACGTTTTGTCAATTTCGAGAGGCGTACACCCATGTTGAAAACGTCAGGACCTTCATATTCATAGGCCGTGTACATCAGAATGTTCTGCAGAAATAATTAGCATCTCTCACCTCGGTTCAGCATGCGTCCTGTTTCCTAGTACTCACAGGGACCCGATGACTTGTTCCATGGGTGATGGCATGTAGGCGATTAGGGTCCGAACTGCGTCCTAAGGTGTGGCAATCCACCGTGCATTCACCTGGTTCCAAAGTTCATGTCCAGTGGTTGGTATGGAGTCACAGCGCTGCTGCACCATATGCCATACATCTTCGATTGGCGATAAGTCTAGTGATCTTGTGGGTCAGGGGATAAGGCTGACACTCTGTGATACGAAGAGGGCGCGTGATCGTGACGCTACATGTGGTCGTGCATTGTCTTGGTGAAAAATGGCGTCTGGGATATTGCGCAGACAGGGCATGGCTACGGGTCGCAGGATGTCATTCACGTGACAGTGCCCTGGATGGTGATTTATGCCTGTACCAAATAGCACCTCACACAATAAGGCTTTCAGTTGGCGCTGTATATTTTGTGCGAATGCAGTCACTACGACGCCGCTCACTCTGTCGGCAGCGAACCAAAATGCGAACATCATTTCCAAACAAACAGGACCTGGATTCGTTCGAAAACACTATCCGATGCCATTCCTGTTCCTAGTGATCTCGCTTCGTACAGCACTGCCGTCTATAGAGTTTTTGCACATTCGTTAAAGAAGTGGACGTCGTCACTACTGATAGTGTACAATCTGTTACACTGCTTCACTGGTGCGCCAGAGCCGAGGAGGAAGCGGGTCTGTCTCGAACCGCCATTCGAATGAGGTGTCTATCTTTATGGGGGTTTATCTGGGTGGTGCGATCTGACTCATCTCGTCGTATTTTTCGGCCTTCCGTGAACCATTCTGCACACTCCCTCTGCACTACCGAAACACACCTTCTCATACGAGCCGTCTTTCCAGCTCTCTGACTTGATTGTGCGGTTCTCGCATACGTCTGCGAGGCATCCTGCACTTCTGCTGTCACACTGATCCATTACCTTCCGTGTGTAGCGACGTGATATCTATGTTGACCTCGAACCCGCTGGCCGACGTGTTTCAAATGCTGCTCATTTCTGCAGAACATAACAATGTACATGTCCTGTGAATATGAACGTCCTACCTCTAGGCGCTCAAGGTGTTGTGTTTTTTCTGAACATTAGTGTATGTGGGAGGCAGTAGTATGTTGTTTGAACCGTATTGTAGATACTCATTCCAAAGTGACTGATCAACAATTGGTGAAAACGGTATATTCGTGCCTTTCTGGGAAGACATGCTACTGCGTATTAAATACGCACATAAGACGGTTCATTTTGAGAGTCCACTTTCAAAACACCATAGGAACATCCGTTCACAGCAGCCCCAGGAAAGTAATCCGGACGTCAACCGTTCAAATTGTCTGCTACGCCCAGACCTAACACGTATGTGTAGCGAAATCACTCATCATGTCGAACGAGGCAAATAGACAGAGTCGTTGCTAAACGATTATACGATATGTGTGGATCAGGCGTACACATCAAGTAGATGTGAGTTACTGTTAGTTAGACGACACGTCCATAAGCCATTTCCCAAACGGCAGCTCTTGGATGCGGTTGTCAATACGGCAGTACTGTCCTATGGACGTAGATGGAGCGCTGGTAGGGCATTTCCTGCAGATATCACACGATCCGTGCGGCCGTAATTGCCCATTCAGTGGCGGCGTGGTGGATATCCGCCTGCGGCGTGCCCGCCGTCAATGGCTGCCCACACAAATCGATCTTCTCCACCCACCGAAACACAGTCTCCCAAAAAAACTATTACAGACCTTTTTTTATAAACCTTGGTTTTAGGCAACGATCATCCCACTGTTCGCTTTCCGGGCGTATGACACTAATTACAACAGCCGCCCAATGGCTCTCTGCTACACTGAAAGATAACGGCTGCGATATGATATAAACGAAAGTGTTTTACGAATCGTTCTTTTCATGTGTACAGTTCTGCTGAAGACACCATTCAGTAGTAGAAAGAGTAAACATTTTTAGTAATAAAAAGATTGCAAGCATAAACCACAAATAAGCGTCTCATATTGATCGTAATTACATAAATTGTTCTTGATCCCTGCTGTTTGTTTGATTGACATATTAAGCTTTCCGGTGTTCGACAGAGGTTTTGATTTAATTTTAGTCACGATATTTCGACAGCCGACCCTTTCGGCTTCTTCAGATTGTTTTGTTATACGCACTCGCTACCTAGACTCCCACCAGAGTTAACTATTGACGATGTCTCGCCGCTATTTATAACAGGATTCGATTCCAGGCAACCGCTACGCCCTTTGACATAAGTTTTTACAAATCCCGCATTGAAATAACTTTAATGGCACATTATCTCAGCAAATTTCCCGCTCTGGTAAATGAGATGACCGGCGAGATCTTAAGCCGTTCAAACTGCTTCGTACACGAAAGGGTTATTATCCGAGACAAGACAACTTTTGACGTCACTTTTAAGCATTGGTTTCGCTGATATTTACACTTAACGTTGTTTTACGAATTCTAAGTTTCGGTGAGCGAACTGTTTAAAAATTTTCGTTTTAAATTTTTCATGATATGTTACCTAATAATATAAAACAGACGCCTCTCAGTCTTACATTTCTTTAACGTTAGTTACCGATCTGATGGTGGCAGCAGCCGAAACTACTTTGCAAACAAATACATAGATAAAAATTTTAAGAGATCAAGACAGATTTATTCGCAAGATACCTGCAGTGGTTGGACTCATATAGGATTTTTTTTTCTTCAGTCATGAAATTTTACTAAACTGAGTATCAGTCATCACGCATTGTTTAAACTGAAACCTCTTTACCGGGGAAGTAGGTTTTACATCTTTATTTCGATTGACTCCTTAACAGCACTCTCCGTGAAATATGTGTATGGTACTTGATACTGCTTTGCTTTTCAGTTAGTAATTAGAGGGATCACCAATTTAGTTTTGGAGGGCAGCATGGAGGGTAAAAATCGAAGAGGGAGACCAAGAGATGAATCACAGACATTACAAAGCAGGCATTTTAACTTTGTTGGGGGGACTTAAGTACACTGTATGCCGTGCTTCCGGAGATTTGGACAGCATTCGGCAGATAAGCGGTTCTTGACTCCTCTCTTAATCTCAGCATTTTCTACAAGCGTTGTTGATTTTGACAGAAAACTCTGCACAATTTGTCGAACTTAGTATCCATGGTTACGTAAACATATTCGTAGATGCTGTAACACAGGCGCTACCAGTATGGGTGCGTTTCTGTGGCAGTATAGCTAAGGAATTTGTCGAAACCAATACCTCGGAAAACTTAATAAAAAAGGACGGAAGTATCAATTCAAACAAAGCTTCAGACACGGTATTCGGTTTACCCACCTCACCTGCCATCTCCTCCTCCTTTGCTTGGAAGTGCTAAGAGGACGTCAGTTTCATGGAGCGTTACTGTGGGCTCTACAGATCAAATCGCCATCAAACGGTGTAGTACGTGTCGGCAGTAGAGCTCAGTTGTAAATAGCTGTCCGACACCAGCAGTACTTCAGTCTCGTTGGAAACCATCCATCGAGTAGGTAGAACAACCTAAGTCTAATCATCTGAGCCGGCCGTTGTGGCCGAGTGGTTCTAGGCGCTTTAGTCCAGAACCACGCTGCTGCTACGGTTGCAGGTTAGAAACCCGCCTAGGGCATGGATGTGTGTGGTGTCTTTAGGTTGGTTAGGTTTAAGTAGTTCTAAGTCTAGGAGACTGATAACCTCAGCTGCTGAGTCCCATAGTGTTTGCAGCAATTTGAACCATTTGAATTTTGAATCATCTGAAGACCACGGCTAGATCGACCTTCAAAATACTGTGCATAAACTAGAAACAACTCGTCTGAACACACAAAAGCACACACTTAATAAAATGATCTGTCAGATGTTTCGTAGCACTTCACAAAATTTTATCGTCAGACCGCAGCTTAGGTAAGACAATCAAATGATAGACCATTCTTAAAACACCAACTCATAGATAATTGAACCACATACGACACTTACAGACGTTTCAAGAAGCGTAAGAAATTCTTGTGACTAGATACCATTAGCATGAACAGAAATGTTCAAAAATGTTTCAAATGGCTCTAAGCACTATGGGACTTAACATCTGAGGTCATCGGTCCCCTAGACTTACAACTAAGTAAACATCACTAACCTAAAGACATCACACACATCCATGCCCGAAGCAGGATTCGAACCTGCGACCATAGCAGCCACGTGGTTCCGGACTGAAGCGCCTAGAACCGTTCGCTCACAACGGCCGGCCAAACGAAAACGTCATAAAGAAAGTGCTTCAGATAATGCTATAAGAAGAAAACGAGGTGATTTAGAACAACAATTTCCAAGTTTATGTAATTAGTTGACATGTAGCATTCGAATCTTGTCTGATCTCTTGCATAAATGCTGGAATCCACTATTAAAGACTCCAAACTATATAAAATTTACCGAGGCCAGTCTCATGTTTACTACCTAAAAGTTCAGATATTGTGTTACAGATTAATTTATCATTGTTGCTAGTGGACACATCAACTGCCACTTATTGTGATAATGACTGAAGATTGTCGCTTCTTTGGTATTTATTTCGTCAACAGTTTCACCACTTAGCACGGCCGCTAATTAAAACTCTCTGGTCACACCCACTCGCCAGTGTACAAGTTGGCAGGGTGTTCTGTGTTGTCAGTTGAGACTGGATTTCAGCAGAATGCGACGTTCAAGAGAGTTCAATGAATTCTAACAGATGGCACTCGAATAACAGATCAGCCGGGTACATTTCTACCCTTCTAAACTGCCGTTCTCGACTGTTGGTGGAAACGGGCAGGAACCTACCATGGCTAAATCAAGACGAGGCCGACGTCATTAACTGACGGAGACTGTCGAGTGTTATGGATGATTCTTGTACAGAATCGCATGAAAACAGAGGAAAAAGTTACCCGTGAGTTCCGAAGGGCTAGTACTATGACAGTGCATAGGGAGTTAATAAGAACTGGGTATAATTGTCGAGCAACTCCTCACAAACCTCACATTTGCGCAGTCGAAGCGATGCGACGCCTAAGACTTTCGTGGTGAGTTACAACGTCAACATGGCGTAGGACTCGTGCATCCAACATCATTATCTTCACTGGTTTACCGAGCGAGGTGGCGCAGTGTTTAGCACACTGGACCCGCATTCGGGAGAACGACGGTTCAAACCCGCGTCCGGCCATCCTTATTTAGGTTTTCCGTGATTTCCCTAAATCGCTCCAGACAAATGCCGGGATGGATCCTTTGAAAGGGCACGGCCGGCTTCCTTGTCCGTCCTTTCCTAATCGGATGAACCGATGACGACGCTGTTCGGTCTCTTCTCGCGAACAGCACAACCCTCTTCTCTGGTTTAGGCTCTTGAGGAATAATGCTCTGACATTCCGCCACAGACATTCAGCCGTCTTGTTCAAAGTGTCCCCAGTAGAAATCAAGGCGTCGTAAACGCGAAGGGTAGACACACAGGAGCGCGCGAGCGCGCGCGCGCGCGCGCACTCGCGCACACACACACACACACACACACACACACACACGCACACACACACCATATCAATGTGTAATACAATGTGTCCGAATACCTTTAATCATAGCGCATAACGTTATCAGCATGATTTCCATTCCAAGCTTGTGTGTTGCAATTTACACTACTGGCCATTAAAATTGCTACACCAAGAAGAAATGCAGATGATAAACGGGTATTAACTGGGCAAATATATTATACTAGAACTGACATGTGATTACATTTTCACTTAATTTGGGTGCATAGATCCTGAGAAATCAGTACACAGAACAACCGTCTCTGGCCGTAATAGCGGCCGTGATACGCCTGGGCATTGAGTCAAACAGAGCTTGCATAACGTGTTCAGGTACACCTGCCCATGCAGCTTCAACACGATACCACAGTTCATCAAGAGTAGTGACTGTCGTATTGTGACGAGCCAGTTGCTCGGCCACCATTGACCAGACGTATTCAATTGGTGAGAGGTCTGGAGAATGTGCTGGTCAGGGTATCTGTATCCAGGAAGCCCCATACAGGACCTGCAACATGCCGTCGTGAATTATCCTGCTGAATTGTAGGGTTTCGCTGGGATCGAATGAAGGGTGGAGCCACGAGTCATAACACATCTGAAATGTAACGTCCACTGTTCAAAGTGCCGCCAATGCGAACAAGAGGTGACCGAGATGTGTAACCAATCGCAACCCATTGCATCACGCAGGGTGATACGCCAGTATGGCGATGAGGAATACACGCTTCCCATGTGCGTTCACCGCGATGTTGCCAAACACGGATGCGACCATCATGACCCTGTAAACAGAACCTAGATTCATCCGAAAAAATGACTTTTCTCCATTCGTGCACCCAGGTTCGCCGTTGAGTACACCATCGTAGGCGTTCCTGTCTGTGATGCAGCGTCAAGGGTAACCGCAGCCATAATCTCCGAGCTGATCGTCCATGCTGCTGCAAACGTCAAAATGGTTCAAATGGCTCTGAGCACTATGGAACTTAACATCTGTAGTCATCAGTCCCCTAGCACTGAGAACTACTTAAACCTAAATAACCTAAGGATATCACACACCCATGCCCGAGGCAGGATTCGAACCTGAGATCGTAGCGGTGACGCGGTTCCAGAATGAAGCGCGTAGAAACGCACGGCCACACCTGCGGCTGCAAACGTCGTCGAACTATTCGTGCAGGTGGTTGTTGTCTTGCAAACGTCCCCATCTGTTGAATTGAGACGTGGCTGCAAGATCCATTATAGCCATGCGGATAAGATACCTGTCATCTCGACTGCTAGTGATACGAAGCTGTTGGGATCCAGAAGGGCGTTTCGTATTACCCTCCTGAACCCACCGATTCCATATTCTGCTCACAGTCATTGGAACTAGTTAGACCAACGTGAGCAGCAATGTCGCGATACGATAAAACGCAATCGCGATAGACTACAATTCGACCTTTATCAAAGTCAGAAACGTGGTGGTACGCATTTGTCCCCCTTACACGAGGCATCACAACAACGTTTCACCAGGCAACGCCGGTCAACTGCTGATTGTGTATGAGAAATCGGTTGGAAACTTTCCTCATGTTAGTACGTTGTTGGTGTCGCCACCGGCGCTAACCTTCTGTGAGTGCTGTGGGAAGCTAATCATTTGCATATCACCGAATCCTCTTCCTGTCGGTTTAAATTTTGCGTCTGTAGCACGTCATCTTCACGGTGTAGCAGTTTTAATGGTCAGTAGTGTACTTCTGTCTGTTCCTGAAATCTGCACCACTTAATTGCAAAGAGGCAAACAACAACAACGAAAAGTACAAATATGACTGATTCCATCTATCATTACCTGCTTATAGTACTGGTTCCGTCTTAAATTATCTGTATATGTCTTCGTAACGATAATCTGGTGTTGGTGTCTCGGTTGAGTTCGCTAGAGTAAAATTTAATAGCGCTGTTACTGGTTGTTCTTTACAGATATGTTTACGTTCCAATAAATATTGATTTGCGCTGTCAAAATTTGATTTCTGAGGGCATATTTTACTATAGAACTATTTTTTGTGGAAATCCTTTATAAAGTGAACCAACTTAACACAGAAATTTTCAAATATTTCTGAACCATAGCTATTAAAGCGCATTTTTGTAATAGTGTTATGGCCGTATCTTTCAGTTAATTTCTATCACGCACAAATTATACATCTACCTGGTACTCAGTAATACTCCCGGGAGAGCGAAACAACCCGGTAAAGAACCCTTTTGCGACCTGACGAGATTTCGCCATTACGTTAATGAAGGCTTCCATTTACGAGATCTATAATACAGACTTAATAAATTAAAATACACGTAAATTCCATTTAAACGCCTAATATAAAATTTTTTGGGAGGAAATGCCATCGTAATGGTTGTAAGCATTATTACCATTTTGAAGACTGTATTTGAATGTAGCTTTTGTTCAAAACATAAAGCAAATGTGAAATTCTCTTGTCTTTGTGGCGCTTCTCTTCTGCTTCCACAGATCTACAAAGACAGCGGTCGTTATATAATGAGATAATTACTGAAATTTTGAAAATGTTATAACCGTACCACCAATTTACTGGTTTGCTGTGTCTCTTTTGTTTCAGTGAAACTATTGAGTTGTAATGAAGTCATTTGCTGTGCTCACATAAATTAAGCATTTTCAACGCAGTTTATGTCGTTCAAACGAGGCGGGTACAGTAACCAGTCTCACATACTTAATAGAGTAATTAGAACACAATTATTTCCTGTAAATTTTTAGCGAAATTCATCAGCAAGAGATCGTAAAGCACCACTATTAACAGCTGCACATACAAACTGAGTAGTTTCGCGTAATAGAGGAAAATGCATCTGAACGCGTAATTCATGGGACACTGCATTGATCCGCACTCTGCTCGTTAAAGATGCATCGTCGGTCCGAAAGCTCTGGAACTGAGTTTACTCCTGGCATGTTGGCAAAGTTAGCGCAGTAGCTATGGTGGCAAGTTGAACAAACAACTGTTAACAACAGATGTACATACGAACAATCAGTTCTGAACAGGCAATGTTAAGTAGCGGGCGAGCAGCGGCGGTATGTCAATGTTGTTGTTTCACAAATCGAAATTGATTTATATCTGTTAGTCCAATGTTCAAAACATCGTCTAGAATGTTTTGAAGAAGGGAAAAGTGTGTGGATAGTTTGTCGCGCACATCTTGACTTCCGGACACAAAAAAAAAAAAACAACGACGTGCCCATCAGTCGTGACCTGAGTGCAATGTAAACGCGGATATTCTTCTATGGAAAGCGTCAATAGTCTGTCGAGACTTGGTGTTATCAATACGAACCTACCACAAACCTCAAAGGTGAAACAAATTCAAATGAAGGGTCAACGCTTTTATAACATAAAAAAAACTTTCAAACCAATACGATGAGCGACTTGAACAACATCTTAAGAAGGATTTTTCTAAAAGTTTCTCATGGTTGTATGCTCTTTCTGTGTGTTGTAATCAAGCACGCAGAGACTATGTTGAACCACCATCTTAATTTTTCTCTATCCTTTTTTTATTAATACAGTCAGGAACCTTCTTCGAGCGAAAGACATTCATAAAACCAGGAGCAGTGGTTGACTCTGACCGCACTTTATTGACTACCAACTGCAGCTTAAAACTGAAGAATCTGCACCAATGTAGAGAACTGAAGAAATGCAAAACGCATAAACTCAAGTACTGAGAGTTTTTTGAGAGTCTCAGAATTAATATTAGGCTACGACTGACTGCAACAGAGGAATGGAATTCAATAGAAGACTGTGAGTGTCGGTAACTTTCTGACATGAAATAGTAAAGGCAGTAATGGATCATATTTGCAAAAAGACAAGGCCCATTAGAAGTCCTCGGATAACAATCGAAATTGGAATTTAAGTGACGAAAGGAGAAAATACAGAAATACAAAAAACAAAGCAGACAAACCAGAATACAGGCGTATAAAACGTGAGATCGGAAGTGCAAATGGCGAAGCGGTAAATGATAGAGGAGAAATGTAAAGATGAAGACACGTGCACGGATATGAAAAGGACAGACGTCATCTATAGCCAAACCGGATTCTTTTTAGGAAAAGAGATGAATCTGTAGGGAAGTTAAGATCACTGATGACAAGCCATTGAAACAACGAAGTAAAGGTTGTAAGACGTAAGGAATGTGTGGAGGTTCTGCACAAGGAAAATGAACTCGAAGAAAGTATCATAGAAAAAGAAGTAGGGGATGAAGATGTGATGACTCATTTAATACTGTAAGAAGATTTTGACGGAGAACTGTGATATCAAAGTGGAAACAATGCCTCTGGAGGAAAAAGCTTTCTCTCTTCCAGAATAAGATTCTTGGAAGAGGCGTTCATGTCGAAACTATTTCAGGTCGTATACAAGATTTAGAAGACAGATATCCTAAAGCAGGCAGGTGCTCATGGGTGTGAATTTTCTGGAGCTATCAGTTTAATAAGACATGGTTGAAATATACACTGCAGCGACAAAGAAAGTGCCATAGGCATGCCTATTCAAATACAGAGATACGTAAACAGGCAGATTACGGCGCTGGGGTCGACAACGCCTATAAAGGACCATAAGTGTCTGGCTCAGTTGTTTGAACGGTTACTACCGCTACAATGGCACGCTATCAAGATTTAAGTGAGTTTGAACGTGATGTTATAGTCGGCGCTGGAGCGATGGGAGCACCTCCGAGGTTGAGATTAAGTGTGAATTTTCCCGTATCACCATTTGACGAGTGTACCGTGAATATCAGGAATCCGGTAAAACATCAAACCTCCGACATCACTGAGGCCGGAAAAAGATCCTGGAAGAACGGTACCATCGATGACCGAAGCGAATCGTTCAGTGTGACAGAAGGGCAATCCCTCCGCGATTTGCTGAAGATTTCAATGCTGGGTCATCAACATGTGCCAGCGTGTGAACCATTAAACATCATCGAAACATTCCTGCGCCCTTGATGACTGCGTGAGACAAAGCTTTACGCCTCTCCTGCGCTCGGCAATATCATTGGACCGTCGATGACGGGAAACATGTTGCCTGGTCGGACGAGTCTCGTTCCAAACTGTATCAGAATGATTCAGATGGTTCTGAGCAGTACGGGACTTTACATCGGAGGTCATCAGTGCCCTAGAACTTAGAAGTACTTAAACCTAACTAACCTAAGGACATCACACACACCCATACCCTGCGATCGTAGCAGTCACGCGGTTCCGGACTGAAGCGCCTAGAAAAACCTTATCGACCGGATGGACGTCTACGGATATGGAGACAACCTCATGAATCCATGTACCCTGCATGCCAACAGGGGATTGTTCAAGCTGATGGAGTCTCTGTAATGGTGTGGGGCGTGTGCAGTTAGAGTGATATGGGACACGCGATAGGTGCAGATACGACTCTGACAGGTGACATGTACGTAACTTCCTGTTGATCACATGCATACATTTATGTCCATTGTGCACTTTGAGGGACTTGGACAATTCCAGTAGTACAATGTGACACCCCACACGTCCAGAATTGCTGTAGTGTGGCTCCAGGAACACTCTTCTGAGTTTAAAGTCTCTCGCTCTCCACCAAATTCCCCAGACATGTACATTATTGATCATATCTGGGATGCCTTACTACGTGCTGTTCTGAAGAGACCTCCACCGCGTCCTACTCTTACGGATTTGTGGGCAGGCCTGTTGGATTCATGGTGCCAAGTTCCTCCAGACATTAGTCGAGTCAGTGCCATCGTGTTGCAGCGCTTCTGCGTGAACACGGGACCCCTACACGATACTGAGCAGATGTATCAGTTTCTTTACCTCTTCAGTGTACTAACATGAATTCTAATGCAGACGACTGGATAAAATGACACACCATGACCTCAAGAAAAGGCACTTTTGGCTTCCGCGAAAATGAGAAACTTGTGAGGCCATACTGACCGTCGGACTTATCTTAAAGGATAAACTGAATAGAGGCAAATCAACGTTTATAATATTTGTAGATTGAGGGAAAGAAATCGATAATATTGACTGGACTTTACGCTTTGAAATTTAGAAGGTACCGGAGTGAAATACAGGCAGTGGCAGCTCCTCTGCATCTAAAACAAAACCAGGTTGCGGTTATTAGAATCGAACGATATGAAGCTGTCGTTACGAAACAAATTGCGTAATTTTACGCACTAGGTGACAATTGTGAAATATTATAAGCTTCGACAAGCATTTGACATGCATTGCTCGTAAAATTACCTCTTTTAAAGGATGCCATGAGCTACGGTCAGCCGTCACAGGCGTACATGTTGCTCCTGTATGATTTCTAGGTCACATAGCCAAATGTAATTACAATATAGTCTCAGTCCCTTTTTATTTTTAGAATCCAGCAGAGAGTTTATTGCTCCTCTGGCTACACTTGCCACTCACTTTTCTTACAATAGTAATTACGTTCCACAGTCAGATGTGTTTATTGTTCTTTTAGAGACTCATTTATAAATCTCGTACATGCAAGTCACCATTGTTCGCGAAATAACGTACAGTTTGCAGTTGTACTGCCACAACTTTGTGTACCAGCGGAACCGTGTCTGCTGTCAGTACAAAATGGTTCAAATGGCTCTGAGCACTAAGGGACTTAACGTCTGAAGTCATCAGTCCCCTAGAACTTAGAACCACTTAAACATAACTAACCTAAGGACATCACACACATCCATCCCCGAGGCAGAATTCGAACCTGCGACGATAGCGGTCGGGCGGTTCCAGACTGTAGCGCCTAGAACAGCTCGGCCACTCCGGCTGGCCTTTCAGTACATCTCATATTTTCTCATGGTTAGTGTAATGCATAAGTCGTTGTGTTCATACCACTTACAGAGCTGGATAATGTTTGTTAAACCGAATTTACAGTTATATTTCTCTGTAAAAAAAAATTGGACATGCTTGAATTTTGCGATTTATGTACGTTATTTTGCATTTACGTACAATTGCAATTAACTGCCGTCCACTACATTAAATGTAAAGTTCAACTAAGCAGAAGTTTTTCTGTAGTTGTACAAGGCGTCGTTTGAGCACAGTTGCCGCAGAATCTGTCCCCAATGTGCTAAATTGATAGCTAACTCATAAAATCATGCAGACAAAAAGCCAAAGCCACCCAATGGATAAGGGCATACCTAACTATAATCAGGGTAGCCCAATTAAGCAAGAAAATACGGGTGCCACATCTCACACGGATATATTGATAATGGGATCCGTTAGACTATGAAAGGAACGATGGATCACTTTAACAATCTGATATATTGCTAGAGACATAAAAAATGTTTGGTTAGACACTGGACTCGCATTCAGGAGGACGACGGTTCAATCCCGCGTCCCGCCATCCTGATTTAGGTTTTCCGTGATTTCCCTAAATCGCCCAAGGCAAATGCTGGGATGGTTCCTTTCACAGGGCACGGCCGACTTCCTTCCCGTCCTTCCCTAATTCGATGAGACCGATGACCTCGATGTCTGGTCTCCTTCCCCGAAACAACCAATCAAACCATCAAAAATGTTGATACACTCAATTAAAAATACAGTTATCAAGCGAACAAGAGATTGAAAACGCATATGATACATTTGGCACACGTGCGTAATTTCACGAGACAGAAGAAATAAAACTGTAGTTGTGAATGCATCCACTTCTTGCAGAATTAGTTTATGAGTTAATGAAGAGTCCCAGTAAAGCATAAACAAATAAATGCAAATATGACCTATTTTTGTGTCTCCAATAATGAATGAAAGCAGAATATGGCTGCAGTAATGGATGACAATTCTAAATTCATTCCCACCATCTGAGATCTACTTCATGTCGGAGGCATCTCACTCCACAATTCTGTGATATCACAAGCAGTATTGTTCTCTCCAGTGTCCCTACAGCAAAAACTTACTTGATTCTACCAGCCTCAAAGTCTTACCATCCAATAGCAATATATCTTATGAGTTCTAACAAATGGTAATTTAATAAACAAGCTTACAAATGTCGTACTCTTACAGATTTTGCCATGGTTAACGAATGAGATGTATTCCTTTCACTGAGGGGCATGCAATGTGCAAAAATCTCGGGCACCACTTAACAGATATCTTGACATGGTCAATGAAACTTTGACCATTTATACATGTGGAAACCCTCTCCCACTGCCAATATAATTATTATGAGCCAGTCAGAGCTCTCCTTACTAAATTTTTAATGAACATTCCAGCTGACTTCTTCAGCCCTAACGGTTGGTTCCGTATCAGCAGCGCCATGTGGTCTCCTGGGATACAGATTTTTATCTTTGCTAAAACAGATTTTTATTGCTTCCCTTACATTGAACCTCTATGAGGGCTGTCCACCCTCGATAGTCAGTCCCGCTGTGTTTGGTTGACAGGCTGCACTTTTCAGCGTTTACCTGCGCGAGACTTTGTCTTTCAGCAACAAACGATTTTTATAACCAATTCGGTTCCTCCTAGTGCCCCTCACCTTTCGCCTGCCAGCTAAAAGCCATAGGCTGCAGTAGGGTACAAGACTCCTTCATCATAAAAAAAGAAAAAGAAGTAGCTCTGATTAGAATTGCAATGAGTGACATTTGTTACTATTGCTGGCAGTTTTCATGTAGAATTAGTGATTTGATTTGATACAATAGCCAAATCTGCATATTCGATTATTGATCAGGTTATGGGGCAGTGTTGAAAAAAACAGTTTTGGAAAAAACTGCCAAAAAGCAATTGATGAGATACTTTTTTGAATCAGTGTGTGAGCATAAGCCTTCCTTACCTAAGACTGTCCAGAATAACTGATAATGAAAGGCACATATCATTCAGGTTTTCTCTACATGGCTTCATTCCACTTCAGTAAGTATGTGTACTTATATGACCAGAGATCAGCAGTGACGACACTGAAATGTAACATGACTCCCAGTTCCTTTAAGATCGATGATATTGGTATAAATCGAACATAAAACCAATTGAAAGTAATGTAGTATTCTGAATCACTTTTTAAACAAATTTATATTAGTCATAAAAATCTTCAGAAAGTTTTACTAAAGTCTATTACTAGAAATCAGATAGAAATGTAGTGAAATGAAGTGCAGGCGAAAACTGAATTTATATTCGTCTGATGGAGAGTGTAATGAACGAGAAGCGCTAATGGCTGACACACCCGCTAATGGAACATTAGGGTAACGAAGCAGTAATAATTCCATGTTGATTCACAACTGTTTCGGTTGTGGCTTCCCCGAATCATATGGTTATTGCTTTTATTCCAGTCAGTAATTTCATTTTGATAGCATTTAGTATTGCAGTGGAAAGGGAATTTTGTGTGGCAAGGAGAGTGTATGCATGACTAAGAGTGTCGATGACTATTATTGTTTTATACCGTCTTTTACGGTGATAGTAAGTCTTATTTAGGCTATGCAAATTATGATTAATTTCAAAGCCTCTTTAGTCATCAGATGTTTGCTTTGTATTTCATTCCTAATATTTGTCCAAACATACGTGCTTAATTTTTAGAATATTGCACTTGAGTGGCTCTGGATCTA
Organism: Schistocerca gregaria; assembly: GCF_023897955.1. NCBI lineage: Eukaryota > Metazoa > Arthropoda > Insecta > Orthoptera > Acrididae > Schistocerca > Schistocerca gregaria. The sequence continues at coordinate 921,929,001 of NC_064920.1, forward strand.
CTTTTGTCTCCTTACTGTCAGTATATACAGTCATCGAATGAGTTGCCAATTTTTACAGTTATAACCAGTTAAACTGGGAGCCGGCCTGAAGTATGAACGAGAGGATGCCCAGCGTTAAGATGGGTTACAGCATGCAGGAAGCAATGGAAGACAGAAATGTAGGACCGGATGACTGGAGCGAAAGCGGCCTGTGGAGGTCGACGACGATTTTCTCCTAGGGGGGTGGGGGGAAGGGGGGGGGGGGGAAACGCCGAAGATGAAACACACATAATTTTAAAAAAAGACTTGCTTCTGTTTCCTATATTTGTATTTAATATACAGTCAATGTTTCCAGAATATCCAAAATGGGTATCTTTAATCCCTTCATTCAAGCCTTCGTTACTCGATATGCAATCGTTGCCTCACAGGTTTCTGCCTCGCAATCATAAGCCGAAACAGGCAGTGAACACTGCTTGGTTATGAAACAACTATTTCCCTAAAGCTTCATCTGTCATATTTGCACAATGCTGCCCATACAGTCACTGCCATGAAGACAAGAAAGTCATTAAGTGCTTCAAAGACTTATTTCTGATTTTGACTGTCTTCTTTAACGTATGTTGGATATTTGTTATTTCACGATTTTTGTAACTGATTTTGAGGCCAATCTTAAATCTTGTTGCAGTAATTTCTGTCATTAACTACTATAGTTTATCGGCACCGGACGTGGACGAGGGCAGAATAAAAGTGAAACATAGAGATTCGTAAACACAGGCAAACATAGTTTAACGACAGAAAGCTATTTTTTGTAAGAAAGAAAAGGAAAAGAAATGATGGTGAACTGTAGGGTATAATTTTTCAGCAGTGGTTGTGTTCAGCAGGCCTTTCATCATTTAACGGTATTAGATCCTCCAAAGTATTACTTCCTCTCCTATTATTTCGGATGAGAACACTACAGCCATAGTGACTATGGGTCGATGTGACTACTGTACTATATTCTAAGTGTAAAAGCATTCTCATAGATTGCAAAAACTGAGTAACCCAGCTACACGCGGGAGATCACCCTACAAGAGATGCAGATAATGAAGTTAACCATTTAGCGCCACCACAGAGAAATGGTGCAGGTGAGTAGTATAAATTAACGTACGCCGAACATTAATATGCAATCTTAGGTCTATGTGACGACGGCAAACTTGGAAATTGTCTTTTTATTTTCCCTTGCGCTAGCTTCCTTGCCATTTATATGGGTTATTCTGGTACTTTAGGACGTACTCAGTTAAATACATAGTAACTGGACAAGACTATCGAATATCTAAAGATTCCCGTTAATACGAAATTAATATGGCGAGCTGCGCTTAATCGCCCCTCGAATGATTCCTAGATGTTTAGTCACATGTAAAACGAAACAAAGACTTCTCGCTAAGAGGCTAACTAATGTAATACTCGCCAATTCGAACAATTCGAGTAGAAAATCGAATAACAAAGGTTGTAAAGAAAAGTGTCATTCTGACTTCTTCATTCGTAAGATTAAAGGAGCTGTACAGGATAAAACAGTAGAGGAAGACAGAGACTGACATAAATCCTGCAAATACCTAAGGACGTAGGTTGCAATTTCTACTGTGAAATGAACATATTCTCACAGGAGAGGAGTTTGTGAAGATTGGCATCAAACCTGGTAGGAGACTGAGAAAACTGAGTTGAAATTTATAATAGCCAGAGTTCCCCATGCACTACGGTACGCAGTTGAATAGACAATCTGCGGAACTTGTGAACGGTTAGGTTGTCGTCGCTAACCATCTGTGCTTAATGCCTGGTCTTTTCTTAACAACTAACAATTTGCGTGGTAGAAGAAGATGGCGGTGTGTTATTATCTCAAGAGTACTTTATTCATTGATGGTAGGGCGCCGTACGTCTATGGTTTACTTCGCGCACATACAATTTCCAGAGCTGAGCTTCCTAAAAAGCAGAACCGACTTTGTCGTCCATAAAATATCTTTTATGATCAATAAATAGAAAACGAGACATCAACGACGTAGCCGAAATTCACACATACGAAGTTGTGAAAGAATAATGTGTTGCAGAGATGTCGAGACAGGAATTCTGTGGACAACGTCCTCCACGCACCCTCCATAAAACTTGGTAACCAGTGTTTGCACTGCGCTCGGTATCAGCGCCATCTACGCACTGCCTCCGTCTCTTCCCTCTCTCCAGTTCTTTTTATCCATTTTCCTACTGGGACGAGTGCGGATTTTTAGTGGCCACGGCAGCGTTATGGCGTCATGGAGCTCCCGCCACCGTCTCGCAATCAGCAAGAATTTTCCTTTTGTTCGATAGGGAAAATTATGTCGTCTGTCCATTGCGTCTGTGTACGGTGAGCAGTCCAATCTGCGTGATTGCCGCCTTCGCATGGAAACCCGATTTTGTTGCTTCTCTCTTCTAAGCTGTACGTCCTGATTGGGGAAATGGAAACGGAAAAATTCATCCCTCGATTCCCGCTGATACAGGAGAGCACTGTATGTGAGTTTGATCCCACAAGCTTCATCGAGACGCATGGCCTTATTCGTTTTCCGAGCAGAGTTCACCAACGAAAGCGGTAGATTGCGGAGTAGAGTAATTTCGTAAATAGATCGTATATATACCACGCACAGCATACAGTATGCTGTCGTCTTAATGGGCCTTTTCTTTAGTTACATTAGTAACAATGTGACTGACGTTTCATTGAAGAGATTATTATAATTAATAGTTAGTCAGTGGTAAACGATTTGTTTTTTGTTGTAGCACGTTCGGTTTACGGATTGAATGCACATCCAAGCAGTTTAAAATCACTGGAATACGAAAGTAACATAAAAAGTATCGAAATAATAAGTTTCGGTAGACATTTAAGTCATGTCCTCCTCACTCAAACAGTGGAAATTCTTCTTTATTGCGTTGGTTTGTGAGCACATATATATTAATCAACGTTAGGAGGTAAGATCTGTTCTTAATGGGATGTAAATAATTTCTGGTTCTTCTTGCATCTCCTATGAGGTTGCATGACTTGTTACAATTATTTATCTTGTCCCTTAGCATTTCCCTCCATATATACGTCACTTTGGAAATCCGATTTTTACGTTACTGCATTATCCGCTTTACTCTTCAGTTTTCTTCTTCCGTCGAATCCGATCAACTGTGGACCAGTAACTCAATTATCCATTTGTTCTTTCGAATCCGGTTGTTCTTCCGATTATGACAATTATTCTTGATTCTTTCGCTCTGCTGTTGTTTTGTTCACGGATGCAGATTCTTCGACGTGTCCACCCTTTTCTCGAAAATTGATGAATTTTTTTTATTTTTGTACTGTATGTGAATGTCTTTTTCAGTTACGTTCACCTCCTCTTAATACTTTTTTGTGTGTATAGTTGATCACTGATTTTTGATCTGTTGTTATTGAAATATAGGGGAGAGTCTTTTCCTCAATATTTTGTCCTTCATTATTTTTGTATGTCCAGAAAATCTGACCAGATTTCTCCGTACTGTGTCTGAGATTTTTTTCCTTCCAAATTTGTAGTTCCCATTTTCGTTTCGTCTATGGTGGGTCCAGATATTTATTGAAGTATTCTCCTCTAATTTTTCTCCGTTTTGATTCTTATTCTCCTACTTTAAGTATAGCAGTATACTCGGCTAGATAGAGCGCTTACGGTTTTTTAACTGTTTCATAATGTGTATTTTTTGTGAAACTTCCTGGCAGATGAAAACTTTGTGGCGGACCGAGACTCGAACTCGGGGCCTTTGCCTTTTGCGGGCAAGTGCTCTACCAACTGAGCTACCCCAGGAGGACCCACGCCGCATCCTCACAGCTTTATGTCTGCCAGTACCTCGTCTCCTACCTTCCAAACTTTACAGAAGCTCTCCTGATAGGTTTGCAGTATATACTACGTCTTATACACCTTGCTTGATGCATTATGTTTTCTAAACTCTCTTCAGATTTATAGTGGATGAATTTCTCAGTATTGTCATCAGTCTCATTTACACCTAATGCAGCGTATCTATTACCGGGAAAAAATTCTGTATTATCTAGTGAGATTATGATACAATCCGAATGTGAAACTATCGGAGTAGAGATAAGCATCAGAGGTGAGTCCAGCATGACAGTCCAGTTGTTTTGTAGAACACCAGCTCGGGCGCCGCAGTGGTAGTGACCTTCAGTGAAAACCTGCAGAAATCCGCGCGTAAGTTTCCCTATCATGCCATTAAAACTGGAGGAGATTTCCATGTGGCAGGTGTAAAAGCGAGGAATCACGCGATTTAAACTGATGCCAGCGACAGTAATTCGTGTAAGATTGTTTGCAATGTTACCACCTGACAGTAATTTCCAGCAGATATCGAACCGAATCCGGCGAACAATGTTTTACACTTACCACAAACTAACATACCCGACCTTTTCGAATCAGTGATCAAAAGGTAGTAAGCGCTTCATTGTCTAGCGGTGTTCAACATAGTGTTAAGAAACGTAGGAAAATATTCCCGCAGAAGAATAATGATAGGAATTAAGTTTTAGAATATCTGAGTAATCGAAGTTAAATATTCAGCTCTAAGGAGGAGGATATGGAGCAAGCATGTACGATATTCAGAACCAATTTACGATTCCCCTTGCTAGCACAGCAATGTAGAATAAAAGCAAACCAGAGAGAGCTTCATCACAGATTTTTGCAAAGGCTAAGTCTAATTGACAAAAAAAGTTGAACGAAAGTAAAAATATCATAAGGAGAGCAGGGAGAGAAGCAATCAGTGAATTCCATACTAAAATTCTGCCAACCGCTATGACAAAAAAGAAAATCTGATATGTTTTTATATTACATACAGCCAGTAAGGAAACCGAAAATATGTATTCAGTATTTCAGTGACTGTAGTGGAGCCAAAACGGAATATGACAGAGAGAAGACAGACACACGGAAAACATTATTTCGAAATTGATTCACCGTGAAAGAGCGAATTACGGCTCCTCGTTTCATTTAGTGCACGAACTTCAAAGTGGCGGATACTAAGGTAAATGGCGGCGAAACAGAAAATCAACTGAAATCGCAAAACCGTGGAAAGGCATCTGGACTGGATCAGATATTCATCAGTACTAACTGTATAATAACAGTACCCGCACAACCAGGATTTCATCCGGGAATGTCCAAGAAGAAATACTGAAATCATCAATGTAATCACCACAAAACCAGTGACTAGTAGACCTGTGTCCGAAATACATTGACTTACATGGTAGGAAGTATGAATTCCAACCTCTGATGAATAGTAATGCTGAAATTCCTGTGACATATTCAACATAGTTAAGTATTTGTTCTCATGATTGAGTCACTAAAATTATCTTTCATTCCAGTAGTATTTATGTCATGGCTTAACAGAGAAGCAGTGTGCTCCTGACATATCTTATACAATGTATTCAAGTTTAAATTGGATTGCACATTCACCGTCACACACAAAGTGCCAAATACTTCCACAAATAATGAGAACGCATAAATGCATGTGGATGCCTGTTTTAACAAAAAGCGCCTAGATATTCTATACCATAACTGCATGAGTATATGATACCACTACTGCAACAACATAGGTTATAGCCCCACCCAAATTTCGAGACGTTTATTTGTCCCTACTTAACGAGAAAATTGTTACAATCTTAGCTGTTGTCGGGAAAAGAAAGTCTTCACTGACAAACGGTAGTGTAATGTGTCCCCAACTCGAAATTAATTTATTCGATTTTCGAACCACACCATGAAGTAAACTTCTTCCATACAACGGCACTTTCAGACCACTTATACTAAAAATACTCTTTGGTTCTCAATAGAGTTTGTCAAAGGTACAACAAACGCAAAATCCTATACTATTCGTCTGATTTATCATTTGATACGTATTGCACCAGTGAAAGCTGAATGAGAAAACTGCCAAACAATGTAGAACAAGTTTACTAGCTATTGAAGAACACAAGTCTCCTATATGGAGTCTTATGTTACATACAAGCGAAATATCGATTTTGCACTTTCAGTCCCAATAAACAGACAAGTTTAAGTCCAGATGCACTTCGAAATTTCTTAAGTTAAAAACACAGTCGTGGTCGTGTAAGGCGAAGGCGTAAGAAGCAAAGAAGTAAGAACTATATTAACTGCCCCAAGCTACGTAGAGTTTCGAACTAATTTGTTAATTAACTCCAAAATGGTTCAAATGGTTCTGAGCACTATGGTCCTTTACTTCTGAGGTCATCAGTCCCCTAGAACTGAGAACTACTTAAACCTAAATAACCTAAGCACATCACACACATTCATGCCCGAGGCAGGATTCGAAACTGCGACTGTAGCAGTGGCGCGGTTCCAGACTGTAGCGCCTAGAACCGCTCAGCCACTCCGGCCGGCTAATTAACTTCTTTTGGCGATGAGTTAAGTGAGGTACCATCATCAGCGACGATCCAGAGTTATGGAGAATGGTAGAAGTTTTCATGGGAGCACTTTATTTGTTAGACTTTTCAGGTCAACTTCTCAGAGCCAGAATGTCAGTACGTAAGGTAACTCGAAGACTTCGTATGGCTCAGTAGCGTGACTGTACCAAAGACCGTGTTGTCATCCACTATGCCATCAAGAGGTTTTATCCAGCCGAGTGTCTGAATTTGATAGACAATCTTGAAATTCTCAATTCTGCAATATAATTTCATTACTTCCTGAAATGCTTCAGTGATTGTACCATTACGGAGTTCGTATGGAGGTCGGCAACGCGTGTGAGTCGACTTTCGCCAAATATTCATCGGTGGACATTGTTTTAAGAACCTGAAGATGACCTACTTTATTGGACTGGCTAGATCCCTGACACACCTGCAGCACAAAATCTTTGTAAGGACGGTCATTTAACCGAAGCTGGGCGATAATGTTTAAATCTGTGCTTTTTAAAATGGTTCTAGTTGTTTGTCCATGCCGTATGACTTGCTCCTGAGGGTATCCATGGGCTTGTGAAGATAGAAATGTTTGTCCAGGATATCACTAAGCACTCCAAGCGATGTCCTGATTGTGTTACCGCAGGGTGGTAGAAAGAAGAGGGCGTTTCTTGCTAATGTAAATTGGCATTATCTTGTCTGTTTTCAACTAAATCTTACTGGTTGTGCACTCATTAACTGTGGCATCCAGTTGATGTTAGAGGCGCTGAATTTAATAGCCTGAGATGTCGAAAGCCGTATCATGGGATAATTACGGGAATTTGCACCCGATCGAAAATTTGCACATCGTTTAAATAGACATTAAACAGAACTGGAGACAACAGAGAACCCAGGGACAGTCCCGGTCTCACCACTTTGGTGTCAGATGACTGATGCTCGACAGCAACAACTATCCGGTCCATCAGCAAGGTAACACACTTCTGGTACTCTCCTACTTTCTTCTCGAAGAAATTAGTCTTTCCTTACAAAGAAATGTGCTCCATGAAGTCAAATGGGTTTTATGAAAAATATACCTTTGAACAGCCTAACTCCACAAGAAGTCTGTCAGCAACAGATTCAATGTACTTCTTCATAAGGTCCCAGTACATGCCTATCATTGCTACAGGCAATGCCTCTGTTAAAAATTCTTGTTCTATTTGAACAGCATCCCTAATAAAATTAGTTATATCCACTTCTGTGGGCTTCTGAACATCTTCGAATCATTTCACACACCTTCCGATATAGTTGTTCCCACTATACATTTTCGTTGGCCTTTTCAGTGTCCAAAAGACTGCAGCAGTTACCTAGGTTGCATTCAGATTCCTCGTCTCAAGTTCCACCGGGCGATTAAGTTGCAACTCAGTAGAGAGTTTGTGTTGAAATCCGTACTGCTCCACTTTGATTGTACCATCCGCTATAAGGGGCTCCAAAATGCAGTCTGAATGACTGTAGCAGTTTCGTAATACAGCTCTACCACGTTTTGTCTCTCCCACAAAAGCGTCGTCTGCTGTTCAAAGGCTGCCACACACGTTTCAGCTTTGTTAGAAGGAATTCCAAATTGATAATTGAGGTGCTGAGTGGCTCGTAAAGTCTTAGCCAGCCTCCACTCGTCCACGGTCGGGAGGAGGAAGGAAGACATTTCATCCTTCCGCACGCTGACGCCGACGCCTGAACTTCCACTCCAGCCGGTGCAGCTGTATGGGCTGTAGGCCACATCTCTTCAAAAAAATTATTCCAATGGCTCTGAGCACTATGGGACTTAACATCTGAGGTCTTCAGTTCCCTAGAACTTAGAACTACTTAAACGTAACTAACCTAAGGACGTTACACACACTGTTGCCCGAGGCAGGATTCGAACCTCTGACCGTAGCGGTCGCGCGGTTCCGGACTGAAGCGCCTAGAACCGCATGGCCACACCGGCTGGCACATGTCTCTTCCTCTGCCATAACTTCCTATAGCGGTTTATCTGTAGTCGAAGCGTGGAAAACAGTGGGTCGGATAGCTGGCAGTCGTTAACGACAGTGATTGATGATAGCTCGTGAGCCAGCCGCGCTTTTTCAGTCAACAGCGTAGTCAGTCCGGTCAGGCGTCTCAACCTCCAATGTAGGGACGGCGTTACAGTCCAGAGCGTTCATTACTTGTGCTCTGGCATAAATAATGTCGCTGTACTCAGGCACGGTACGAGCTGCTACTTACCACACGGCATCGTGTCGGAAAATGGTGCCTGCCATCACAGCGCCGTGGTCGTGGAGGAGCGATCTGCCGACAACAGACTGGGCGCCTTTCGTGGCGGCGAAACGTTACAGCGCCTGACACTACAGGTCATGAGAGTGCCAGCAGCCCTCTCTGGCGGCGAGCGAGTAACTATTTGAGAGGAGTTTAATAATTCTTACCTGCGCGTTTAAAAGCATGCAAACGTTCGGTAGAACACGACTTAGTGAAGAACTTTAGTGGGAACTATTTGAATTACGTATTGATTTCCCATGTTCCCTGTACGGAGTCGAGTGATCGTTAAGTGTAGCGGACAAGCCGACCAGTGTGACGTCACTAGTTCGTTGTGGGGGGCCAGAATTTCACGTGGGCCCCGCTGTAATTGCAGGTTATGCCTGAAGCGTGGACACTCGCCGGTTGTAAATGTATTACAGGTTACTGTCCTGTAGGAGGAACACAGCTTCAGTATCATGAAACGAGATGTAAAAGGAGTCCTTCGGAATAGTAAACGGTTATCGCTGGAACAACCAGTTCTCCGTTACTCCGGTTTTTTTCGTCTCTGGGTTGGTCTGACTGTTAAAGCTGCTCAAAATAACCAGTTTTTGAAACAACAGATTTTCGGTATTTTATAGCTAATATTTCCAGTAACAAATGTAGGCTTTAAATAAAGACTGAAAATGGTAAAGAAGGTGAAGGAATAGGAGGTTTCGATCGATGCGGGGTTAACGCCCGTTGGAGAAATCGGTTTCAGTGTCTGCAGCAAACACGGGGAAGACTAAAGAGAGACGGCGAGAGAGAATGGTCACAAGTTGATGGCTTTCCTGCAGCGTCACTTTTCGATGGTATTTATTTTTCACTCTGAAGCAACCACAAGATTAACATTGAAGTTACAATCCCAACGTTATAACACATCAATGAAATTGTAGGTCTATCAATGAAATATACCTTCACTTCCGAGGAACGTTTCGGATGATTTCTCCTGATACGAAGTGGCAAATTTGTTGTTCCGCTCCTGTTTTTATTCCATAAAAGCAAATGGAGCATTGACTTCACACATTTGACTGAAGCCCAATTTACCTAAGACGACCAAGGCGAAGACCACCGGACGGATGTGACAGGAGTAAAACAAAACTGCAGATGGAGTCAGTTGGCAACAGGAAGCTAAATTTAAGCAAAAATGGGAGAAACTACTGTGATCCTGTGTTGCACGCCGAGTCAAAGGGGTCATATCACCAAGTGATTCAGTTGGGTGATGACGATGATGGTGATGATGATTACAATCCTCTACCATTCATTGTACAGTGGATTTCAAGGGTAAATACGTAGAGACAGTTATAAAAAACGGATACATTTCACCGCCATCCATTCCCAGCCCCCCCCCCCCCCCAAAAAAAAATGGAAACGCAATGCTATTGACAGTCCTTTTACTTGCGCGCCATTCGAAGTAGCAGCAATAATGGAAATAAATCAGAGTGTTACCCGAAGAATCCTGCCGTACACAGCACAAGGTGGCTTCCCGAATATGCACTGGAACAACCCAAAAGTTGTGTTTTGTATGTCAGGCGGGTTGTTTGTACTTGTCAACAGTATCGCAGAGATATGGGGAGACAGCGGACCGTACAGCCTCAGAGAGAGCCTCTCTGTTTCCCGCATTCCGAACAATTTCGGGCGTGGCTCTTGAGTGCACGGTTCGTGAACGCTTCCTCGGTATTGTCATTTAGCGAGCAGGGCGTGATTGCCGTGTTCCCGGCCACAGTCAATTTCCCCCGTGGCGTATCGCAGGTTTTCGATTACGAGCGGACCCCGCCGATCCCCGCTGGGTCTGGCGCTGTGCAGCCCGCCCACCCCCCCTGCCTTTGCCCCTCCTCGGCCACAGCTGGTGATCGGCCGCAGATCGCACCGATCCCGGCGCGTCGCTGGCCTGCCGGGCAGCCAGCGGACAGCTCGCCCGACGTCACCCGCCAATAGCGTGTCCTCTGCGTGCCTCGCATTTCCACTGCCGGCTTATCGCCACCGAGTCCTACGCTGTAGGCGCAGTCTGTTGCAAATGGTTTGTTCCCAGTCGCGTCCGATAACTATTTACAAAATCTGCAAATAGCTAATTGTTCCGGAATGTTTCCGCGATTGTTGTTCGACGCTGATAAAATCTGGCCACGTGCATGTTATGGAAATCGGGAAATGATAAACCTGTAACATCCGTTCATCGAGTGCTACTGCAAATTTTTGCAGAGGTAAACCTCCGTTGTGTTAGGCGAGTTCACTAAAACTTGGTAATATTTGTGCACAGCATATATCCTCCTTTTCCCAATAATGCAGTTGTGCCCCAAGAGACTGTGCTCTAGTACCTCTTAATAATCCTGTATCTGGATACAGTAACAATACGTATGTAGACACGCTGCCTTTTAATGATTTAAGTTGAATAATCGTTTAGACAATAACTGCCTAAATATCAAAAAACTGTTCACTAAGGAGAAACGCCAAAGAACCGTATGTTTAGAGAAGTTATTTTAATTTGACAACCACCTTCGGCATTTGAAGATGTTATCTTCAGCCCACATAATATTAAAATGAGTATACATGTAGTGTGTAACATGGTATACCACAGCTGAGCTTACAAAAAATAAAGCATAATAACAAAAATTCTTAAAACCTACAAAATACAGTTAGCATCGTTAAGACAGGTGTACCTGTTGGCATACAGCACAACAAAGCAGAATATATTTACATATAGTTGTTAGCACTGAAATAATCTTAACATCGCAGAGCTATGACAGAACATTCCAAACATTACAAAAGATCAAAAATAGACAATATACAATCAGAAGCAGAAAAATGATTCAAATGGCTCTGAGCACTATGGGGCTTAACATCTGAGGTCATCAGTCCCCTAGAACTTAGAACTACTTAAACCTAACTAACCTAAGGACATCTCACACATCCATGCCCGAGGCAGGATTCGAACCTGCGACCGTAGCGGTCGCGCGGTTCCAGAGTGAAGTGCCTAGAACCGCTCGGCCACATCGGCCGACTCAGAAACACAAACGAAATACGCATGTATAGAGTTTTTTTTTTTAACCAACTTAATTTTTAAATATGAGAAATACCCTCGCTCATCAAAAGACCTATCCTCACTCAAAGTAAAACATCGCGATATAATCTATGAAGTTCACAGTAGTGTACCTATCTATCGCCTAAATATTATCACTACTGGTGATATGTCAGAATTAGTTGTCACGACATCAAATACGCTACCAGACTCAGAATCCAAAGGCAGAAAAAGTACTAAGTGAACAAAGGTATGCAATGAACATGCAAGGAATACTCATAAAATACCTCGAGCGCATTTGTTATATATCAAATCAAAATGGAAAGATACGTGTTGGTCCCTTACATCAACTAATAAGCGATCAAAAACGACGGTGTGGCAAAAAAGGACCTCAAATACGTATTAACTGAGGACAGTCCTCCAAAATTTCAACTGACAATGTAATGATATTTCTCTGGGAAAATAAAGTGTCACACTATCGACGTATCTATAAAATGGCGAACCCATCCAATTACCAACTGACACATAGCAATCTGTATCGCGATGGGTACTGCGGGGATGGAAAAAGCTAAAAATAAGGTAAGTGCGTGAAGATCAACAAGACATTGCAGTATAAGCCCACTAATTATCGAACATACTGGAGGAAAAAAGGGGAGGGGCAACAACTGGGAGCAAAAAAAGGTATTGCTAAACGGCCTCGTATTGTAAACCAATCAAAGAAGAGAAATTTTTTAACATTAAGTATGGATTTAACTGTCAGGAAGTCACTCCTGGAAGTATTTGTATAGAGTGTTGTCATGTATGGAAGTGAAACATGGACGATAAACGCATTAGACAAGAAGAGAATAGAAACATTTGAAACGTGGTGCTACAGAATATTGCTGAAGATTAAATGGGTAGATTACGTAACCGATGAGGAGACACTGAATAGAACTGGGATCGGAGTAATTTGTGGCACAACTTGACTAGAAGAAGGGGTAGGATTGTAGGACACGTTCTGAGGCATCAAGTGACCACCTACTTCATATTGGAGGGAGGCTTGGAAGGTAAAAATCGTAGAGGGAGAGCAAGAGCTGAATGCACAAGGAAGATTCAGACGAATGTAGGTTGCAGTAGGTAGTCAGGCATGAAGAAGGTTGCACGGGGTAGAGTAGCATGGAGAGCTGAATCAAATAAGTCTTTGTACGAAAGGCCACAGCACCAACAAACCATGTATGTACGTAATGATACGGTATGTTTACTGTACTGCATCTACCCAGGTCTGAAGATGATCATTGTTGATTGAAATTATGAAACTGATTGAAAAACATCTGCAGGGTGTAATTTGATTTATAATAAACCAGGTGATTTTACTTTTGGTTTAAGACTCCTTCTTGTTATGTCTCCCCTGTTTCCTGTTAATTTCCTGATACCAGACTACTGATGCATCGTACCTCAGATGTGTTTGGAATACTGGAGACTAGGTCTTCCGCTTCTCCTTTCGCCATGAATCATGTTTCATCACTTTAACTAGATAATAACTGTGTTAGTGGCGTTGGCTAGTTAATTGCTCTATAATTTTTTCTCGTTGTTGTTAAGAGTTTTTACCTGTTCTTCTAACTTCATCATTTGTGTGCTTTGCTGTGCACGACATTTTGTCCATCCTTCCCCAACAGTACACTTAAATGCTTCTAGACGTCTCTGTTCACATGAACCAATAGCCCTTGCTTCCAAACCATGCAATGTCACCCACCAGAAAAAGCTCTTAATAACTATCGTTTTGGTTTCATTGATCCATGCCAACACTGTAAAAGAACTAATAACCGTTGTGAAATGCGTAGTGGGCAGCAGCCGAAGACTGGCTAACTGCTCTCTTGGTGACAAAGCACCACAGCAGCCATTCTAATAAATTGCCATTATCGAAGGTGCTTGGTAGAGAAGTTCGGTACTCATACACATCAGCCACGTGATGTTCGAGTTAGTTGGTAAAGCTTAGCCTGGAGGTGGTACCGTGCAGACCAAGCCGTGGCGGGACAACGAGGTACACTGGGCACACCGGCACGAGGGCGCTTAGTGTGGTCGCAGCAGGCCGTGTTGGCAGAGGTATAGAGGTACACTGAGTTTGCGTGTTCTGTGCATGTGGCAAACAGTGTACAAGACATACGTGACTGTTACAGAGAATACACAGTTAGCTCATAGGCTGATTAGGTGCCAAACAGTGTCAGCGCAGGGTGAGCTGGGGACTGAATGTATCGCACAGCGTCGTATTGAGACAGTATTACATGAAATCTGCACGTGTGATTCTGAAATAAAAAGGCGGCTCTCGAGAGGAAGCCATGGCGAACAACATCACGCCAGGTAAAGAAACTGAAAGTAAAGAAATGTATAACTTGATGACGCATCAGTTAGATAGGCAGACTGAAATAAAATCACAACACCAGGAAAGAGTTGTGCGCCATAAACTATAGTTGGTATGTGTGTTACAACCTCTGAAAAATGATATCTATTCAAATGTCGCGCCAGTCACGTAAGAGTGATGCCACTCACGTCAGTAAGAGGACGCAAATCAGGTTTGCGTTAAATACACGCTCTAACGGTCGTGAGCGTTGGTTTCCTTTGATACTGGAAGTGGAGAGTTGATGTTAGTCAAGAATGCCTTTAAGGAAACATAGTGTAAGTAGGCTGTTTAGGTTTTTATATTGGTAGCGCCACGTAGCGCTCTGTATAAAATCACTGACTGTGCTGTGTGCAGTCTGAGGCTGGTCGGCATTGTTGCAATATTCGCCATTTGTCAGTTGGCTGTTAAAAGCACGTAGCGTTGTGCCGTTGGAGGTGAGCCGCCAGCAGTGGTGGATTTGGGGAAGTGAGATGGCGGATTTTTGAAAGCGGACGATCTGGACCTGTGTCCATCAGAAGCAGTACATTTGTAATAATGGATGTCATGAACTGCTCTATATATTATGACTTTTGAACACTATTAAGGTAAATACATTGTTTGTTCTCTATCAAAACCTTTCATTTGCTAACTGTGCCTATCAGTAGTTAGTGGCTTAAGTAGTTTGAATCTTTTATTTAGCTGGCAGTAGTGGCGCTCGCTGTATTGCAGTAGTCAGAGTAACGAAGATTTTTGAGAGGTAAGTGATTTGTGAAAGGTATAGGTTAATGTTAGTCAGGGCCATTCTTTTGTAGGGAATTTTGAAAGTCAGATTGCGTTGAGTTAAAAATGTTGGGTGTCAGTTTAGTGTCGATCAGAATAGGTAAAGAGCGAAATGTCTGAATACGTTCAGTTTTGCTAAGCTGTTTGAAAATCAAATAATGTAAGAGGTTTATCAGCACAGTAATTCAATAATTTTTCTATGGGGACGTTTCAATAGGGTGCCTAACAGGCCTGTGAGAGGCTAGATTTTACAAAGGTTGTGTAACAGGGCTGCGAGAAGCTGGATGTTCCTTCTGAGATACCGAAGAAAGACTGGGCAGGAATGTAGCCGCTGCATATGACTGCTGTCAGCTGTGGACACGGGTATTTATAGTCTCAAAGAGACGGCTCTGGACGGCCTCGTGGAACTACCGAGAGAGAAGACCATCATGTTCGGCTTATGGCTCTGGCTCCTCGTTCGGTGTTTGCAACAGAGATTTGACCAGCGGTTGGCACTACAGTGACACAACAACTGTTACAAACCTGTTAATTCAATGACAAATGTCTCTGAGCGCTACGGGACTTAACTTCTGAGGTCATCAGTCCCCTAGAACTTAGAACCACTTAAACCTAACAAACCCTTAGGACATCATACACATCCATGCCCGAGACGGAATTCGAACCTGCGATCGTAGCGGTCGCGCGGTTCCAGACTGAAGCGCCTAGAACCGCCGGCCGGCATTTCAGTGACAGTCCGAACTAGACGCCCTGTAGGGTGCATTCGACTGAACCCCAAACCACCGCCATTTGCGACTTCAGTGTCAAGCGAGATATCACTGGAGGCCAGGGTGGTGGTCTGTTGTGTTTTCTGGTGAAAGCTGGTTCGGTCCTGGTGCCAGTGATTGTGTGTGATGGTTACGAAGAGGCCAGCAGAGGGCATGCAACCAACCCGTCTGCGCGCCAGTCACACTGCACTTACACTCAGAGTTATGGTCTGGGTGTGATCTCGTAGGACACCAAGAGCATCTCGTGGTTAACACATGCACTCTGACTGCCAGGTTCTACTTCAGTCATGTGATTTGATCTATTGTGCTGCCGTTCTTGAACAGCATTTCACGTGGTGTTTTCCAAAAGGATAACTCTCGCTCACATTGTGAACTTGTAGCCCAACATGCTCTACAGAGTGTCGACGTATTGCCCTGACCTGCTAATCACAAGACATGGCTCTAGTCGAGCACATATGGAACATCATCGGATGAGAACTCCAGCGTCATCCACAACCAGCATTAACCGGCTCTGTATTGATCGACCAAGTGCAACAGCCATGGAACTCAATTCTGCAAACTGACATTCGGCACCTGTACAAAAGAATGAAGAATGCATGATCATTTTCTTGCCTGCATTCAATATTTTGGCTGTTACTCCGGTTGTTAATGTACCAGCATCTCCCATTTACAATGGATTATCTCGCGCGTACATTAACCCATGACTTTGGAACGTTAACCACTTAAATATGTAATCTTGATAAATATATTCCCGAAATATCTTTACTCAACATTAATTATCTTTTGGTGTTGTGATATGTATTCGTCGTTGTATTTCTAAAACTTCGTAAAGCTGTTCATCACGTAATGCGTAGTCAATTCACCTAGATGTGCTGCCATCATTAACATCAGTATGAAGAGTGTCTGAAACACATTTGTATCCGTTGTGTCATGGAAGCAAATATCCGCCGAAAATCATCTTGGACAAGAGCCAATTGTCTTTATTTTTTGACGTTATGATACTCCCATGTTCATCATGTCAGTGGTTTAACTTTTCATCAAAGTCTGAGTGATGCCCAAAAGCTGCACACGCTCGTTCCCTGGACATACTATGGTGTGATCTGCACCAGATAAGTTGCAGTATCGGTAGACACACTGAACAGCAATCGTGTGCTCCTAATGTTATTCACCTGTAGAATGCCTTTCTTCGGTCCTGGAAACAGAGCAAATAAGTACTCATACGGACTGAATTTTGAGCAATATATTGCGCAGACAAAGACATACTGGTATATCAGTTTTACATAGTTATAGTGTTCACATTCCATCAGTGTGCTTGAAACAATGATAATGTTACGACTGTTGTAATGCAAAATCTGGCCATCTACAACTTCACTTAGTTATCGCAATAGGAACAGAATCGAGAGTTGCTGTTATTCTAATCATTTATTTTCAAAGCGAACTGAAGTTTCTCGAGCCAATTCAGATGTGAGAGAAAATAGACCGGGTATGACGTACATAAAAAAGTGTTGTAACTGGGAAGAAAAGTGTAGTGTATTATTCATGGAGACAAACTGATAGATTTGACTTATAGATGTGTCACAGACAAGTCTTTACTACTTGAAGGAAAACGAGTTTCATCACATCCAGCGCCACCTTCTACATCAGAATAGTCACTATCGAACGCTATGTATTAAGACATATCAGGTTTGATGGAAAACCACGAACACAGTCAGAATGAAGAAAAGGAGACCACTGAAAGTGATTGATTCTTTGAGGAATTATTTTAGTGCTACATGTGGTTTTTGCACGGAGTTTGGAATACACTGATCTGACAGTAAAATGGAACCAAACCATTAGGACAGAGTGGGGTAACTGTTGGTAATATATTTACATACCTATCGGAATAAGATAGTGGCAGACAATCGAGCAAAACTGAAGATTAACGAGGGGCAACCCACGCCCTAAGTATGGCACTGACTCATGTAGCAGTACGGTTTTATACTGAAGACATCGACACGATCCTGTTTATTGTACAGTATAGAGTTCGCTTTGCAGAAGCGTAAGAGTATAAACGCTGTTGTATTAACTTTCGCCGCAACTGTTGGACATTCTGTTGCGTAAAATAAACACCCCGCGCATTGAAACAAATCACACAATGGAAACAAATCACAACATTTGCGTTACTGGCAGCAATGGGCAGTTCGACAACAGCGAGCACAGCGGCAGGCGTGACCGCGATCATTCGCTGATTAATTCTTGTTGTGGTAGCTGCACTGTAAACCGCTTGCTGTCAATTACTTTGTTATTATAATTCACGTAACTGTCCGGAGTATTTTATTGTACTACATATCACTAAACGCTACATTCTCAAACACATACAGAGGCAAAATTTTACTGATTTTAGTTTTATTTGTGGAAACCAATAAGTAAATGTTACTGCAGATATTGAAAAAATTACATTCGTATTTTTGAAGCATTCTATTGTAAATTTAATTTTTTTCGTTCGCTAGTTTGTCACGGAATACAGAATTACTGTTTAAGACAATGTTCTTTCCTTAGTAAAGAACACAATAGCACTAATAACTAAACATCAGCCAAGAGCTCACTTTTTATATTCATGAATACACATATAATTTCGAAATACTATGTTAAGACGAGAAATTTTAGTAGTTGATCGGTAAATCTTACCTATATTTTGATATGGGACTGTCCAGTACTCCATAGCGTCTTCATGCAGTGTGCATATAGTCGTCATCAGCTTCGCAAATCTTCTATGAACGGTAGAATTGTTTCAGTAATGTTAACCTTCTCAGACGATTACGACTTACGGGAGACTGAAATGACTGCTCCATCTTCCAAAGAAACTTTTCATAATGAGGCATCAGTCCATTAAAAAGCAGTTTAGTAACATATTTCCGCACCTGGAGGGTAAATACATCGTTTACTGTAACATTTTATTTCCACCCGCCCACAGGTATTTGAACGATTTAACTGAAGAATTGGAAATCTACATCTACATCTACATCCGTACTCCGCAAGCCACCTGACGGTGTGTGGCGGAGGGTACCCTGAGTACCTCTATCGGTTCTCCCTTCTATTCCAGTCTCGTATTGTACGTGGAAAGAAGGATTGTCGGTATGCTTCTGTGTGGGCTCTAATCTCTCTGATTTTATCCTCATGGTCTCTTCGCGAGATATACGTAGGAGGAAGCAATATACTGCTTGACTCTTCGGTGAAGGTATGTTCTCGAAACTTCAACAAAAGCCCGTACCGAGCTACTGAGCGTCTCTCCTGCAGAGTCTTCCACTGGAGTTTATCTATCATCTCCGTAACGCTTTCGCAATTACTAAATGATCCTGTAACGAAGCGCGCTGCTCTCCGTTGGATCTTCTCTATCTCTTCTATCAACCCTACCTGGTGCGGATCCCACACTGCTGAGCAGTATTCAAGCATTGGGCGAACAAGCGTACTGTAACCTACTTCCTTTGTTGTCGGATTGCATTTCCTTAGGATTCTTCCAATGAATCTCAGTCTGGCATCTGCTTTACCGACGATCAACTTTATATGATCATTCCATTTTAAATCACTCCTAATGCGTACTCCCAGATAATTTATGGAATTAACTGCTTCCAGTTGCTGACCTGCTATTTTGTAGCTAAATGATAAGGGACCTATCTTTCTATGTATTCGCATCACATTACACTTCGCTACATTGAGATTCAATTGCCATTCCGTGCACCATGCGTCAATTCGCTGCAGATCCTCCTGCATTTCAGTACAATTTTCCATTGTTGCAACCTCTCGATACACCACAGCATCATCTGCAAAAAGCCTCAGTGAACTTCCGATGTCATCCACCAGGTCATTTATGTATATTGTGAATAGCAACGGTCCTATGACACTCCCCTGCGGCACACCTGAAATCACTCTTACTTCGGAAGACTTCTCTCCATTGAGAATGACGTGCTGCGTTCTGTTATCTAGGAACTCCTCAATCCAATCACACAATTGATCTGATAGTCCGTATGCTCTTACTTTGTTCATTAAACGACTATGGGGAACTGTGTCAAACGCCTTGCGGAAGTCAAGAAACACGGCATCTACCTGTGAACCCGTGTCTAAGGCCCTCTGAGTCTCGTGGACGAATAGCGCGAGCTGGGTTTCACACGATCGTCTTTTTCTAAACCCATGCTGATTCCTACAGAGTAGATTTCTAGTCTCCAGAAAAGACATTATACTCGAACATAATACGTGTTCCAAAATTCTACAACTGATCGACGTTAGAGATATAGGTCTATAGTTCTGCACATCTGTTCGACGTCCCTTCTTGAGAACGGGGATGACCTGTGCCCTTTTCCAATCCTTTGGAACGCTTCGCTCTTCTAGAGACCTACGGTACACCGCTGCAAGAAGGGGGGCAAGTTCCTTCGCGTACTCTGTGTAAAATCGAACTGGTATCCCATCAGGACCAGCGGCCTTTTCTCTTTTGAGCGATTTTAATTGTTTCTCTATCCCTCTGTCGTCTACTTCGATATCTACCATTTTGTCAACTGTGCGACAATCTAGAGAAGGAAGCACAGTGCAGTCTTCCTCTGTGAAACAGCTTTGGAAGAAGACATTTAGTAATTCGGCCTTTAGTCTGTCATCCTCTGTTTCAGTACCATTTTGGTCACAGAGTGTCTGGACATTTTGTTTTGATCCACCTACCGCTTTGACATAGGACCAAAATTTCTTAGGATTTTCTGCCAAGTCAGTACATAGAACGTTACTTTCGAATTCATTGAAAGCCTCTCGCATAGCCCTCCTCACACTACATTTCGCTTCGCGTAATTTTTGTTTGTCTGCAAGGCTTTGGCTATGTTTATGTTTGCTGTGAAGTTCCCTTTGCTTCCGCAGCAGTTTTCTAACTCGGTTGTTGTACCACGGTGGCTCTTTTCCATCTCTTACGATCTTGCTTGGCACATACTCAACTAACGCATATTGTACCATGGTTTTGAACTTTGTCCACTGATCCTCAACACTATCTGCACTTGAGACAAAACTTTTGTGTTGAGCCGTCAGGTACTCTGTAATCTGCTTTTTGTCACTTTTGCTAAACAGAAAAATCTTCCTACCTTTTTTAATATTTCTATTTACGGCTGAAATCATCGACGCAGTAACCGCTTTATGATCGCTGATTCCCTGTTCTGCATTAACTGATTCAAATAGTTCGGGTCTGTTTGTCACCAGAAGGTCTAATATATTATCGCCACGAGTCGGTTTTCTGTTTAACTGCTCAAGGTAGTTTTCAGATAAAGCACTTAAAAATATTTCACTGGATTCTTTGTCCCTGCCACCCTTTATGATCTACTCATCAACACAGAGAATTTGTGTGTATATCCGTCGTCACTCTTCTTAGTTTAAAATTGACAGGGTGTACTGCGCAATAAGATTTCAGTGAAACACACTATGCCAGTTCATAAGACTTGCTGGTTGGATGATGATGTGAGAAGTTGTCACAGCATTCCAAACATACTCTACGAATGATGAATCACGAGACGGAGGAGGCGTTTGTCTCGTTTGTGATGTGAACTGCTGTATAGTTATTTGCATTACCCTCTTGGAATATGCCATTTAGTATGCCCATCGTGAAGAACATGTCAACAGGATGTAGCATTTTGTCACATACAGCCAGTCAGTCAGCCTCCCTTCAACAGTTACCAAATCAGTCATATTGTGATATGGAATACCTCCCTTCAGAATCATTCTAAGAGTTGGAGAGGTATGGATCTCGAGAGGCGGTGTTCCTCTGCTTTCTCAACAGGTCGTCTGCACAGACGTTGACGCCTGTCTGACCACCAGAAACAAAAGTGAGACTTATCGCTGAACACTAGAACATTTGATTCTGGAGATGGGAAAATACCGACCGGTTAAGAACGATACCTGTGTTTTAGTACTAAATAACCGGTATCTATCGGTTACAACAGGTGTCCTTTATTTTGTATTAATAACCGAGAAAAAAACTGAAATATCAATTATTCATAGCAGCTGTGGTTAAAAGTTTCTATTTTAAATATACCTTTTTTAAAAAATCTGCATTGGTATGAAATAATGCATTATTACGGAAAATGCAGAAAGCGGTCATTAATACTTAGATAATAATCCCTATAGAAACGAGTAACAAACTCATGGCATAAGAACTGTTACAGCGTTGCAAGACGGTAATGTTGCTGCTGCCGTGTGTGGTGGATTAAGGCACGAGTGAACGTGCAGTGTGAAAGACTTGCCCCCAGCTTGTCTATACAGTAATTTCTCGCTCACGTTGGCGGACATGGGCTGTATTGCAGAATGGCTCCAACCCTAGTCCTGAACTATTTTTACGAAGTGACCTAGCAATAATGTGCAATGCTTAACTTGCTTTAAAACATTGAAGATCGGTCCGCCATTCCTATTAAATAATAAAAGATAAAGGAAATTATGGGAACAGCAATAAATTAAAAACTTAACCATTCATTCGCAGCATGAAATAAAAACAGAAAGTACCTGATTTGCCGCCTGTGCGAACATAATGTGCTTTTATCTGCTTATAGCCCCTGAAAACTGACGAATTAATACGAAAATATAGTTCTTCAATCTCAATTTTTGCCCTATTCTTGGTTCGGTTCTCTATTGCAACATGATTTTTGAGCATAGTTTCAAAAAATTTGTCAGTAGGACAATACTGGTAACCTTTTGTAGTTTTCAACCACTTACCCTTTCACTTTTCAAGAAAAGCACCGAACGGCGAACAGACTAACTTTTTCTTTTATTTATGTATTTAAAGTAATATTTTGATACTATGAATCTTGAAATAGATTCTAAATTTTTCAGCCCTTGTTTGATTTCTACATTTATTGCAAGGAATAAAAGGAATAAAAAACCGAAACTCGATTATTTCAGAAAGCATTTTTTGATCGGTTTTAACAGTTAGGTTAAACTGGTGTGGGAAAACTCGACATAACCGAAAACCGGTTCTTTCAGCGTTAACCACCATCCCTGTTTGAGTCTCGTTCTATACGATTTTGTCTCTGTGGTCTGCGGTGTCACCGTTAAAGACGCAATGCAACTCGCGATCTCAACTAAGCCTCCAGAAATCGGTCCTTGACAGGCTGTGGTGACATTCAGCCTGTAATTCTTCTTCGTATTTCATCTGTTGTTATTCATAGTTTTTGATTCTTCTTTGTGAAAATACAGTTTTCCTCTTTTCTTAGTCATATTTCTTTCAGTGAAGTTTCATCGTCAGTGGGTTCACTTTGTATCTAAATAGCAAATTCTGTTGTTGATATTGCTATATCGTCTACAGAACAGCTGATATTTCAGTACACTTTGTCCTCTGCTGAATTTGTGTTTTTACGGCGATTCTCTGAATTTGTATTCTCTAGGAGACACTGTATTACTGTTTATGAAATATTTGACGCCCCAGAATCTTTTCCCAAACGTGAATCCACAAAAAGATAGGAACCACATCATCGAAGCATACAGCTGGAACCTATTACCGATAATGGTTATAACCCAACAGGACAAAAGTTTTTGTACTGACTTTGTAGAGATTTAACGGAAATGTAAGCAAGGACTCAGTTCTGTGGCAGTGCAGGGGTAATTCATTCGTTCGTTCTTTAAACTGGCAGTAACTAGATGGTAAAACCGGGTCTTGACTGTATCAATGGCTACTTGTGCCATAGACATATGATCGTCATTGACAATGTTTTCGATGTCTAAAAATACAATTCTTAGCTCGCAGTCATCTTCAACTATGTTTCGACACATTTGTATGAACATATGGATACTCATTCAACGCGATTGCAAATTCAAAGTGAAACGTTTCGTACAATACATAACGGAAATCGACTACATGTCGCTTTGTAGCCTTTCACCACAGCCTGTCAGCTTAAGGGATTACAAAAATTACCGGACATATCGTGTAACCTCGGTACTAAATCCAAATCCAACGACTTATATCGCCCAACATGCATATTCGGTAAACAGACTGAAAATTACTAGTGCAGATAAAAACCACAGGTGAAGAACGCTTCAATCAAACTCTACTACGTCCAGGTATTGACAGCCTATGTTCCTCACTTTCAGTCACCTGGTAAAGGCTGGATGGAAACTTCACTGCTGTCGGTGAATGAAATGTAGATGCTTTAAATTATGTTACGGTAATGACACGTTACGCTCCGTTACAAGCTCATGATCACCTAAGCTGCTTCCTGTTTAGTGAAACAATATTTATTTAGCTTTTTGTGCATGAAACTTTCCCCCTATACTGCTTATCACATACCTCTTATTCATATATATTGAGCAAGGAAGAGTTTTGCCGCAAGAGGCTCTATGTGTGTAGTGAATACTTGATCTCGTAATAAATATGTAATAATGCACAGTAACAAACTGATAAAATCACCTGAATGTAACTATTGTTATCAGAGCTGATGAGTTAATACATTCCTTTTAATCCAAACGTAAATACCTTTTTACTGGTGCCAGCCCGAGTATAACTGAGAAGGGTGTTGTGCCATTCTATAATTTGTGTGTGTTATGTTTGTTGGAGGCGTCATAAGTCTGAGCTGTGCTTTTTCAAATATTTAATGGAAACTCTGCATGCTGGTTTGTGAACAGAATGGTACACATGGCATGAATGTAAAAATAAACGTTAGTCTTCTTAGTATCCAGCAGCTGGTCCTGTTATTGTGAAAATAGAAGAGAATTAAAAGTTGTTTTAAAAAGCTGAGAAGACTGCAAGGTTGTAGTGGAAGACAGACGCGGTGAACTGCTGAGTGTGGTGCTGGGGAAATTGTGGAGTCAGGATGGTTCTGCCGTGCTCCAGCAATAATTGAGTACATAGAATACTATAATTTCTTAGGCGCTTTCAATAAATTGCCAACCAGTCTATCTGAACGTTGTCATTAAGGAAGGAGGAATGTGGTATCTAGCACCGAGCACTAAACCAGACGACCGACTTGACGACATAAGGAGAACAGAGTTCAGTAATCTGCTCAGATTCCTCATGCTTAACTTTCGACTCTTTTGTGACGACTTATTCTGAACGAAATTATTTTTCACGATACTTCATTGAACACTGAGACTGTAGACATGGATAACTTGTAGCAGTGTTCCCTCACATATTTAATACAAGCGATTACGTATTCATACCCTTTTTTAGTCGAGATACTACGGACGACTGAATTCCAGGCTGTTTTGGAGACGAGATGTTACAAATACTCTCTTAAGGAACACTGGTCCTAAAATGGTTATTAACCAAACAAACCTTTGGATAACTTCGTTCGTGCTCAACGTAATCACGACTGAAATACGCGACACCTCGCATCCAAAAGTATTGTTTGTGATGATCTCTGTGTTTAGTCAGAGACAGGAACATTAGAGAGGCTTTCAAATGGATCAAATGGCTCTGAGCACTATGGGACTTAACATCGGAGGTCATCAGTTGAACTACTTAAACCTAAATGATCTAAGGACGTCACACACATCCATGCGTGAGGCAGGATTCAAACATGCGACCGTAGCAGTCGCGCGGTTCCAGACTGAAGCGCCTAGAACCGCACGGCCACCGCGGCCGGCCCCATATTTCTTGATGGAAATGCACTATATTATTAAATATGAAGACAGAGATTATTTCAAAACAGTTGTAGAACGTTAAAGTTTCAGTTATGTTATTGCAAATGATATTTGTGTCCTCCAGCATCAGCACCGACAATATCTAGATGATTGGCAAATTTTTCATAAGCTCTATTAACAGAAGTCATTGCCGCTCTTTTTCTTTTCTTCAATTCATCTCCGTCAAGAAGCAAAGAAAGGTGGAAAACACTTTCCCTCACATATCCGCATAAGAAAAACTTGCACTGTATCATGTACGGAGATCTCGGAATTTAGAGTGGTGTCTCGGGGTCCTGCGCGCCATATGCAGAGTTGAGACAGCGTGTCTTCGGGGATCTGTCGCAGAGTGTTACGTCATTGCGGTGGAGCTCCATCGCATTGGAACGTGAAGTCATTAGAGTCCTCTTCAAGTCGTGGGTAAACCAGGTCTACTGCATTGTAAGGTAATTCATTCTACTCACTGTGATTTCCTCCAAAAAGAAGGGGTCATAAAGAACCTTACTTTACACGAGTTTTTTCCACCCTCAGGAACTACATGAGTGTTCAGAAGTCGCCATGTGCCCACGTTCTGCTATTACCCTCTACTGCTTTCATGAAATGTACCTTCATCACTAAAAACTAATTTAGATAAAAGGTCTGTAATTTTCCATAACTTCCAGTGTAGCACTGCTGCAGTCAAAACGTTCCTTTTCTCACAAAACAGAAGAGCATGCGCTAATCATTGTCTGTATGGTTTATGGACCGAAGATCGCCTACACACTTGCCACTCACTCATCTAATGAACTTCAAGTTCACTGCTGGTACGGCGAGTAGACTTTTGTGGGCTTTGCACAAGTTCGCTGCTCGTACGGCGAGTAGACTTTTGTGGGCTTTGCACAGCTGTTAACTGATATCTTTCAATTGTTTCATCTGAACTGCATGGTCGACCTGGATTCTTACCTTTGCATACACATCCTTTCTCTACAGACTGACTATATCAGGGGTGAACGTTTTTCGGAAAATACAAATCAACCCCAAAACAACGATTAAGCTCACTCTGAACTACAATGACTCAATCACTCTTGCTAAACTGTAGTACAGAGCACGGCTTCTGCTGAGCGGACGCCACATTGCTTCAGATTCATTGAGAAGACGCATGGACTGGCATCTAGGGGCGATTATCTGAAACACTAGGCCACACGCATTGAATCAACATACAGTTTCTGACCGGTTCAACCCATGTAGCGTAATTATTACACACTAAAACCAGGTCTTTTTGATACGCTCCGTTAATTCAGGCAAGGTATTTGAAGCGGGTAGAAAAGTGGCTCTTGACCAAGAACACTTAGCACATGCAAAAAATTCCATCATAAAAATTGCGTAACCTACGCTTTTCCGTCCCCCTTCTACAGTGTTGTTGTCTAGAATGGAAACCTTACCAGACAATACTGACAGAAGAAATCGAAAACGTTCGAACTGGAGTGGTTCGCTTCGAATCACGACGAAATAGGTTAGTGTTATGGAAATGATAAACGAGTTGAGATGTCAGACATGAACATTGGTTATTTCCATTGCTGTGAAGTCTTTCTGCATTCCGATCAAAAAATTGGCTCTCCCTTGTCAGAATATTTATTACCCTCCCATTTCCCTAGGTAGAAAGGCTTGCTTCATTCCTGCCGTTCCCGCTGGAACATAGGGCCGTGACGAAATTCCTCCACCTGGTACGATTCCTAGCAAGTCTCATCACTTCACTCCAGGTTTTCCCATCCTCTGCAGCTTCTCTCTCGATCGTCCTTTTCCTCGTCTGTTTGGGACGACCACGTTTTCTAACTCCTTGAGGGTTTCAATCCAAAGCCATCCTTTCAATAGCTCCATCTCGTTTCCTCAATGTACGCCCAATCCAGTTCCATTTTCTTTGATTTGTATATTGTTTGGTTGAAGATTTGTCTGCCTCCAAAGATCTTCATATCTTCATATATATGGCCTTCTCACATTTAAAATTGATAATAACTTGTAGCTGGTTTTTGATGTGGTTAGTCAACGTCCACGTTTCGCTACCATACAACAGAACAGCCTTCACATTGCTATAGAAAAGCCCGAGTTTGGTTTTCTTTGAGATGTTCCTATTTCATTAGACAGGGTACAGATGTACAAATGCACCATTTTCTTTGCGGATGCGACTACGGACTTCCTCCTCAGCGTCTAATGTAGAAGTAACAATACTTCCGAGATAGAGGAAAGATTGGACCTGTTCTACGTTCTCTCCATTAATGGCGAGCCTATTCATGATGGTCGAATTTATCCGCATTTCTTTAGTTTTCCGAACATTTATCTTGCGGCCTTCAACTTCCGCCTCTCTCTGTAACCTGGACAGTTTCTCTTCGATGTCTCGATATCGTTGTGCCATTAAGTAAATGTTGTCTGCGGAGCATCCCCCATTGTACATCTCTCTTCCGTCCCGCCCCCCCCCCCCCCCCCGCCCCCCCCAATCACTCTCTTCATCCCATGATCCAACCCAAAGGAAATAGTGTTGGCGAATGAATACACTCTTGTCGTACTCTCGAATTAACTTAGAAAAACTCTATTAGTTCTCCGTTATGTAGTACTTGGCTGTCATAGTCGTCATACATTTCCTTGATGATGTTAATAATCTTTCTTGGAATGCCATGTTTTGCAAGAGTATCCCACATGACTCTTCGACTGACAGAGTCGAAAGCCTTTTCAAAGTCAATTAAGGTAAGGTAGAGGGTCTGTTGCCACTCCGCACTTTGTTCCACATTAATTCTGAGAGTATTGATAAGGCCCACAAAGCTTTGAAGTATTCTAAAACCCCCCTTCCGTCTCCTCAGTTGTGCTTCCACAAATACCTTAATGCGGCTTAAAATGATCCTCGAAAGCACCTTATTCGGTACTGACAATAGGGTAATACCCAGCCAGTTGTTGCAATTAGTAACATCTTTATTTTGATATTTTCACTATAATACCTCGTTTCCAATCTGTTGCCAGTTTCTCCACTCTCCATATCTTCTCTAAGAGGATGTGCAATAAATCGACAGTGTTGTCCAAGTCTGTTTTCCGCATCTCAGATGTTATGTTATTTGGTCCTGCTGCCTTCCCATTCTTGATCTGCTTCAGTGCTAGCCAAATTTCTGCTTTCGTGGGTGCATTTGGACAAGTGCTGGGACTTGCATCATTGTATTCCGTTTGTACTTGTTCTTCTACCTCCCCATCGAGGTCTCTATTTAGAAGTTCTTTAAAGTGTTCCTTTCACCTACGTGATTGTTCTTCACGGGTAGTTAGTATCTCCCCTTTCTTACTGGTCGGTTCTTCTGCAAGGTTTTCTTTGTCTTAGTGATATCATATAGTTCTTTCACATCCCCCTTCGCGCTGCCTGTTCTGCTGTATCAGCCTGTTCATCTATCCATCTTCTGTAGTCTCTTCTCACAGCCCTTTTCACTTCCTTATCTGCTGCTCTATAATCAGCTTGTGCCAGTGCTTTTTGTTGCCTGGGCCTGCTCTGATTCACTCTTCCCTTGGCTTCCTTTCTGGGTGATTTTCCTCTAGGTATGTTCGGACATCCAATCTCTCCGCAGGCGGTTTTTAGAGCCACTTTGCCTCTCACTCCCTTGCACAAAAGTATTCTTAACTTCTGTCCACATTTCCTCCATGTCATCCTCAGCCATCTCCAGTTCCAGCGCCTGGAAACTATTCCGGAGTTCCAGCTGGAGCCTCTCTGCTATCTGTGGATCTTTCAGTTTACCTACATCGAATCTTCTACTCCTCGCCTCGAATTTCTTTCTGGAAACCACAATCTTCATTCGGAAACTGGCAGTAATAAGATGATGGTCGCTACTTGCGTCTGCTCCTCTTCTATTTCGCACATCTTCCAGGCTCCTCCTGAACTTCCTGGATACTGCGATGTGGTCAACTTGGTTTTCTGTAATATGATCTGGGGAAACCCATGTTATCCTATGTACCTCATCCTACAAGATCATGGCTCGCGCAGAAATCACTAAATCTTCCCCATTATCATTCATTTCACCCAAGCCTTGTATCACCATTATGTGTTCCAAAACATCAGTGTCATATCCCACACTCGCATTTATGTCTCCCGTAACAATGAGCATATCTTTCTTGCTCACTTCACGTACAGTCTCTTGTATCAGGTAATAGAACACCTAGATCTTCTAAGTCTCTGATGTCTCTGTGGGGACATAGCATTGGATAAGCATCACGTTTCGGACCTTCGTTTTCAATCTGGCAGTCATGATCCTACTGGACACAAGTATCCATTCTAGATGGCTCTTCTTTGCTGCCTTGGTCAACAATAGCCCAACTCAATCGCGGTGTTCCTCTTCCGCTTCACATCCTGAATATAAAAACGTAATACCATCTGGTCTGCATTTCACCAAACTCTGGCGACCTCACTTCACTCAATCCCAGGATATCAAGCTTATAGTAATCATTTCCCTTGTCACTTGTTTCAGCATGCTACTCTCCGTCAAGGTTTGTAGGTTCCAAAGCCAATTTTTGTTTTCCGTGGAAATTCGGAGAAAATGTGGAGGAAATGTCAAGCCCATATGCCGAACATCTGACAAATCGTCAGTGCCTGGGCGATAAGGTGGCAGCCCCACCAAGGTAATCGGATGCGGTGGGCCAATCACCCTCCCTTCTTAAATAACCTGATTACTGAAACCGTGACGGGAATACGAAACCGAATGGATAAACTGGTAACTACCTTTGGCATGAACAGGAAAATGAAAATTGGCTTTTGGAATATACCAAATAGGTAGAAATGGCCATCAGTATATAACCGAGAAATTGGATTGCTCACAGGAAAGATTTACGAGTTCTGTTTCCGCAATGGCTGTTCGGGAGTGAAACGGCAGGACAGTAGTGTGAAAGTTGGTCTTGCATTCTCTACCGAGCACTTAATTGCAGTTTAACAATGCAGTTGTAAACAGATTTTGATGTTGCTGAGCAACAATCCTACAATAATTTCTAAATGAGCACACCCCCATTTGACTTTATTTTTGTTTATTCAATTACGATTCAGGTTTCGGCCATTTATACCATTTTCAACTGATTGAGTTTATGTGATTAATATAGACTGCAGGAAATCAAGCTCAAACTATTGGTTCCCCAAGAAATGTCAGATGTAAAATCAGGATCTTGAAAAATATCAGGCTGAAACTTGGGTCGTAATTAAATAAACAACAATACAGTCAAATGGCGGTGTGTTCATTTAAAAATGTAGATGCAGGTAATCGCCTTTGCTGGATAGTTGTTTTCCGTTCTGGTCACAAGTGGTGCAAAGCAGCTTATTCCCTATACATCCTGCTGCTAAGTGACGGTGTTATTTCACGGGACGCGAGTTTCAAGTGATTCCGACAATTTTTTTTTTCTCGGTACTCCTCCAGA
This sequence comes from Schistocerca gregaria, assembly GCF_023897955.1. Taxonomy (NCBI): domain Eukaryota; kingdom Metazoa; phylum Arthropoda; class Insecta; order Orthoptera; family Acrididae; genus Schistocerca; species Schistocerca gregaria. Next base: position 921,959,582 of record NC_064920.1, read on the forward strand.
GCGCACGTCAGTCCTCATTCAACAAGCACCACTTACAGCTCTAGGAGCACTTCCCCAATGTTTTCCAGTAACAGGAATTCACCTTTTCATCACCCTGAGAGTCCTTATGAAATCATTTTTAATTGCGCTACACAAGAAGCCATTGAGATTGGAAATCCTTTCATACAAAATCCTTTTACGCTTTTCGTACATGCCAAGTTCTAGCTATCGGCGGTTATTGCTGTGTTCTGAGCGCGGATGGCATTCATTGTGAAATTTATCTCCCTTAAAAATTGAGACAGTAAGCAATGACTAGAGTTTTGCGTGATCAAGAACTTTTTGAAGGGAACTGTTAGTTTGGGGTCGGACTGGCGATAATGTAACACTGGGCTTTCTTCTTGGTTACATACGTACTTCTTTCCACTTCATTATTTGTGAAATATTTCAACAACTGTGTAGAGCAGTGATAGTGAGCCAGATTCCTACCACTTACTACTGGGCATTCCATCTTTCAATGTTGGCGATGATTTGTTAGAGATTAAAGATATTTTCAATAGTTTTTTATAAAATTTTGATATAAGGTAGTAGGTAAGTAACTTTAATTATGTGCTTCTACTTGCCACGACTTTGCTTGATGAATGTTATTTCGCTACATTATAAATCACCTTTAGTTTGGAATTCATAGTTAGTAGAAAATTTTACTGCTATCAGAGATACAACAGTGAGCGGAAGATAAAATAAGGTTGACAACCACTGATGTACAGGTTACTGGACTGGTGTAACAGATTGAGAATCGAAGTATGCAGGGTTTCTATAGAAATGACTCCTCCATTTCTTCTGGCAAGTAATTACGTTTCTCTGCCAGTGGTCTGCAAATGTGAAAAAATCAGGTTTCACCTCGCTTTCGAAAAAACGTACTCCGTAGTATTTATGGCTAGTATTCTTAGGTACCGTTACTGAATATATGATCATTCAACAAGCCGATAGCTGCTGCATAAGGAGACTCATATTAGATTTATCTAACACTCCATTTACGTAATATTTTTTCCATCATATACTGTATAGCAATTACACACTCCTGGCCATTTAACATGCAACCTTATGATTACACCAAGCGACCACGTCCATATTCGCCAGATGTTTGTAGCCTTAAATTCCACGACATCCATAATAATTAAATAAAAGAACCCCATCTACTTTATGTATATGAGTAAAGCTTACACAAAGGCGTCCACTTTGTTAAATCGCATTTCCTTTAATATTTGTAGTTTGTGACAAAATGATATAATGCCTTGAGTAAGAACAACAAATGTTCATCAACATTTGAGCGAATTCGATAGGTAGCGGACCGTAACCTATCTTGATCTACGGTTTACCGATCAATGATCTTGTTGCTCACATAAGTCGTTGTATGAAGACAGTAAAGAGAATGTGAATCGATGGATACAGGAGGACCGTGCTCAGCAATAAGTAGGATCTGATGGCCTCACCCCATTAACTCTCTACAGGATGACTTAACTGAGGTCACGAAAGTCGTGGGATATGTCCTGGCAGCATGTGGGACCTTCTCTTGTCCGGCAAGGTGCAGTAGTTTGACGTGGCGTGGAATTAGCACGTCGCTGAAAGTCCCCTGCAGAAATATTAAGTCTTATTGCCTCTATAGCCATCCATAATTGCGAAATAGTTGCCGATGCAAGATATTGTGCACCGTCCGAATTTCCTATTACGTCCTAAAAGTGTTCGATGGGATTCATGCCGGGAGATTGGTTGGCCAAATCGTTTGTTCGAATTGTTCGGAATGTTCTTCAACAATTGTGGTCCTGCGATATGGCGCATTGTCATTCACAAAAATTCCATGGATGTTTGCCAAAATGAAGTACACGAAAGTTCGCAAATGTTCTCTAAATAGCCGAACGTAGCTACATCCGGTCAGTGATGTAGTTGGACCACAGGACCAAGTCCATTCCATGTAAACACAGCCCACACCATTATGGAGCCACCACCAGCTAGTACAATTATTAGCTAACATCTCGGGTCCATGGCTTCATGGAGTCTGCGCCACACTCGAACCCTATCATCAGCTCGGGACTGATCTGACCAACTCACGGTCTTACAATCTTCTGGAGTCTAACCGATATGGTCAGGAACACAAGAAGGGCGTTACAGGCACTGTCGCCTGTCGTCTGCTGCCACAGCGCTTCAATCCCACGTCTAGCAGCACTGTTCTAACGGATACTGTCGTCTTACGTCCCATATTAATTTCTGTGGCTATTTCACGCCAGTGTTGTCTGATATCACTGACAACTCTACGCCAACGCCGCTGCGTTGCCTGTGGTGAGAGGTAACGGTTGAAATGTGGTACTCTGGGCACACACTTAACATTGTGGATCGTGCGCTGATGACCTCGCAGATGAGTGCCCCACAAACCAAACCAAACACTGTCAATCGTGGAATATTAAATTCCCTGACGATATCCGAAATGGGACGTCGCATGCATCTAGTTCCAACTACCATTCCGCGTCCAGTGCCTGTTAATCCTTGTCGTGCGGCCATAATGACGTTGGAAATCCTTTCACGTGAATCTACTATGCACAAAAGGACAGTTCTGCCAATGCACTGCCCTTTTATACCTTGTGTACGTGATGCTGTCGCCATCTGTATACGTGCATATCGGTATCCCACGTCTTCACCTCAGTGAATAGCGCCATAGATACATTTCTCCAACGGCCGTATAGCGTCGTATAACCACGTCAGGTACCTGGAGTAAGGAAATGGGTTTATTTCCAGCAACACAACTATCCACACGAACAACGCATCGATGCCACGGACTTATGGTATGGATATGATCGTTGCGGGCTCCCTTGGCGCAACTATAAAGGGAGGCGCGCCGTGTGGAGTGAAGCCAAAAAAACATCGTCTCTACAGAAGACTTCTGGTTCTGCACAAACATGTCCGCGTGTGAAGCTTCAGAGGGAAGGAACGTTGTTAGATTGTATTCTTTGTCATTATACGGGCTCAGCGACTGGGGTGATGTCATAAAGTGCCGTAAGTGCCGGATTAAGACATCGCGATTCCCGCAGCAAATGCTAATAAGAGGTCTTTGGTTTGCTTTAGGCGTGTTTAGGATGTAAAATAAAACAACCCTTTACTTCGGCTCCGAAACGATACGTACAGTTCATTAGATGGTTACCATCATACAAAAAGGGAATAACATGAATCCTTTCTCCAAAATAAAAATATATAAAAACTACCTTACTGCCGTCACATTTTTATACAAATTCATTTTTTGACAAAATAATAAAGTTAATACAATGATCCAAATGAGACAGTCAAGGACGAGAAATTAAATGTAAGAAAATAATTAAAATTACAATCATAGCCATTTTGGTAGTGATTTAAAAAAATACTTTTCTGTAAATGTCGAACACGCGACCGTTAATTTACGAGCCTCCTGCCTTAGCAGTTACGCTACGTACCTACTGGGGAATCTCTGTTTATTTTAATAGTTTAGTGTCTCTTCACAAACGAGGGTCTAACTGGGTGTATGGCTGAATGGTGTAAAACCTGACACCCAATCCTACACCAACGGATGGTTCCAGAAATCAATCCGGACCTTGTGTCTGAGTGGAAAATGTATCACTATCGTATTCCGAAGTAAATGAATTATAACAACATATTGCTACCAGATCAAACACCGTTGATGATACCTACATTGTTCTATACGTTGCACATAGAACCGACTTTATTAACTTGGTGCCATACAAAAACAAAACAAATAAGTTTACCTTTGCTGCAGCTGGAGGTGGCAGATTTCTGCTGTAAATTGCACATCCACAACTGATTTAATCATGCATTCTTCCTGCTTTACTGTATAGCTAAAATAAGAATAGTTTTGTAATTTGCTATCCTTCATGGTTCATTCTACAGAGGTACAGTTTAGGGACTATTTTTTAATAAAATGTTAGTATCTCGTTGAACAGTTCATTGTATAAATTTATGGACATATATATAATGTAGTTTCATTAGGAATTTAATATTTTCATGGAAAATTATAAAGAGGGTGTTACAGTGCTGCTGATCGTGAAATGTATGAATGAGAGGAATGACGCAACGCCAACGGCAAAAAGTAGGGAGTCAACCAAGAGACCAGTGTTTGTTCCAGCGATAACCAGGCACCGCTCAACGTAAATAATTGTGTCGTATGGCATGTAAATGGCTCGAATGCTACAATACTTCTTGATTTCACCATTGATGACGAATCACTGGAAACGGTAAAAAAGATAAATATTCACCATTAAAAGGGTGACAATTGGCGCTGAAAACCCTCCGCCGTGTGATTCGATAAGATTGTTACTGAGTCTTCGACCCCTACCCTTTGAAATTAAATGAGAAGATGGAGAAGATTCAAAAGAGAACTGTGCGATTTATCGCAGGTTTGTTTAGTAAAGACAGGAGCACCATGTAGATATTCAGCAAGGTGCCATGAATGACGTTACAAGAGGGATGATGGCCATCACGAAGTCGTTTACTACTAGAATTCCGAGAGCATTGCTTCCATGTAGAATCAAGGTATACATTTTTTCTCTAACATAACTAACGAGTTGTGACAAAAAATTGCCGCATTGCCTACTTATAAGTTATGTCTGGATGTGATCAGAGAGTTTGTTTGAAACAAATTGTACTTTATCAGCAGATATACTGCAAAAGGATTATATCCATTTCGCCAGGAAAAGAGGGTATATTATGAAGAACAAAACAGCGTTTAGAGAAAGAGAAGAGTGAGAGACAGACGAAACAGAAACGCAGACTTTCAAAAGAATCGTTAAACCTTAGAAAGATGGTGAGGATATAACTAGAACAATTGTGGGCTTCGAACGTTTTTGGTGCAGTAGTAAACTTGGAGAGGTAACACTTAGAACTGTCTGTTCAGATCACATACAAGGAAAAATAGAAAATGAAATTCCAATGCTATTGCTCGCGCCTACCACGCTGGCAACTGCTAACACATCCAGGGGAAACGGTCACATAACTTGTAGGGGCTAGCCTTCTCGAAAACAGATGCAACTCTTCCGTGCTACCACCGATCACCAGCTCACAGTTCAATTCACGCCAACGTAGCTTTGTAGGCCATGTGACGATTAAGTTTGTATTCCATTAGGACCTAACTTTTCCACAACGACGACAAAGATTTTCGTGATGGTAATCAACTAGTGGATTTGTAAGATTTCTTGTCTTTCTTTCATTAGTTCTTCTGAGACTTATAACTTACACTGTCTCAGAACTCACAGGCCTTTAACTGTGTACTTACCTGTCAGGACTTGAGCTTTTGCTAGGGCCTTGTAGTCGGAATTTACTGGTTAGTGACATTTTCAAATATTGGTTATTATCCTTTAGGCCTACAGCCTTCAGACAATGATGATGTATATTCGTTTATCCAAGAACTGGCTGTTTTGTCGAGACATGGAGCCTCCTTATAAATTTACTGTTGTTCTTGTACTCGAGAAGAGACTTTCTTTCAGTACTGTTATTACTTTATTCAAGAATGAACTGATTTACAAAGTGATTTATATCACGTTGTTCGTAACGCATGTCGGGATAGACGTATTCTCTCTTTATATATTTCTGATGATCTGCAATGTATTATAACTGAAGAAAACTTCACAAGCCAAGATCAGTAAGAAAGCATTTTATTGGATGACCGGCTTCGACTGGGATATGCTATCATCATTAGATGAGCAAGACTATGAACAGTCGTTGACAGGAAAATATTTTACAATCATTATACTACAACTTGATAAACTGTCTCGCTACACAACCTGTGAAATTACAACAAACCTTATGCTTTAAAACTATTTGCAACATATTCTCCATAAGAGTTGCAAGTCGATAGGTATTGCATTTGCACTTCTCGGCACCATGAAGATCACTACAATTTCGCCAAATGTAAAAGTACTATCGATAAATATAAATATAACTATGTTACGCCGATCACAAGTGTTCACCTTCACCATCATCTGGGAACTGACGGAGAAGTTATGTAAACACAACGAAACTGCAGCTGCTAACTACATAATCGTCTTGTATATAGCATAAAACACATAAAAAATTCCATGTACTTGGTAATACATTATTATTAAGAACGATTTCATTTACATTATTATCCAATCCAACTGAGAGAAAAATAGAAACTTTACTTATAATTAAAATATGCACCTTCGATACTTTTGTATGATACAGTATGTATGACATACGTTGAGAAACAAGAATTAGGCTTGCAATATGCTAAAGTGACTAAAAATCTTAAAAGAAACTCTTCAGACACGATGTCGGTATTTGGGTGCACTCTGAACCACCTTCAAATTTTACATCTCAGTGTCCATATTAGTATTTAGAATTTTTAATCACAACGGCTACAATATATATTTTTCGTTTTTTTATTTTCTAAAAGCAGTGCTACGCAAACTATATCATGAACAAATCGCCATTAAAATTACATAATGTTTTTATATTTGACGTGTCGATGTGTAGTGACTTTTATGGAAGTGAGAAGTGCAGATGCAGTATGAAGCGACTTGCAAAACTAACGGACAATATGTTAGAAAAACCTAAACAGGCCTCGAGTTGTTCGACCGCCAGGCACAAGTCTTTCTACAGAAAGACCATTACATCGTTCCATAGAAATAATTGTGCCAGGCGGTCGAACAACTCTAGACGCTTTCTCCTGGTCAATAATGTGAAGCGATCATTTCATCTTTTCTGATATGTCAGCTCATTGTGGAAATTATAGAACGGATTTTGTTTAACAAGAGAGAATACGAAACTGAAGATAACTTCACAAGCCAAGAAAGCTAAAAAAGCAATTTTTCGATGACTGGTTTCGACAAAGCTATGCTGTCAAAGTTGATCTACAAGAGGATGAACAGAAGTTAATAGGAAAAAATTTCACGCCACTTCGGTGACGTGGATGTCGATGAGATGAAGTGACGAGGACAACAAAAACTCCCAGTCCCCAAGCGAAGACGATCTTTAACCAGGCTGGTGGTAATCGAGACCGCGATCCCGCAATATACAGGGAACGAAGTTAACACTCTTTTCCATCAGGGGATCTTTGCGAGTGTCGGGTTATTAACTTCCACGTTCTATCAATGAGAAGCTGCACTCAGAGATCAGATTAGATTAACACTAATTCCATGGATCATGAATACGATATTTCGTAATGATGTGGAACAAGTTAAATTTTCCAATACTTGAAATACTTAAGTTAATTTAACAACATAATTAAGTTAATATAACAACATTTTTACTTTTTTGGTTTTTTAATTTTTAATGATTTTTTGTTTAGTTTTCTTTCTTCTTTTTCTTAATTTATATCTAAAAATTCCTCTAAGGAGTAGAAGGAGTTGTCATTCAGAAATTCTTTTAACTTCTTCTTAAATACTTGTTGGTTATCTGTCAAACTTTTGATAGTATTTGGTAAGTGACCAATGACTTTAGTGGCAGTATAACTCACCCCTTTCTGTGCCAAAGTTATCATGAATAGTGAAGGTCATCCTTTCTCCTAGTATTGTAGTTATGCGCACTGCTATTACTTTTGAATTGTGTTTGGTTATTAATAACAAATTTCATAAGAGAGTATATATACTGAGAAGCTACTGTGAATATCCCTAGATCCTTAAATAAATGTGTGCAGGATAATCTTGGGTGGACTCCTGCTATTATTCTGATTACACGCTTTTGTGCAATAAATACTTTATTCCTCAGTGACGAATTACCCCAAAATATGATGCCATATGCAAGCACTCAGTGAAAATAGGCGTAGTAGGCTAATTTACTAAGATGTTTATCACCAAAATTTGCAATGACCCTTATTGCATAAGTAGCTGAACTCAAATGATTCAGCAGGTCATCAAAGTGTTTCTTCCAATTTAATCTCTCATCAATGGACACACCTAAAATTTTTGAATATTCTACCTTAGTTATATGCTTCTGATTAAGGTCTATATTTATTAATGGCATCATACCATTTACTGTACGGAACTGTATGTACTGTGTCTTACCAAAATTCAGTGGGAGTCCGTTTACAAGGAACCACTTAGTAATTTTTTGAAAGACATTATTGACAATTTTATCAGTTAATTCTTGTTTGTCTGGTGTGATTACTATAATTGTATCATCAGCAAAGAGAACTAACTTTGCCTCTTCTTTAATATAGAAAGGCAAGTCATTAATATATATTAAGAACAACAAAGGACCCAACACCGACCCTTGTGGAACCCCATTCTTGATAGTTCCCCAGTTTGAGGAATGTGCTGATACTTGCATATTATGAGAACTGCTTATGTCAGCTTTCTGCACTCTTCCAGTTAGGTACGAATTAAACCATTTGTGCACTGTCCCACTCATGCCACAATACTTGAACTTCTCTAGCAGGATTCCATGATTTACACAATCAAAAGCCTTTGAGAGATCACAAAAAATCCCAATGGGTGATGTTCAGTTATTCAGATCACTCAGAATTTGATTGGTGAAAGCATATATGGCATTTTCTGTTGAAAAGCCTTTGTGGAAACCAAACTGACATTTTGTTAGTACTTCATTTTTACAGGTATGTGAAGCTACTCTTGAATACATTACTTTCTCAAAAATTTTGGATAAAGCTGTTAGAAGGAAGATTGGACGGTAATTGTTGACATCAGATCCATCCCCTTTTTTATGCAAAGGTATAACAATAGCGTATTTCAGTCTATCAGGGAAAATGCCCTATTCCAGAGAGCTATTACACAGGTGACTGAGAATCTTACTTATCTGTTGAGAACAGGCTTTTAATATTTTGCTGGAAATTCCATCAATTCCATGTGAGTTTTTGCTTTTAAGCAAGTTCATTATTTTCCTAATTTCAAAGGGAGAAGTGGATGAGGTTTCAATTGTATCAAATTGCATAGGTATGGCCTCCTACATTAACTGCCTAGCGTCTTCTAATGAACACCTGGATTCCACTACATCCACAACATTTAGAAAATGATTATTAAAAATGTTTTTAGCTTCTGACTTTTAGTTTGTAAAGTTTTCATTCAATTTGGTGGTAATACTGTCTTCCTGTGCTCTTGGCTGACCTGTTTCTCTTTTAATAATATTCCAAATTACTTTTTATTTTATTATCACAGTTGCTGATTTCAGACATTATACACATACTTCTGGACTTTTTAATAACTTTTCTTAATATAGCACAGGAATCTATATAATGTTTGAAGTTTCGGGTTCACTACTCTTTCTTGCTGTCAGATACATTTCCTTTTCCAGGTTACAAGGTATTTTTATACCCTTAGTAAGCCATGGTTTGTAACATGGTTTCTTACGAGTATATTTAACTATTTTCTTGGGGGAGCAGTTTTCAAATGCATTTACAAACGTGTCATGAAATAAATTATATTTTAAATTGTCATCACGTTCACAGTACACCTTATCCCAGTCTAACTGCTGTAGGCCTCCTTGAAATTTGCAATTGTTAAATCATTGTCTGAGCATACTACTTTGGAGGACTGTTTAGTACTGCTGAGTGGAGCTATGTCATATATTGTAACTAGCGGTGCACCATGATCAGAAAGACCATTGTCAACAGGCTGAACATTTATCTGGTTAAACTTATCTTATCAGTGAGCTGCTATCCTTTGCAACCCGAGTAGGAAATTCAATAACGGGTGTCAAATTGAAAGAACCGAGTACTTCTTAAAGGTCAGTTTTCCTATTACCCTCTTTCAGAGAATCTACATTGAGATCCCCACAAATAATAATTTGCTTCCCCCTGTCTGACAGCACAACAAGGAGTCCAAAATTTTCAGAAATATATGACAATTTTCCAATGGGGCCCTATATACAGTTACCATTACAAATGTACCTTTATTTAATTTAAGCTCACAGGAACATGCTTCTATATGTTCCCCTACACAAAACTTTTTGGTTTCTATCCCTTTTGCACATCCTTTTGACATATATGGCAACTCCTCCTTTCTTCATATTTTCTCTAATTACATGTGCAGAGAGCTTATACCCACTTACATTTACTTTATCCATATCAGTAACATAGTATATCTATTTCATCCTCAGCTTCTAACTCTTGTAAACAAACCAGAAGCTCATCTACTTTATCCTTTAAACTCCCAATATTTTGATGAAATATACATACATTATTTTTAATTACACTTTTATGAGAACCTTACCTTATTCTAACATTTGCAGTACTCTCCTGTCTTAGTTTCTCATTGTGCTCAGGCTTAGTTCCCATACCAGTGGTCACATGGTTTTCAGAGAGGCAGATTATGTCAACTGGGTTGAGTGACTTTAGTTCATCAGTCCAATTACCTAGGACTGAGATACAACTTGGTGGAGATAAAATTTCCGGTCATTAGTGAAAATTTATAATTGACAGCTGTGATTGGTAATCCAGTGTGCTAGAATTGTGCTGCTTAATTTCTTTCCTTAACTGAAGATTTGTTTCAATTCTGACCTCTTGTAGAACTTGACATCTTTCTGTCTTACCTATCCTAAAAAAGGTGCTGCTCAAACACCTGTAACCACTGGTATTTTACTATTCATGGCAGAACCTCCTCGCTTAAATATCCAGCTATTACCAGAGCAAGTTTACCCTTTCCTGTTGAGATGTAGGCCGGGCCTGGTATAGTCCCACATACTGAGAGTATCAACAGGAACCACGCCAGTATGTACCCCTGCACCCAACTCAAGCAGCTGTTCGAACTCCACATTAACTCTCCCAACAGAAGAGTTCAAATGAGGCCGGTCATGGCGTCTCAGAACAGATACAAATTCAACATTGGTGTGTCTCGATGCCGACGCGATCATTACTAGGTCACACTCTATAGTGTACCCAGGATCTCTGTCGGTACTGTTCTCTGGCCCTCCGACAATAACCACGGTGTCTTCCCTGGTAAATCCTTTTCAGGGTGAACCTAAATCCTCTGTCACCTGATACAGACTAGCACTTGGTTTGAAAAAATTTGTGACCTGGTATTCTGGCCCTAATTCCTCCTGCAGAAGTTGACCTACACCTCTGGCATGAGAACTGCCGAACAACAAAACTTTCTTCCTTTTCGATGACTTTCCTACATTCTCTTTCAATTTCCTGTTGAAAGTTTGTTGTGTCCTGTCTACACCTACCTCTGCTTGAGGCTCATCAGTTTCTAACTGAAGCAACTGGTCAAACTTATTTTTGACATTCACCACAATACTGTCAGACTTAGTTCTAGGCCTTTTCCTTCCGTTACCTGTTGCTACTTCCCACCTCTCTTTGCCCTTCTCTCTCGTTAACCTGTCCCGATCTTCCCTAGCCTGATCTAGCTTAGTCTGAAGGGCAGCAATTTTCCACTCCTGTTCGACTATCTTCCTATCTCTGCTGCAAATCCTACATAACCACTGATGAGCCTGATCCACTTTCCAGACACCCACGCCACTGCAGTCCCCCCAATGAAAAAAACTACTGCACCCATCACACCAAACACGGGAACTAGCAGTTCTACGGCAAGTCAGGCACTTCTCACTCATAGCAAAAATAATACTTTGGTTAGAATAAATCAATTAAATTACCGAAAATCAAAAAAGACGTTGCAAGAATGAAGCCTATTCACAAATGCATAATCAAGTTTCTGATTTAAAATTCCGCTGTTTTTCTGAGATCTGTATTAAAACAATGAAGGTATACGCTATTTATTATGTATTTCACTCGATGGAATGGAAAAAAAGGACAATTAAACGAGATACTTTAAGTTTCATTCTCCAAACACGTTACGAGAATTAGACCTATAAACAAATGTATATAAGCAAGTTTCTGATATAAAGTTACGCTGTTTTTCTGAAATCTTTATTAAAACAATGACGTTATACGGTAGTTTACTTGTTTGTTACCGAGAAACTAGTCAAATTAGCGTGAAACAAGAAACAAACACGTTTACAAAATTTAAGCCTAAACGCGACTTCGCAAAGTTACGATCTTTTCGTGTTTTCTGAAAAAATACGCAAAGAAAAGTGAAAAGTTTAACGGCAAGAGTAAACGATACATTAATGCACGTATTTAATTTGTTGTCGGAGTTAAACTAAATTATATTCCTGTCTAAATCACTCAACTTTCTGGAAATAGTTTATGGCGTCTCTTACTCGGCGGCCATCTTGGAACACCCGTTGCTTTTCTTGATAGTGCTTTCCCAGTTGCATGACCGAACATAGTAGTAGTAGTAGTAGTAGTAGTAGTAGTTTTATTCATCCGTAGATCTCTTTTTACAAGGATATAGGACATGTCAAAGTATTTACAAGCTTAGATCAATTTACAATAAGCTAATTCGTATACACATATATTTACAGACTTCTAGTTAGAGACAATCATTAGATTTTACTCCTGGTATACAATAATTTATTTACAAATAACTCATTAAATAATGTAATGCCACACTATTCACTCATATTTCCCTATCAGTCACTGCACACACTATACACACATTGTTTCATAGCACTTCACTCACTACATACACACACACACACACACACACACACACACACACACACACAGGTGATCCTTGGGCCATTTTCTGTACTGCAAGTTCCCATTTGCTATCCTGAAAAACTGAGTCAGCATCCCTTCATAATGAGTGAGATGTTGAGCTCAGAAAGAGGAAGAGGTGTTAGTATTGTGCTATGCATAGCTTGAGGGGAGAGTGTCTCTAGAAAGGAAAAAAGAAGAAATGCAGAGCTACCACGCTGACATAGATCAGAAGATGCGTTTTGGTATTAATTTTCAACGAATCACGTTTTAATTTTAGGAAGACATCATGAGAGACAATCGATAAACTTATACCTTCAAGAGAGAAAAGTGAGTAGAAACAGTGCAGAAACGGAAATATGTTGAGAAGCAGGAAGAGAAAAGACATATGTGAACTGAGGAGCCTGCTGTTACATTTAGATGAGGGGTCAATATCAGTTTCATATTAAATTCGCTGGCTAATGACAACACTGACTTTGTTAGACGTAATTATTGACAATTACGAGGGACTATATCGAATATCGAAAACAGGTTCACCGGCGATGAACGTAAAGTTGTTCGCTGTAAACGGATTATGATGAAGCACTTAACAGATCCCCGAAATTCAGCCTTGCGCTTAGGTACAAAACTATCAACTGTCCAAACGTAAGCAGTGGAAGGAACCCGAGTGTCACTGTTATGAAATTTTAGGCATGGTCTTTTAATTATACGCCCCAACATTGTAAAACATTCGCTGCATGATACTCGGTTCTGTTCTCATTCATGAAAAATAGCGGCATTGGAGAATCTAAGGCCGTAGAACCAATGCCTGAGAACAGATCATTCCGACGATATTTGAAAGCTTCATGCAAGCAGAGTACTATATGTACTGAATGCAGTATAGCATATAAGTTTCGAAGATATAATCTTAAAATATAATTTTTTCTTACTCCTTTTTAAGACTGCTTTTGCTTTTTATATTAAATTCTGAAAAATAGCTGTCATCCACCATCTTATTGGTTTTGCGGTGCACTGGAGTTAAAAATATGACAATAATTTAACAAATTTGTGAGAACTAACAGTCTCTAAAGACTGTTATGTTAAAAGCATCTGTCTTGAACAACAGGACTGAGGAAGTGTAGATGAAACAAGCAAGATTCAGAGTGGTAAAGAAAGCCTAAGCGAATCAGTGAGTCATTTACAGTCTGGGAAAGACTTCAGGAAGAGAATTAAGAAAAGGGTAGTACGATTTACCTACGCTAAGCTGGAAAGTTTATTTCCTCTATGGCTTTATCAGCGTTTTGCGAGTGCTTTACTGTATCTCATCTGAATTATCATTACATTCACTGATAATTAACAAAGGACAGACCTAGTCCACATTTATGAACACACTATCTAGCGCGTCAGATATATTTTGAGCAGTAATTGTTGGATGGAAAATGGTTATGCTTGAGTCATCTGAGTTGATAAATGAGAACCGTTTTCAAAAAACCCAAGAACTGAAAATTCGCAAAGAATGAGTTATACGTGAATTTGTGCACTTCTAATTGAGACGAATCGCTGAAGTAAATGGATCTTATTATAGCTTACTATTTACATCTTTAATTTTGCAGGCAAAATTGTGAAATTTTTCTAAACCTGACACATACAATAAATATTTTTGCCAAATGAGAAATCTACTTTATGTGGTGGACTTTTACTGTTAGTTGCCGACAATGTACCTCATTACTTGACAATCAGGGACCAAAGTTACATGCCCCTTTAAGGTTATTTGGTACCATTGAAAACAAACTCACAAAACTTGAAACCAAAAATTTAACACCACACAGTCATAAGGTTCTGAGCCACCATTATATCTTATGGGGCTGGGTAAGAGTTGTAATGTGCATAGTTTCATGGCCACTGCTAAGAGATTAACGAAAAAGAAGCTTTCGTTCAAAATGTTCGTAGCAAGACTTATTTGCATTAAAAAACTAAAAAACGGCAATGTCATCACCAAAGTCAGCACAACTCCTTTTCCTCTACGATCGTTGTTGAACTAAACACAGATGGTTTCAAGAACATTGATCAATCAGCTGCCAAAAAACATAAAACCATTCGAGTTTCAAGGAAGCTGATGATGTATAGAAACTAAAGAGATATTTTGATACATTGTCAGAAGAATAGCGAGAGCTCTATAGGGAGGCCCTAGAGGGTTACAGCGAACAAGGCAATGAAACTAAAGAAGTACCGTACCTTAATGAACACTTATATTAAATTTTTATTTTTACAATAGCAAAGCCTAGAACGTTATTTCTATAAAATTAATGATATGTAGATGTTCAATTTTGGTAGGAATTAATGATTTTTACACTCTTTTTTATCTTCAACTGAAAACAGGTAGGAATGTTTTGCCACCGTTGTATTATGTATCTGGAGATTAGTTAGGAAATATAATTTTGTAAAACATCAGGAGTGCGTATAAATTAGTCACGAAATTCAGTGGAATGTGTCTACAATTTTTTTAGCTGTTAGCGTTTGTGAAAATGTTCTCAAATCCATTGCGTTTCATTCTTTCATTAGTAGACCCAATGGGAAAACACCGCGTAAGTGAGATTCCCACATAACTTGTTGCGACTCCCTCTGGATTCGTGTTGCGCAAAATGCTGCGGCCGTCTAGAAGCTTTCTGGCGGTGAAAATGAAACTGAACGATGAATGCAAGACCCTAACCGCGAATGTTCTGGGAACTTCGTAATAGTCTACCAACAAAATCGACGAAATGAGCAGTGTCTTGAAATGAGGATATAAGATGAACGTCAGCAATATCACAACAAGGGTAACGTAATGTAGCCGAATTAAATCAGATGATGGTGAGGGAATTAGATTAGGAAATGAGACACTTACAGTAGTAGATGAGTTTTGCTACTTCGGAAGCAAAATATCTGACGATGGCCGAAGTAGAAAGGATATGAAATACAGATTGGCAATCGCAAGGAGAAGGGAAATCGTTAACATCTAATATAGGTTAACGTGTTATAAAATCTTTTGTGAATGGGTTTGTATGGACTGTATACGTGTATGTAAGTGAAACGTGGACGACAAACAGTTCAGACAAAAAGATAATACAAACCTTTGAAACATCGTACTACAGAAGAATGCTGAAGATTGATGGGTAATTCACGTAACTAATGAGGGGGTTCTGAACAGTACTGGGGAGGAATGAATTGTGGCAAAACCTGACTAGTAGAAGGGATAGGTTGATAGGATACATTCTGAGACATCAAGGGATCACCAATTTGGTACTGGAGGAAAATGCGGAGGGCAGAAATCATAGAGGCAGACAAAGAGGTGAACACAGTAAGCAGGTTCAGAAGGATGTAAGCTGCAATATTTACTCGAAGTTGAACATACTCGCACAGGATACGTAGTATGGAGAGTTGCATCAAATCAGCCTTCGAACGGAAGACCACAACAATAACGACAGCTACCACAATAATAACAACAAATCAACGTACCCTGCATGCGGTACCTCTGTGGTAAGCCTAGTACCATCAGACTCCACGTTATCGTAACGAGATACTGCGAGGGGAGATCCTATTTGCTGTCTTTTTTATCCTATTCTATTCTGTTGTAGGAAACTCCTCTACTGTTCTAAGGGTTCCCGTATGGTTTTATCGATGTCTAAACATCTCTAAATTAACAAAATAAAGAACGCATTGTAAGGCTGTTAGTTGTATCCGTCAAGAGTTACAAATAATTATATTAATATGTATGTCAAAATATTAACTCTCCAACACTTAAATGGGTGATACTTTTATGCTCATCGACACATAAGTCGGTTAGAAATCGATTACTGATGTGTAAAGAATGGTATGGAATAAACTCAGCATTCCACAACATTTCCTGGATACGTAGTGTGATCGCTAATATTAAATTACATACAGGGTGAGTCAGGAGGAAAGGTACATGCTTTGAGATGCGTTAGTATTAGTGATTCAGAACAAAAAACTTCAGGTGGACATATGCCCTAGTGTGAATGGTTTCCGTGATAGAACACGTTTAATATCACGTTTGTACGTTTCTCTTTAATAACTCGAAAACCGTCCACTCCAACGAAACGTGTCTCAGTACACAATTAAACTAAATTTAATTTGTTACGAAAAAGGTCCTATTTATTTTTTGTCTACCATTAACAGCTTGCGGCGAGATATCTCAAGGATACTGAAAATTTCGCTCGACGCACGTGCGCTTTAGCTGCTTTTTGTAGGCCAGTTTGAGGTAGTTTCCTGACTTGATGCACCACAAGAGTCGTGTATCAAAATGTTCGTCTCAACTACATCTATATAACTGTGGTACGTTGTAAACAATGACAATGAATAATACAGAAAATAAATAGAAATCTGCGTTGAAAGTGTTCTATCTCGAAAACAATTCGGAACAGGGCATATCTCCACATTAGGATTCTTTTTCAGAATCACCAATGCTATCACCCGTCAAGACACGTACCTTTCCACCTGACTCACCATGTATGTCAGTATCAAAACCCAGTAGTTTACTATGAGTTTTACTCAGATAGTGTGAAAGTATCCTTATAGAAACAGTACGTTGTTTAAATGTAGTAACAGTGCTGGCAAAGTTAATTGCAGTCAGTAAACTCACAGCGACGAAACACTTGACAAGGCGTTCTAAGGAACTTGATGTTTCATTGCTCAGTTGCTAACTCAAGACAGCATACAAACTGGTGGACAGCAGAGAAAACAGTCAACATTGCGGCCCATAATCTATCTTTAGGAAGAGCGTTAATTCGTTCCAGATAGAGAGTGAATGCTACGCAATGGCAATGGCTATGAAATCAAACCGTACCGATCGGACGATCTGGGACAGCGGCGGTACGGCTGGTGTCCCACGGTTGGTCAGCGGCGAGAGGGGCCATTGCAGTTACTGCACCACTTCACTGAGTGTACTGTAGACACTGATGTGGACCAATGCCATTGAATCTGGTGGAGTGTTTTTTGTCGTTAGTATTACGACTGGTTTGATACAGACCACCTCGAATTCCTATCCCGCGCCAACCTTTTCATTCCAGAATAGAACTTACAACCAGCATCCTCCACTATTTGTTGGATGTGATCCAGTCTCTCATCGCCTGCAGTTTTGATCTCCGACATCTCATGAAAGTTACTCCCTGCCGTCTTAACTGATATCCTATCATCCTGTCCTTTCTTCTTGACTGTGTTTTTCATATACAGGGCATTTCAGGAGGAATGGTAAATATGTATAGTGATAGTATAGACGAATGTCCATAAAAAATTCCATATAACATGTGCCCAATTTTTAATTAGCACTGAGATACATTTGAGTACAATGCGTTTTTCGTTTCGTGTTTTGATCCACGGGTTGCTATGGCTTGCTATGGGCATATTTATCGAATGCCAGCAGTAGAATGAAATTGCGCTTTAGTCTACGTTGAGGTTAACATTGTTATTTTTTGGTAAAGTCTATTGTAGTTTAGCTTGTAAACATGTCACACGTATTTATACTTGCTGACTATGGGGTTAGTGATGAAATCGCTGCTGCTGCTTGTAGAGAATATGGCATACGATTTCCTAACCGCAGACTGCCAAACTCAAAAGTGTTTACTCGTATGTTCAATGCACTGCAGGACACTGGTGTAGTGCCCTGCAGTCATATTGCATCTGAACGTATAAATGAACAGACTATGGAGGAAGTAGAATACATTAATCAGTCGATAGAAAGAGTCCTTCAACAAGCATCCTAGAATTTCGTGACGTATCTGTGTTCCACATGTAAGAGTATGGCTGACATTACGTATGCATAGGTTCCATCCGTATCATTTACAGCTCATTCAACACCTTCGAGCATGAGACGAAGGTAGACGATTGAAATTTTGCTACTGGGTACTTGAAAATCGCCAGGTAATCTGGTAATCCCATTTTTACTCTTCACTAATGAAGCCACTTTCAGTCGTGAAAGCATCAAAAACACTCGTAGTACAATCAGTGGTCTAAAGAAACCCACATCCATTGCGGAGATATTTCCGAAATACCTTCTCTGTAAATGTGTAGTGTGGCTTGATATACAATCAGTTGATTGGGCATGTCGTGTTACTGCATCGTCTTACATAGCCCCTTCATGTACACGTTCTTGAAAATGAGCTTCCAGCATTATTGGAGGGTATTATTTTGGCTACAAGAATGCGTATACTTATCCAGTGCTTCTAAGATAAGAAGCCATCTTCGTTCTGCTAATGGACTTGCCAAATAGGATTCTTGGAACTGAAATTCTTATTTGCTAATAATATAGATGACAGTAGTACGCTTTAGCAAGCAATGTAACCGTAGTTTGGCATGAACAACACAGGAGAAATATGTATTGTTATAGCGTCAGCTGACACTCAGTGTAACTATCTGTATAATAAAGCAGCAAAGTAATGATCATAACAAGGAAAAGATTAGTTTATGGTGGAGCGCATGTGGTTCTTTTATCAGTTGAACTACTGAAAAATACTGTCACTGAAATAAGTTTCATTTCATGTGACTTCTGAAATTTTCCCGGCGTATTTGTTCTTCTAATAATTTCCGGGTATGCAGCAGGATCCCGTCGACATTCGGCCACTGGATCCGGCTGCATACCCGGAAATTATTAGAAGAAGTTTCATTTCTTCTGATTATAAGTTGTATTCTCAAAAAATGGTACAAATGGCTCTGAGCACTATGCGACGTAACGTCTAAGGTCATCAGTGGCCTATAACGTAGAAGTAATTAAACCTACCTAACCTAGGGACATCACACACATCTATGCCCGGGGCAGGATTCGAACCTGCGACCGTAGCGGTCGCTCGGTTCCAGACTGTAGCGCCCAGAGCCGCACGACCACTCCGGCCGGCTTGTATTCTCAAGGAACATTCACTTCCTCATACTGTTTTGTACAAATTGATAATTCAGTGCCTGGATCTAGTATGCCTTGAATAATTTTAGCCAGTTGTTTATCACAGCACAAAAATTTTAGAGAATGGGAAGTGAACGTCGTTAATGCAGTAGTTGCAATATTAAACTTAAATAATGGTCAAAAGTTAGCATGGGAGCCCAAAAAATAATCTGCGGATAGACTCAGTTCTAGGCTGAACATTTTAGTATCAGCACAATATGAGAAACACTGCTGACTATATGCACATGAAATTTAAAAAAAACTGTAATTTCCTAACCTGCACAATAATTAATCATTATGCTTGTTCTTCAAAATCTATCAGCTAGTACCTACTATTAATCATCACAGTTCCTTTATGTAACTGTAAGACTGTACTGAGATTTCAATAAGAACACTCTTTAAGCTCAGTACTTTAATTCTTTTTTTGGCAATTATACTTTAGTGAAATATAAACTGTCCTGTTATGAAAACTACGTGGACTACTCCGCAACTTAGGCTCACTGAATGATTAAGAAGTTTACTACTCCACAAAAGTTATTAGATTTAGTTAAAGAAGGTAATTACTTTTCAGTTCAATAAATGAAATACCAGCACTCGGAATAGAACAACGTCTAGGTAAATGATTAAGGATAAAGTAGGAGAGCTCTACACGAAATATAAATAACACAGACTTACTATTGAGTAAGAAGCCGCACAACAGGCCCATGCATTAGGCAGCACTCGGTGAGTTTGGGATGAAGATAGCAGCAGTGTCCATCGCCTGTAGCTATTTGAAATTCTGGCGAAAACACCCCTGGCTCTTCCGTGTAACAACTCTGAAAAGTCTCTTATTAGCGTCGGATTTTCGTAGCAGAGAGATAACCAAAGTATGCCATGAATAATACCCCAAGTTACCCAAGCTACATTATGTAGTCTTTCTGCTGCTCTTACTTCATTCAGTTCATAAGATGCGAACACTTCGCCTGCAAAGGCAGCTCGACAGCCAAACCCGCCTTTCCTGTTCCCGCCAACCCCCTTTCGTTGCAGAGGGACTTTTCTCAAAACTTTACCTCATTACAAACCTAAATACCATGTGCAATAACAAGTGTAACAGGCGAAGTTTCAATATTTACATTGCCTTCCAGGACATTACGTTTTCAATTACATCCATAGAATAATTGCAATTACATAAATGGTCAGAAACAATGAATAAAAGGTTTGCATAGGTGTTACGTCAACGAGATTGGTGATATAGAAGTTGCATTAAGTAAAAACACACAAATAACTTAGATAACACTAAGTAAGATATAAGTAAAAACAATACTATTGCTACAAGGTTCAGTGAAAAATTACGTCGACCTAGAAAAATGTCCGGAAATGTAAAATGTTACAAGATATTCGAAAATCTCACAAAAGTAGGAATAAATTGTAGGGAAAGGTATAAAATATGTTCGAGAACCGAGACTGAAAGACCAAAAACGATGTGTTCGATTTAAAATTGGTGTAAGACAGGGATGCATTCTTTCATCCTTCCTGTTCAATCTATAAGTTGAAGAAACAATGACGAAAATAAAAGAAACGTTGAAGAGTCGGATTAAAATTAGGCTGAAAAGATATCAGTGATAAGATACGCAGATGAAGTTGCTATCCTCAGTGAAAGTGAAGGAGAATTATAAGATCTGTTGAATGGGATGAAAATTCTAATGAGTTCGTAGTGTGGTTTGAAAGTCAATCGTAAAACGAGAAAACTAATGAGAACTAGCAGAAATGAGAACTGCCTGAGGCTTAAAACCAAAATTGGTGATCAAGAAGTAGACAAAGTTAAGAAATTTAATTTGAAGAAGAAATTTATGAGAATGTTCGTCTGGGGCACACCATTACATGGTAATTAACCAAGCACAGTTGACAAACGGTAACAGAGACGAATAGACACATTTGAGGTGTGTTGCTACAGAAGAATGTCGAAAATTTTCTGGACTGATAAGATCAGGAATGAGAAGGTTCTCAGCAGAATCTGCGAAGGAAGAAGCACATGGGAAACACTGACAATAAGAAGGGACAGGATGATAGAAAACGCGTTAAGGCGCCAGAGAATAATCACCGTCGTGCTAGAGGGTTTTAGAAGAGTCAGACTGCAATACTTCAAGGAACAGTGGACGACGGGTGCAGGTGCTGCTCAGAGATGAAGAGGTTAATGCAGGAGAGGCATTTTTGTGGGCCGCATCAAATCAGTGAGAACAACGATAAAAACTTAATTGCTATGGAGGCAGGGAAGACGCTGAAGAGCTCTGTATCAAATAGCAATCGATCAATGTAAAGAAGTGTCGTTAATCTGAAGAGAGCCATGTGTCAGATATAGATTAAGAGGTCAATGATCCGTCGATATCAGGGGTGTTGTAGATAGAGAATAAACTAGGAAGGAATGAATTGATTGCTGCCACTTCGTAGGAATCATGGCGAAATCTCCTTGGAGTTGCTCGAGAAAACAAGTGGAATATTATCAGGCTGGCGGGTCTGTGTCAACCTCGTACTCTCCGCATGCGAATCAAGAATTGTAAGTAAGGTCTTACCTCACTCCACCCGACTAAAAACTCGAAACGTGTCCTATTGAATTTAGGTGCCTCTACAACATGAGTCACACAATTTTCCATATACCACTTTACGATGGCTGTTTTGTGACTGTCAAGCATTCGACGATTCAATACTCTAATTGGGGATAAAGAAACAGTCGCTATGAACCTGGATACTTCCACATCTACATGTTCCTAACGCAGGAAATAGTCCCGGAACAATTTGAACATTCGTGTTAGCAACAGAGCCACTGTGATACATCATAGAATAAGAACATCATCTCAAAACTACTACCTACATCCACATATACATCTACACTGCATAAGCCATCTTACAGTTTTTTTATAAAATTAAATAGTTCCAACCGCGTAAAGATGTATATTTATTTACTGGTGACGGGATTAGACCACTGTTCTGGTCATCAGTAGACCGATCACGCTATGGGAGTCTGCTGAAGCTGGCAAGAAGCAGGCCTATAACGACTCACTGTTTAATTCACGAATGGCTCGTGTGTGAATGGTTGTCACTGAAGCTCCGTATGAATTCTAATATGTGTAGTTTTCCCGTCGTGGTTATTTCGCGAGAGTTACGTGGGAGGAAGTAATTTTACCAGACGTGTAGACTCGAAATTTTTTTGTGGCGTTGGTTCTCTATATGCTTGAAGTAATTTTGAGGCAAGACATACAGATCAAATGTCGCACGAACGCTTTCGCTGGCATGAGTTTTATTTGTATGAATCTCCCATTCTATATCTGGCAGGCCGAAGTCTTTCCCTATTACATTAGCATGATCACGATATGTAATCAAGATATATTCTCGATGTTGTCACTGAAGCGCTCTTCTGCTTCTGGTGACAAAGATTGTCTGTGAAAGTATATGACTGTGTGTTCTACCCATTTATCAAACTGAGTTTCAACCAAACTATTTAACGTTCGGCATCCGCAATAGAATCACTAGATGCTATAGGATAACTTACGGCATTAAATACGCCACTACACTGACGCCTAGCGTAACCATGCAATATATATCCCAATTACATTTTGATATTTCGCTGTTGTTCATTTCCAATATGTCAGCTTTCTATTCCTAATGCTACGTAGACTTTATCGATACATGGTATAAGTAGACTCGACTTACGGACTTAGAGGACAGGCTCTATACACCAAACCCAGAACAAAAAGTCTAGTAAACATGGACTGTGAAATGCATATCTTGAGAGCTATGAACACTTGTTCATGTTCGATACTGTCAAATAGATCTCTTCTACTGCAGGCTCTTAGCTTTCTGTATTTTTTTTTTTTTGGGGGGGGGGGGGAAGGGGGAGGCAAATGAGATGGAATGAAACAAGAAGAAAAATCTTGTACGCTTGGGCTCCTCAGCAGGAGAGTTGTTTCACATAGCGAAGACGAACAAGTGTTCATCGCTCTCAAGGTAAGCGTTTCTGAACCCGTGTTTGCTACACTGTTTTTTCTCGTTTTCATTTAAAGATCATCGTTTTCGTTTTCAGCCTGTAAATCTAGTTACACTCCGTATTACTAAAACGCTATCTGGAAACACGGTACCTGTTGCAGAGTAGGAACAAAAAAATTAATTTTCCATGTTTCGTGCAATTATTGACGGAATTTACAAATTTAAAATGCTGTCATAATCTAATGATCAATAGGAATAATCTTATGTTAGAAGTTAAACACAATACGAAAAGTATCACAGATAATAACTCTGTGTGTCTTGAGGCAGGCTAACTGACGCCTCGCAGGTACACGGACTTCATTCATCTAGTATTTGGGAATGAGTGCACGTAATGACTTCCAACATACTTTATACACAATCACATATACTTACGAAGTATTTTCTGGCTGACGTCCTCCACAAAATGATTAAAGGAAAATAGTTTATCGCTTACTTCCTGTTTAGATGTTCATGTAGTCTGGAATCTGCATGTAGCATGACAATTTAATTTATTATTTCTTTACATTAAACTCTATTTGCAACACAATTTACCGACGTTTTTCAACAGATCAGTGAAAATACCTGAGAAATTATTGAACACTACGTCACATGGTTCAGGAGGTACAACGCCGTAAGTATAGAGCAGCATGAAAAACTAGCTTTTGCTGTAGTGTTAGCATTGGATATAGATCAGGTAAATCATTTGCTACAAAAAATGGAATGCCACTAGGATCTCAACTGGCCCCAATACTCTTTAGTTTGTATACCAGTGACTTGCTGTATACAACCAGCAATAGGTTTTTCTATGCGAACTACTTATCAGGAGCAATTCAAACCGAAACCCTCTAGATCGTTCACTTTCGTACAAGAGGCGTCTGGAAAATACGAAACAGGAAGTCACTACTCGTTATAATATCATTAGGAAGTTGGCTGGGATTTCGTAGGGAGCTGACGCATGAAAACTGCGAACCGCGGCTTTGACCATGGTGCATCAAGTGCCTGAATACTGCGCGAGTGCTGATACCAGGAAGAGTGGCGTCCACTTGGTGCACTGTATGAGATTCATCGCGGGCACAGTGAAATCCACACCCAATCTTACCTGCATACCATCAGTATATTCCATTACCAGAACTAACATGGACGGATGCCACTGGAAGGGAATTTACGAATCTAAAAGATCGAAACCACCCACAAGTCCTCCTGATCCACGAGATCCTAAATATTCCTGCACCAAACCGTCTTATATTACTGAATCTTTTGTGGGCTGAGATCTTCGAATAAAACTTTGAAATTAAAGGAGACGCAACGAAAACGGAACTCAGGAACTCAGCACCAGTACACAAACAAGACCCAACAAGACTGGGATTCGATATTGTACTGTAATTTATATAAAATTACACTGTGCGTTCAAAAGTGTCCGGACACCCCTAAAAAAGATTTTTCGTATTAGATGCATTGTGCTGCCACCTACTGCCAGGTAATCCATATCAGTGACCTCAGTAGTCATAAGACATCATGAGATAACAGAATAGGGCTCACCGCGGAACTCACGAAACTACGAACGTCATCAGGTGATTGGATGTCACTTCTGTCATATGTCTGTAAGCGAGATTTCCACGCTCCTAAACATCCCTAGGTCCACTGTTTCCGATATGATAGTGAAGTGGAAACGTGAAGGGACACGTACAGCACAAAAGCCTACAGGCCGACTTCGTCTGTTGACCGACAGAGACCGTCGAAAGTTGAAGAGGGTCGTAATGTGTAAACGGCAGACATCTATCCAGACCATCACACAGGAATTCCAAACTGCATCAGGATCCACAGCAAGTACTATGATAGTTATGCGGAAGGAGAGAAAACTTGGATTTCATGGTGGAGCGGCTGCTCTTAAGCCACACATCACCCCGGGAAATGATGCCTCGCCTGATGTAAAGTGCGTAAACATTGGACGATTGAACAGTGGAAAACCGTTGTGTGGAGCGACGGATCACGGTACACAATGTGGCGATCTAATGGCAGGCTGTGGGTATGGCGAATGCCCACTGGATGACATCTGCCAGCGTATGTAGTGCCTGCAGTAAAATTCGGAGGCGCTGGTGTTATTGTGTGGTCGTGTTTTTCATGGAGGGGCCTTGCTCCTCTTGTTGTTTTGCGTGGCACTATCACAGTACAGATCTACATTAATGTTTTAAGCACCTTCTTGCTTCCCACTGTTGAAGAGCAATTCAGGGATGGCGACTGCTTCTTTCAACACGATCGTTCACCTGTTCATAATGCACGGCATGTGGCGGAATAGTTACAAGACAATAAAATCCCTGTAAGGAACTGGCCTGCACAGAGACCTGATCTGAATCCTGTAGGACAAATTTATGATGTTTTGGAATGCCGACTTCATGCCAGGCCTCACCGATCGACATCGATACCTCTCCTCCGTGTAGCACTCAGTGAAGAATGGGCTACCATTCCTCAAGA
This sequence comes from Schistocerca gregaria, assembly GCF_023897955.1. NCBI lineage: Eukaryota > Metazoa > Arthropoda > Insecta > Orthoptera > Acrididae > Schistocerca > Schistocerca gregaria. The sequence goes on from NC_064920.1 coordinate 921,985,483, forward strand.
AGCTTTCCAGCACATTATTGAACGTATGCCTGCAAGAGCAGAAGCTGTCATCAAGGCTAAGGGTGGGCCAATGTAGGGCGCCACGAACTTGTAAGTCATTTTCAGTCAGGTGTCCGGATACATTTATCTCAAAGTGTGTAAAAGGTTGCTGTAGTTTCACATTGCCATACGACAAATAAGTAAATAGTAATAAAATAACTAACCTTACAACGCAATAGCGTAGTATCCAGTGTCTTTTCATGTTATCCGGAAGATTTTGAATAAACTGTGATAATAAAATGTAGCCCTGGAAGGAACTCGCTGTTTTTTATTTGTTTTGGAAACTGAACATTATGCGATTTCTGAAACTTCATTTCTTTGTTTTATTTTTGATTTCTGTGGTATGAGTAAGATTTTGGAGGTTCGAGGAGTGCAGAATTTATTACGGCGAGAAACGGCAGAGGTTAATGTAACAGGACATGATGACAATGCCGAACACATGGGTAGAGAGTGGAACTTACCTTCTCAAAGCTATCATTTGTGTTTCACGTAACATTTATTCCATTCCTTTCTGACAGACTGTACACAACCGTTTTGAATTGTTTCAAGTTGAAAGACAGCCTGGGTTGCAACGTTATTTTGGGGCATCATCAGATTACCTACAAAACAAGAAAACAATCCATTAAAAACAGACAGGAGAAGAGACATGGTCAGATTTTGTACGAGTAAGTGAATAAATTAACTAAAACATGGTTAAAATGGTTCAAATGGCTCTGAGCACTATGGGACTTAACATCTATGGTCATCACTCCCCTAGAACGTAGAACTGCTTAAACCTAGCTAACCTACGGACAACACACAACACCCAGCCATCATGAGGCAGAGAAAATCCCTCACCCCGCCGGGAATCGAACCCGGGAACCCGGGCGTGGGAAGCGAGAACGCTACCGCACGACCACGAGATGCGGGCTAACTAAAACATGTATTAAAGCCTAAGCAAATGTAAAAAGTTATAAAGCTCATATGTCATAGATTCAAAAAGAACTGGAGCTGGACATAATTGAATGAAAGAACTTACGACAATAAGCCACCCCCTGTATGACGGAGACATATATTTCGTACTACCTAATTTGTACGACTTCTTATATTTTGTATATATGCATTTAATCTGTATGTTTTACGTAGTTTTATATTCTCGTACGTGCCTTACGGATATTTTCGCGCACCATCTGCTTGTCTTTAGCCATACTAGCGCTGTGTGTGTTTTCTAGATTGTCATAGTCTTATCTATGTCAGCGCTAAACGGACCTTTTGCGTTGTGCACAGTTGATATCGCTTTTATGCATTTGAAAGCGGAGTGCTACTCTGTGCTACTATGACATTTTCAGCTGGTATGCTTAAGATATAACACAGTTTTTGAAAATTTTACGTCTCCTTCTTTCACGGGATGGCTTATTGCCGTAATTCCATTTAATTAGGTCCGCCACTCATTCTTTACAACTCTATGAGAGATGGTTTTTATAAGCCGTTATTTTTGAGTAGATTTTAATAGATAATTTAGTTTATTACAATATCTGATTATGCTCCTTCCTCTATTTGTTCTTAATGGATTGCTTTCTTGTTTTGTAGCCAATCTGATGATGCCCCAAAAGGGCGAAACGCGTTACTGAAAATAAATAACTTTGCAATGCAGACTATTTTTCTGTTTGAAATTTGTTTATTTCATTCGTTGTAGTGAGACATTTATGTCGACCTGTGGGACGGGTTCCTGGTGCACTGTGTAGCTGTTCTCGCAAGCGCCCACTCATGGCAGGTGTTGATGATACCTCTCGAGACTACAAATTAGAGGCGGATCCGCGCAACCAGTTCCACTGGTGGAGAAGCCCCGGCCATGTTCCTGCGCCCGACAGGATCCTCGCAGGCTATCAAACTCCCTCCGTTGTAAAGCCTCCGCCCCTCTCCACCGTGCGGTTACTCGTCCGCTATTACGCACAGCGGTTCGTGTTAATTATAATTTGGGGCTCCGCTTGAAGCCCTGCAGATTTCATACATCGGAATTAGTGTCCTGGCGGCCGGCCGGCCGGCCACCCACCCACCCACCCACCCCATCGCGGTTGTTAAATTGTGCTCTCGCGGCACTACGTTAGCGGGGACCGACGCGAAATTGGTATCCCGGCTCTAACGCGCTGAGCAAGAAATGGCGGGGCCGCTGCTACACGACGCGCCACTGCCGGGTTACCGCTGCTGCTGGTGCTGACTCGTTCATTACGAACGTCCACACGTCCGCTTTGACATACGCCCACCCCGTACGATAGAGTCTGGTAATTGAGTTCTCGGTCTGTAAGCGCACGGCGTAGTGCGCAGTACTCTATAGGCCTAAGCGGACGACTATTGCTACTGATACGTGCAAGGAGAACAGAATAGCACTTTTGTTCCTCATTACCGTCATGGCCCTCTGTTTGAACTATAAAATGCGTCTCGCTCAAAGGCCCTGTCGAGCATAGACCTTTCACAGAGATCCCGGACTTCGTGCAGTGTTACCGCTTCGGCGCTTGGGCTCTGTACGGGTTTTTTATTATTCACTTCTCGGAGCATCAACAAATCAATTGAAAATTTCAGAGTCGCCTTTCCAATGAAGCCCTCAAATTACACTGCGCGACAGAATTAAAGAATATTTTTTTTTGAAATCCCGTAATTTACACCCATTCCGACGCTTAAGTTTCAAATGTAGCTCAAATCTGGTCACAGCATTGCTCTGTAATGGTACAAAAGTGTGGCGTTCTGCGACATTACCCTCGGGCGCGACGCAAACAGCACATGTGAAAAAAAAAAGGTCACAACTTAGAAATTCATGTGAAGTGTAAGGTGTCACACTGGCACCAAACTCCACCACAGTGCTTCCCTTGGCCACAGTGGACGGTCACATACCACTGAAATACCTTCATAACCACCTGTCACCACCACCGCCATCTTTACCACGGCTCATCCCTTCTCTTTTCGCCTCTACTATGGAGTTCAGAACCAGGACGCCAAGCTTAGAAATCATGTAGGTTTCTTATGGTTGGCTGGGGAAAACGTTTCAAACATACCAACGCACAAAATTCATCACAAATTTCGCTGTTTAAAACCCTCAGAAGATTCAATCCTTCTCTAAACACAATGAGGGGCTGTCTCCCCATTAAAGATACTCTAATCACTTTAGAACGCTTGTTCTCGTGTACTGATTGTAACCACTTGGGGCTATTGAACCCATTGGATGAAATTTGAACATGATCCGAAGCAGCAGAGGATGTTTAAGCTTTTTCATCATTCCTATTACGCACTCTCCTGTGCCGTGACCACTGGGGCATGTTTGCTGCTTTTTATCACGTTGAGATTCGACAAATGGTTTTAAAGGGTCCCTAGTTGTTCCTACCTGTTCAGGGGATCGAAAATAGTAGTCATGCTGCTCTCCAAACGGGTGCGATCACGTTCAATACGTATGCAGCCACACAATATTCTTAGAGAAGGGTTGAAACGCCAGATGGTGTCAACAGTGTCAACGTTGTTGAAGAACGTCTTTCTGTTGCCCATCAGATTGCGAAGTGTCGTTTGCGACCGCAAAAGGTGTCGGAATCAACGTCCCAACGAAAGCGGTGGTTTCATTGACACCCTTTATGCCACTCCCTGACGCCTTTCATTTGGATTCTGGGCGGTTGTGTGTTTCAAACGTTTTCCTCGGCCACCCACAAGAAATCAGAATTATTTCTACTCTAAGCGTCACGGTTCTGACCTCCATCCACGCGTCAAAAGAAGAGTTGAAATGTGTGTAGGCGGGGATGTTACGACGTTCTGATAGTGAGACACGGAGAAATTCGTTGCCAGTCTGGCATTGTTAACCATCCTTACACGTCACATGAAGTACTGAATTGTAACCTTTCCTTCTCGTGTGTAGACTACTTGTTGTTCGAAGCGTCCTCGGGCTCCAGGGTGACGCCTCTGGGCCCATGCTTTTGTACCATTACAGAATGAATGTACAAGCACGTCTGTGGAAAATTTCAAACTTAGGCGTTATTATGGGTGGGAATTACGGGGTTTAGAACAAGTGATCCTTTAATTCCGTTGCGCAGTACACATTTCCCGCATACTATTGAGTAATCTAAAACACAACTGCCAGTTTACTTAAGAACTCAGTTTCTAAGTAAGTAAAATCAAATCCGTCATACAGCACACACACGCATGTTTTATACACATACAAAAGTCATCTAATATAACGAACGCCAAAATATTACGGGAACTCCACGAGTTCTAAGAATCTAAGTGCACCGTTGCTAAGAATATGAACACACTGGATGGAAACTTTTGCTTCACTTTTATCAACTCTGTAAGCTAGCCAATCAGGCTCTTCCCTGTGTTGAAGTTTGCCAGCGCATGAGCCCCTGATCTCCATTCAATCGCAGTGTTCTGATGACATAAAGTAAATTCCATGGTTCCGCTGTCAGTAGCAATGATTATAAACCACCTCATTTCCGCTTTAGCATTTGTTTGTATTTTGTATCCCGCTTTCTGTATACCATCGAGTCTTCGGTGTATGTGCCATTGTGAATGTCTCCTGTCCCGTGTTCTTTGCCCCATTCGCCGTTGCTGTCTACAGCTAGAAGACATCCAATAGAGTTGCAACTATCTGGTAGGGAAACGTCCCATTTGAAAAATTAAGAATGACAGTGCTGGAATAAACTTTTACGTTATTTTATACAGAGACAGCTGAGTAAAACTGAACGTACTAAGACAGTTCTCTCTTCACTTATTCTGATCAACACTAAACTGACACACAATATTTTTTAGCGCAACATATCCCTACAAAAATTGGCCTTGACTAACAATAACCTATACTTTTCATGAATAAATTACCTCACAAAAATCTTCGTTACTCGAGCTACTGCAATACAGCGAGCGCCAATACTGCCAGCTAAATAAAAGATTGTAACTACTGAAGGCATTAACTACTAATAGGCATAGTTAGCAAATGAATGATTATGATAGGGAACAAATAATGTATTTACTTTAATGGTGTTCAAAAGTCATCATATATATATCTACAAATTCATGACATCCATCTTTAGAAATTTCCTTTTTCTGGCGGACATACGTCCAGATCGTTCGCTTATAGTAACTACTCAAAACTTTCCCGTCTCTCTCCTCACATCCACCACTGCTGGCGTCTCACCTCCAACTGTCCAACGCTACGCGCTGTTCACATCCAACTGCCAAACACTACACAAGTGAATATTCCAACTGTAAGTCCAACCTGCCACAGATTGCACACAGCGCGCTCAGCGATTTTCATACACTACATGGCATTACCAACATAAAATCCTGAACATCCTACTTACAGTATTCCATTCTTTGCAAGTTGATCAGCCTTCTTATTCCCCTGAATCTTTAACCTTTTTTCTATTGAAACTCTGCACAGATCCCACTAGTGCTTTGGTTCGCATGTATTAGTCAGGTAGTGTGTCAGACACTGATCTTCGTTGGATTGGTAGTTCCTTAATAGTGACATGTCCAGAAAAATCCAAGTACTTACAGCAGCCTGCACCAGTTTGTCAGTCCTCTTAGCGCTTTGAATATTTTTTTAATGTGAGCACAATCAATTATCTGAGCCTGATATTAATGCCGAACAGTGTAACAACAATAGCATTATGGTATACAGCTTTCGGACTAGTAGCTCTATAAATCTCCATCCTCCCTTCGAATCATCGGCTAATGCACATCCACCACCTTGACAGTGCATGATTCGTATTTCGTGTGGTGTAGTAGCTTTTCTGGCCGTATAGTACGACTGCTCTTAGATGACAAGGCACACTTACCATACCCAAAATGCTCAGCTGTGTAAATAATATCTCTGCTTAAGACTTCACAAGAAAAATAGTTTGTAGCCAGGAATTCTATGAATGAAGGAAAATGTTCGGGACTCGCGAGTTACAGACAAGGAAAAGCATGTACCTTTTTATGATCAAGTTACAGCACAGGTAGATAACTAGAAATACAGCCGCATTAAACGTAGTTCACTGCTTCAGTTCTTATTGCTGCATTCCACATGCAAGAAAAAAACTTTACATGTTGAACTCATTTACTGAAGGACCGATCAAAACGTTTCCGTTTGAGGGCGTAGCTGCAGCGTTCTGCAACGTTGCGCGTGTCCGCTGCAGTTATGTAAGCACCGACAGATAGGAACGTAACTGGTGTGGCTCCAGGTCTTTCCGACATGAGTGTGATAAACGCAGAGATGTGAACTAAGGTAACGTTATTACCAAACGCGCCCAGGGAGCACCAACCTGCAGTTATTCTTCTCTTGGCTCCCGAAGAGCAAACACAGATAGACATCCATTGGAGAATGAAGAATGTGTATGTGGCAGCGTGTCTTTTGTAATACATTGTTGTGGGCTATGCGAGCTAACATTCCAAAGATGTTCGGACTGAAATGCGGTTTCTCTTCGTCGAAATATCTTGGCTCAGACTCGCCTGGTGGTTGAACCGCACGTGTCGCATTACACGCCCTAAATTAGACACTTGGGAACCTCTGGTAAAATTGCCTGGTTGATGGTAAGTTTGCGAAATACAGAGGTAATATAACACACAATAATAGTAATTATGATATCGGGAACTAAATTAATGAACCATAAATGATGTAGGTCACACAGTTGCGATTTGGTTAGAATAATGTTTATTCAGAAAGAAAAACTAGAAGCGGAAGTGGTCGTATTTAGATTTACTGTTACACTCGAGCGCCTATCCATTTGACACAATTCGATCATTCACAGTGTCATCGCTAAATACAAGTATAATATTCCACGTCGTTATCTTCACGAAAAGTTAGAGTTCACAGCAGGCGCGCGGCTGCTCACTGCTCAGAGACAAGTCCCACGATACTACATAGCGCGATATTTTCTAAGTCGTTTCACTTCATAGCTGCCTGTTTCACTTCATAGCTGCCTGAAGACCGACTGTCCGCTTTCGCGTGTCTAGCCGAACTGTACCCTTTGGTGTCTCCAGGCGAACGGTCCGCTTTCGCGTCTGCACCAGCACTGCCCTCTGTCCGTCCCCGGCCGCGTTTCCCGCGCGCCGAATTCCCTCTCTCAACTGAAAAAAAAAAAAAAATGGGTCTGAGCACTATAGGACTTAACTTCTGAGGTCATCAGTCCCCTAGAAATTAGAACTACATAACCTAACCTAAGGACATCACACACATCCATGCCCCAGGCAGGATTCGAACCTGCGACCGTAGCGGTCGCGCGGTTCCAGACTGTAGCACCTAGAACCGCTCGGCCACCCCGGACGGCCTGCTCAACTGACAAATGCAGTTCTTTCCTGAAGCCGTCCATCTGATTGGCTACAGCTTACTCCACATTGTTTTACATTTTATCATACTTAAATAATCAAAGATTGACCACTTCCACATTCTAAATAAAGTATCAATAACATGCATTACATAATAAGGGTTGAATCCCTTTACATAAAACCAATACAATTTCCTTCTTAGCTTTGAATACCATGGCCAGTAGCCTTGCACCAATGTGCTTTCTCATAAATAAATAAAGAACAAAAGTAACTATTATTCACTAAACTTTACAACAAACATTCTATTACACAATGATTCAAGAAGGTGTCATGCTGTCATCGTTCAGTGTGTTTTGTGTGGAGGAAATGATGACCCGATGCTTAACTGAAAATACCGAGAACTTAAATGTATTACATCTTTTAAGCAAATAAAGTTACGTAGTTGATATTTACAATGTTTGGCATTTTAATGATGTGCTTCTATGTGAAATGTCGATCGTTAAGATCGACCTAATTGATCAGATCTTAGCATTCAGGACATTGTTAAAATACTTGTTAATTTCACTTTAACAGTAAATCCTAAACTATTATACATATAATATATATTCAAGTTTTATTGGGATCCCCATGAAAATTTATGGAGCAGTGCTGATTAAAATTACTGTGGCTTGATTTCCTGTATTACTACAGACTTAAATATTTTACTAAATGTTTCCCTTTGTGGCCGATCTTAGGTCCGCCATATTTAACACTGCTACGGCTCCCTGTCCACACACCGCTTCTACTGGGTTTCCCTACGACGTAGGTTCTCGTTTGTCTCATTCGTACACTACAGCGCTTAGACCTTAAAAAGAAAGTTCAAATGTGTGTGAAATCTTATGGCACGTAACTGCTAAGGTCATCAGTCCCTAAGTTTACACACTTTTTTTTGTTTGGTCATCAGTCTACTGACTGGTTTGATACGGCCCGCCACGAATTCTTTTCCTGTGCTAACCTCTTCATCTCAGAGAAGCACTTGCAACCTACGTCCTCATTTATTTGCTTGACGTATTCCAATCTCTGTCTTCCTCTACAGCTTTTGCCCTCTACAGCTCCCTCTAGTACCATGGAAGTCATTCCCTCATGTCTTAGCAGATGTCCTATCATCCTGTCCCTTCTCCTTATCAGTGGTTTCCACATATTCCTTTCCTCTCCGATTCTGCGTACAACCTCCTCATTCCCTACCTTATCAGTCCACCTAATTTTCAACATTCTTCTATAGCACCACAGCTCAAATGCTTAGATTCTCCTTTGTTCCGGCTTTCCCACAGTCCATGTTTCACTACCGTACAATGCTGTACTCCAGACGTACATCCTCAGAAATTTCTTCCTCAAATTAAGGCCGGTATTTGATATTACTAGACTTCTCTTGGCCAGAAATGCGTTTTTTGCCATAGCGAGACTGCTTTTGATGTCCTCCTTGCTCCGTCCGTCATTGGTTAATTTACTGCCTCGGTAGCATAGTTCCTTAACTTCATTTACACACTACTGTATCTAAATTACCCTAAAGACAGTCACACACACCCATGTCCGAGGGAGAACTCGAACCTCCACCGGGACCAGCCGCACAGTCCATGACTGCAACGCCTGAGACCGCTCGGCTAATCCCGCGCGGCGCTAAGACCTCAATAGACGCAAGTGAGTTTCCCCATCTCGTGGTGAATATGCGCCCTTTTTGGAACTCGGTCCTGGACGACAGGGTTCGTTTTAAAAATTCCTGTAGGCCGACTCTTTCGACCATATATTTAAATGAGAGCGCAATGCTCGTTAACTCGCAAGTGATGCGCGAAGAGGTGCTGATGGTTCATGACAACACGTGCCCCATGTCGCCAAAGTTGTAAGCAAAAGTTACGCCAACTTAAATGGGAGACACTCGAACATTCGCCCTGTACGCTTGATCTCTCGCCGTGTGATTATCACGCCTTCCTTCCTATGAAAAGACCTTGAAGGGGCGCCAGTTATAATTGTATGATGGTATGGGGCAGGCAGTGACAGACTTCTTCGCGCAGCTGGACCTGGTGTTTTACCAAACAGATATCTTTAACGTAATCCGTCGGTGGGTTGATTACCCTAATTCTTATTGCAATTTTGCCTGATTCGCATATCGATTCTGTAATGTACTGCAACTTTTTGATCCCCCCTTATATCATTTAAGGAGGATGGTAAAATTTTCATGTTGTTTTCCGATTGTATTAGGTTCAAAAGAAAATGTCTTAGTAGAATTGGAAGAGTATGTTTTGCATCTTACACAATATAAAAAACGGACGACATCAGATTTGCATTGCATTGAAGTAAAACGTACGCCATGTGAAGCTATAGGTGTAAAGAATAGTGTTACATACGTTGCTGCCGAAGGATTTGAAATGAGCAGTTAAAGCGATAGAGTGGTATGGAATTGTGTAAGGGCCATCTTCCGGGTTTCGAATTTATTGTTAAATTGATTGTTTGCAATTATAGTGTTGCTTAGCGTTAACCTTAGTAGTGGGCCAGTGTAGTATGACAGCAACGGAAAGATGAGGAGTCGTTCAACTACTGTTAGGATGACGTTCTGCTCTCCCAGTCAGGCATTGCGGATTCGATGTACTTGTGAAGAATACCGGAATCCGTCACTAGTTCAGGTGGTCAAAACAAGAAAAGGGGGCTCCAAGACGCTATTTATTATACGTGAAGACTCAGTAGATGCAGGTGCGCGCAGCCTGTCGTCGATACACGGTCCGTCTTCGTATCGGTTAGGGTTGTGGCAACAATTCCTAGAGGTCAGTCGAGGTCATGGGTGGTACTGACAAAGGGACAATCAGGCCTGTTATACACGGATTTCGATGAGTCTTAATTAAGTTGTAGGGGGACTTGTTCTGAGCACCTGGCTATCGACTTTTATGCGACGGTCCCTAGTTTCCAGTGAGAACTATGTTAAAGCTTTATGCGTACTTCCCGTGCCTGTAACGCTAATCACGTTTCTGTCAATCGAGCATAGCACAGCGGCTAATTTCGCTGCTACTACGCTAGCGGTACGAGTTTCTGTCCGGCCTGTGTACTTATTATTTTTTTTATTTCGTCGTCTAGAATCTTATTAAATAGTATACACATCTGCGGGGGGATTCTAGGTACAGACGAAAATACTCAAACCTAATTTTGACCTCGATTGTGCATCTGTCAGCAGTACCTTTGCGAAACGAGTGGCCCTGTACAGACAAGGGTTTGAACTAGATTACTCATCCTTTCGCAGCACGGTACACCATAAATGCGCCAAGGAAAATAGTCACTTCTGTTTTCTTTTGTATGCAAGGACCATCTGGGATGTTTGGTCGGATAGTTTCAAGAACAACAGACGAGCTGTTTCAAAAATTAAAAAGGTTAACGGTAAATGACAACAACCAAACAGTTGCTGTTTGCCTATTGTCAATCACCATAAAGATTTTCAACTGTTGCTACTTCAGTCATGTTTAGAATTTTGCAATTAAAAGGGTAACTGTGACCTGCACGAAATGAAGAATGTTCATGAAAATGCCGGACGAAGCCATTTTAGAACCTACCGTTCTTCCGTAAATACGACAAGAAAAATTTCCTTACATTTAGATACATGAGGAATGCAGACTGATTACACTTTAGGATCAACTCTTTATAGATAAAAGAAAACCATGCACCTGCAACGTATAAACTATACCACTCAAATGAACACTTCTTTCCCATCCCTGTAATATTAACTTTTACTGGCAAGTTTAAAGTTTTCACAAAAAATCCAAAATCGCTAAAAATTTATACAGAAAAAGCTTTGACGGAAAATTCCCTAAAAAAGTTATTCTTTCATAATTCTGCACCAGTTTGAGCACCTGCTTTTGCAGGAATGATCAGTTACTCGTGTTTCGCATCGAAGTTAAACCTAAGACAATCTTTTTTAATGTAAGAAAAAGTAGTTTTCGCTATCGCTTTCGAAAACTCCATGTTTCCCAAGGCACAAGCTTCCATTAAATGTGCATCGTACTGTATGAATTTGTGTTTCCGCTGCTTCTACGACAAATACCTTCTGTAATTCTGTTTAGCACGGCGAGTGATGCAAGCTCTACTAAGCACGACGATTCTGTAATTTTAAGAGAGTGTGCTATAACGATTGAGTTGTTAATGAAATTACCACTGCGAAAATGACTATCTTTCAATAATTTTTTAAAAAATGGCTTTGAGCACTATGGGACTTAACATCTGTGGTCATCAGTCCCCTAGAACTTAGAACTACTTAAACCTAACTAACCTAAGGACAGGATACAACACCCAGCCATCACGAGGCGGAGAAAATCCATGACCCCGCCGGGAATCGAACCCAGGAACCCGGGCGTGGGAAGCGAGAACGCTACCGCACGACCACGAGATACGGGCTCAATAATTTTGCATGACAGTTAACAATGAAATGAAACAATGAAAAGAGAACATGCAGGATTGGATCCAGTAACCCCGGCAAGGCCGCGGCCAACCTTACCCACTGCTCGCATGATCGAAATATAATTAATCATATGGGTATAAGAGACATGCTTAAAAATTCAACCTCGATTTTCTCTGGCACTAGGTCGCCGTAAGAAACGTCACTAGTCAGCTAGTCGGGACAAATCGCTATACAGCATACCTAAAGCTCTTCAAAATCCGTGACTAACGGGTCTGACGGTGATCTTGTATGCGACGCTGGCGGCCAGATTAGGCTGTCGCATAGCCAGTGGTGGCCAGGGGAAGGCTTCACTGTATTCCATGGCATCCCGACGGCGCCGAACCTCGGACACTGAGGAGCGTATCTGGCGGCTGGCGGGAGGAGGCTGTCTGAAACGACACTCAATTCCGCTGCACCCTGACGCCGTTCTTTTTTCGTTGATCCCTTCGCTGCTCTTGTCTGACGGTATGCTATCGGGTCTGCATATTTGTAGCGCTCTTTGGATGAGTTGCTGGTTCTCTGACATCGACGGCATACACCGCCGACAGGCTCAATGCTCCGTAGATGAGTCGGTAATGGAGCCTCGCCACACGATGACGTAATGCGTGAGGCGATTTGCAAAAGCCACGTGCCTTCTGGACGCTAAGTGGATGACCGTGTCCTGAAATATTCCTGTATGTCGTGGTATTCCATCCGCCAAACAGCTCACCCAATACGTTAACTTTACAGTCACATTAATGGAATGTAATCTCTTAAAGCTTACATAAGTAAAATCATTGTGGGAAGTGGCAACAAAACCACTATTAACTTAGGTATGTAGAGTGTAAGAGACTGGCGATGCACGATGAGACTTTTGGAGAAACATCATCCGCACAATTCCGAAGACAGCAAGAGCCGACAAGTAGTAGAATTATCGCATAATCAGCTTAACAGCTCATGCATCCAAGTTGTTGACAAGACAAATACAAAGAAGAATGGGAAAGAAAATTGATGCTCTATTAGATTATGATCATTTTCGCTTTAAGGAAGTTAAAGGAACAACAGATACAGTTGTGACGCCGCGCTTAATACTGGAAGCAAGAATGAAGAAAAATGAAGATATTTGCATAGAATTTGTTGAACTGAAAAGAGCGTTTGATGATGTAAAATGTTTCAGGACAAGCACCGCGCCATGGCCACGAGCCAAGTTTTGGAACTATTATGCTGGTGGGGGCATTCACCCGGGTTCCTGTTGGATCTGTGGTAGCAACCGACGGGACGATTACAATCGCGTTCTAACTGAAAACTGCAGACCGGCTGCATCCCCCAAGCTTAGCGTCTTTTCCAATGGCGGTAGTTGCATAACTGTCCTTGTCACATGGCTGCAATCGTTCTACAGTCACTTCAGGAACTTGAAATGAAGTCACGTTTGTGTTTGGGCCACGTAACTGCCTCAGGTGGCCCGATGAAATTCCTCAGGAACGCTATGGGGTGCCATCTCTTGTCTTACAAACCACAGGCTCGCAGTTTATGGGAATTGCGGGATCTGCTCCTGGACATATGAGTCTACGAACCACTGGATATTTACCAGGGACTCGTTGAATCTATGCGAACAGAATCGCTACTGTTCTGAATTCCAAAGGTGACCAACAAGTTATTAATATTTTGGCTACTCATAGTACATTGATGTGACAAAAGTCAACGGATACATCCTAATATCGCATCGGACCTCTTTTTACCCGGAGTAGAGCAGCATTTCGACGTGGCATGGACTCAAAAAGTCCCTTGCAGAAGTATTGAACCATGCTGTCTCTATAGCCATCCATAATTACGAAAAAGTCGCTGGTGGAGGATTTTGTGCAAGGACTGACCTCTCTATTATATCCCATAAATGTTCGACATTATTCATGTCGGGCGATCTGGGAGGCCAAATAATTCGCTCGAATTGCCCAGAATGTTCTGCAACGCTGCATTGTCATCCGTAAGTATTCCATAGTTCTTTTGGGAACATGAAGTCTACGAATGACGGCAAATGGGCTCCAAATAGCCGAACAAAACCATTCCCAGTCAATGATCGGTTCAATTTAACAACTAGAGCTAGTCTGTTCCATGTAAGCACAGTCCAGACTGTTCTGGAACCACCACTAGCTTGCACAGTGCCTTGTTGATAACCTGGGTCCATGGCATCGTGGGGTTTCCATCACGCTCTAAGCTCACCGTCAGCTCTTACCAACTGAAATCGGGACTTATGTGACCGGGCCACGGTTTTATAATCGTCTGGTGGCCAGCCGATATGGTCACGAGCCCAGGAGAGGCGCTGCAGGCGATGACGTTCTGTTAGCAAAGGCACTCGAGTTGAGCTTCTGCTGCCATATAGCCCGTTAATACCAAATTCTGTCGCACTGTCCTAACAGGTACGTTCGTCGTACGCTCCTTGTTGATTTCTGCACATTATTGCTTGTCTGTTAGCACTGAGAATTCTACGCAAATACAGCGGCCCTCGGTCGTTAAGTGAGGGACGTCGGCCTCTGCGTGGTCATGGCGACACCTACTATCTGAATTTTTTTATTCTCGACATTCTCTTGACACTGTGGATCTCGGAACATTGAATTCGATAACGATTTTCGAACTGGAACGCCGCATACATCTAGCTCCAGTTATTATTCCGCATTGAAAGTCTTAATTCCCGTAGTGCCGTCGTAATCATGCAGGAAACCTTTTCACACGAATCACTTGATTCGCTGCCCTTTTACACCCTGTTTACGCTATACTGCCGCCATCTGTGTGCGTGCATATCGCTAACCCATGACTTTTGTCACCTCACTATATTAAGTAACATTGGCCAGCTCCAGGCAATGCTCAGCAAGTTCTTCGTGCCTTTTAAATGCAGTACACGGAAGGAGCATACCATAAACCTGCCGAAGTCCATGTTCGTCCAGCCACAAGGACAATTACTTCCAACCAACACTGCTTTGGTGTGGCCTCACCACTGCACACTGCACCTGATGACTGTGTTTGTGCTCGTTGACTGAGAGTTTCCCATTCTTATTGTGCGAGAGGGTGACAAACCCGGCGTGTCCTCCTAACAAACAGCTACTAACCCATGTACAATACCACATTCATATATTCACAACGTGTAGATATAAACCCACATCTTTTTCCATTAATATGCTTCAGCTTCAATGTTTCTAAAACATTATTTTGATGTAAAATTTTGTCTAATCATTCTGGACCAACGAGTCCATATGTTAACACTAGCTTAGCGATCGCTGCTTCGCTCGCGTGGTCTGTATGGTCTGGTTGGTTCAAATGGCTCTGAGCACTATGGGACTTAACATCTGAGGTCATCAGTCCCCTACAACTATTTAAACCTAACTAACCTAAGGAGAACACACACATTAATGCCCGAGACAGGATTCGAACCTGCGACCGTAGCAGTCGCGCGGTTCCAGACTGAAACGCCTAGAGCCGCTCGGCCACCGCGGCCGGCTTCGGTATGGTCTGCACAGATTCTTTTTCGTTTTCTTTAATCAGATTTTTATGTGGTTCACAAATCGCAACGTCTTCTAAACTTTTCACTGTAAGGCCATAGAAACAGGGTGCTTCTGACCAAAAAGCGATTTTGATAGCTGGAATCCTAGGTTTTTTATAACCTTGCCTTTGTGTTCCTGTGGTGATATTTCCATAGGAACTTTCGTCCAGTGACACGTATTACTTTATATCTAACCGAGAAGTGAAATACCAATTTTCACAGATTAAGCTTTTATAACATTTTGTATAACGAAATACGAAGGTTTCCCAGACAGCATTTTTTTTGTCATCCGAAAACAATGCTACGAATGCGAAACGTTAAGCGTGTATTATTTGAAGTCTCCTTAGAGAGCGCATGAGGTTTTTGTCACTTCCGACATGTAACCTAGCTTAACGAGAGTTTCAAAATGGCGTATGTAGGTGGTGCACGTTACAATCAATGTGCCGTCATTGAATTTTTCATTGCAGAGAAAAATAACTGAGGGGAGTATTCACAAACGCTCGTGGAATGTCCGTGGAGCATACGCTGTCGACAGAGGTACAGCTAGTCGCTGGGCGCAGAGGGTGAGGTCATGAGAAGGCGGTTCGGCCGAGCTCCACCATTTGTAGCGGTCGGGGAGATCTCCTGACATGTTGCAAAGAGCAGATGTTGTCATTCGCAAGGACAGATGCATTATGACTCGGCAGTTGGCGCTGCATCTGTCAGTCAGCAAAGGAAGTGTGAATGCAATTATCCGCACTGCCGTCAGTGTGGCCTAGCGGTTCTACGCGCTTCAGTCTTTAACCGCGCGATCGGTACGGTCGCAGGTTCGAATCCTTCCGCGGCCATGAGTGCGTCTGATGTCCTTAAGTTAGTTCAGTTTCAGTAGTTCTAAGTTCTAGGGAACTGATGACCTCAGATGCTAAGTCCCATAGTGCTCAGAGCCATTTGAAACATTTTAATTATCCGCACTCTTGGATATTCAAAAGTGTGTGCAAGAGGATTCAGCGGTGTCTAACGGCGGATCACAAATCGCACAGGGGACACATTTGGCTTTTTTTGTTGCAACTTTTGGAAGCTGAGGGCGATGCCTTCTTGTCCCGGTTTGTGACAGGTACTGAAACCTGGGTTTACCGTTTTAAGCCCGAAACAAAACGACAGTCGATCGAGTGGCACCTTCCCACTCCCCATAGAAGAAAATATTCAGAGCAACTGCTTCCGCCGGTAAGGTCCTGATCACCGTGTTCTGGGACTGTGAAGGTGTGATTCTCATTCCTGTGGTGCCAAGATGTGGAACCATTAATTCAGAAGCATATGGTGACTTCGGTGCCACAGCAACCGAGGAGATGTTTCGCTGCAACACAATAACGCTGGGCCCCACGCAAGTCTGAGGAATGATGAACACATTGCACAACAGGGTTGGACAGTGTTACGCCCATCCATCCTCCAGCCCTGACCTAGCCCCCTCGACCAATAAAGGATGCCACTACTGAAAGATATTTTGAGGACGATGAGGAGGTGATTCACACAGTGGCGCACTGGCTCGGCCACTACGACGAGGATTGGTACCGACAGGGCGTGCACGCTGGAGGAAGGCCGTAGAAAGGGATGGAGATTACGTGGAAAAATAGGGTGTGTAGATAAAACCGCATTCCTTCGTGTGTGTAGTTCTCATTATGTTCAATCAAGAATTGTTGAAGAAAAAATGCGGTGCATTACTTTCTGGGGACTCCTCATTTTTTCTTAATAATTTCCACCTCCTATTACACCCATCACGTAACTAATGAGGAGGTATTGAATAGGATTGGGGAGAAGAGAAGTTTATGGCACAACTTGACTAGAAGAAGGAATCGGTTGGTAGGACATGTTTTGAGGCATCAAGGGATCACAAATTTAGCATTGGAGGGCAGCGTGGAGGGTAAAAATCGTAGAGGGAGACCGAGAGATGAGTACACTAAGCAGATTCAGAAGGATGTAGGTTGCAGTAGGTACTGGGAGATGAAGTAGCTTGCACAGGATAGAGTAGCATGGATAGCTGCATCAAACCAGTCTCAGGACTGAAGACAACAAAAACAACATTACACCCTTAAGGGGTTGAATTTCCAAAACAATGAAACATGTAGTTTTTAATTTCGAACAAAGATGCCAAATATAAATTTTCATAGATTTAGATTTCAAAATGTTTTCGTAATGAAATAATTTCTTAAAACTATTCGTCCTCTATTTCACTCCCTTAGGGGGCTGAAGTTCCAAAAACAGTGAAAAATGTGTTTTTTGATTATGACTGAGAAGTCAAATACCAATTTTCGTAGATGTAGCTTTAAAACTACTTTAGTAGTTCTGTGATAATGATTTATTTTCAAAGAAAATTACATCCACTACTTCTCGATCATAGGGGTTAAATTTCCAAAACTGCTGACAGCTATTTCTTCATTTCTGACCGAGAAATACAGATACCAATATTCTTACGTCCAGTTTCAGAATTGCCATATGGCCGACATAATTTCAAAAATCATTTTAAAAAATACCATTTCCCAATTTCAAGTTTCTATTTTTCTGAGTGATGAGTGAGTGAGCCAGTCATTCGCGGTATTGCCTTTTACTTAAAAAGATTAATTTTCTAGGCTAATCGCAAGCGCGGTCTTCAGTTATGTCAACGGAAGTTGGGAGACGTCGGAAAGTCAGATTTTTTCGTTTCCCAGCCTGCTCTTATCATGTAAACACAGTGCTCTGTAACTCTGTATAAATGATAATCCATTAACTTAATTCTCAAACAAAATGTGTTTGAATACTTTGTCGTAACAGTCCACATACTTATTCTAACAACCGATGTCTTAAATATTTCAATTTCTCATCCATTTATGGGAGGGACACAACTTTTCTATGTGGTAACCATCCGCACTGGCATGATTTCGTTACAAATTTTCATTATGTTTTTCTCGCTGAATCTGCACTCAATCGAAGAACTAATCGGAGAAATTTAACTAACTACTCACCACAGAACGATTACCAGATCGTGATATACAATCTAAGTTTCTAATTCTGTCTGTCCACATCTTTAGTTCCGCTGCTCCCAACACCAACGTGGGACACTTACATTGTGCAACTTCGGCATTCGCTCCTACTTAGTGAGCTGAGATGGATACCAACTCACAAATAGTTACAGAGTGAAAATAATAAACAGTATATTCAAAGACATACAACGATATTAGTTACATTCAGTGAAAATGTAGCCGATGAACGAAGATCTAAATAACTCATAAATACAAAGTGAAATGTGAAGTCTTTATGGATCCATTAGTTTTGCTTACGTTACAAATAGCCTCGCGTGCAGAGGGCGGCGGTATACATCCCCATCCGGCCAACCAGATTGAGGTATGCAGTGATTTCTCTAAAGTTGTTTAAGCAAATATCAGAACTGTTCGTTTGACAAGAGCATGGCCGTTTTTCTTACGTATATTTTCAAATTCTAAAATTGTTGTGACTATGATGCCATTGTCGTCGGTACGTCACGCAATAATCTCCTTTCTTTTTAGAAATTATGTGGACGGATAAATTTTAAAATGATGATAAACCAGAATTATGACAAACGGGAACGTGGGACGACGTAAGCAGAAATAAACTCCCACTTCATGGAATACCAGTTGCGATATGGTAAACACTGACATACCAAACCGACTACCGAGGCCACATAAGTACATAGTGACTCAAACATTCGTTAACATTTAAAAATTCATTACTTTCCAGAATAATGTAGGTAGTGAGGTAAAACTTGACAAATATGCCTGTACTGGCGTGGGATCCTACAGAAACCAAAAAAGATTGCAAAAAAAAAACGGTCACCAGATGGCGTTTCACAACTACAAGTCAGTGACGCCACATAAGAACTGTGTATACTATGAACTGTTGGCCACTAATTTTATAACAGGGAGAGCATTTGCGGTGTGGGTACTTCAGAAAGTGGATCAAAATGACGATAGGTTCTGTAGCGTGTAGTGGACCGACGAAGTCCTTTTCACACTACGAGGGTCTGTCAACACTGACGACTATATGATGTGGGCTACCCAAAATCCTAGGACTGTCGTTGCATGACGGGAAAGTTAGAGTGTGGTGTGTATTTACTATACCAGCTCTGAGCGGACCTTTTTTGTCTTCGTGGAAATGCTGAGACCTGCTTTTCGAATTGTAAGCGTGACGTGTGCGAGGTACGCCGATATGTTGCAGAATCACGTCATCCCCATCCTGGCTGATAAACACCTGGTGGAAAGTACGAGCTACGTGTTGAAAATATTTTATAAAGGACATCGCCTTTGCTACAATGTAATTGTTATGCTAATTATTGCTCGTGTATTATATGAAAAGTCATCTGTTGCCCTTTTTTGCCCTTTTTTGGTTTCAGTAAACCCCATGTCATTTCAAACATGTGTGCCAATCTTTACTTCAATACCTTTATTCTTCCGTGAAGTATGGATCTGTGGAATGTTAACGGACTTTCGGGTCACTCTGTACAATATCATCACAAGTAGAGGACAGCTATATAACGGCACTGACTCTGTTTGATTATGAAGGTAATTTGTCTTTTCCACTTATCGGCTGTATATTTCAGACATTGCCGAAGATGATATATTAAATAAAATGATAAAACCCTAGTGTTATTTTATTAAACGAACAGCGTCCCAAACAAAATAATACTGATGATTCTTGAAATTTTAATAGGTAGCTATAGATGCTAGACGTTCTTATGGAATGTGAATAAATTTAATGTCATTTCGAAACACATGTTTATTGCGATCATGTAGCTCGTCACGTCGCTGGAGATGTACTGTGAAGCCATTATCTGTGTCCTAAATTCCAAATAATATACTCTAATCTGATCACCACATGCTATAAAAATCCTCTCTTTTCCAGAGAACGCAAGATCGTTTTCCGGAATGGAATTCCGTGCTGACTGTTTTCATTTTGTGCGATCCGTCCGGGTGACCCAGTATTTTATCATAACGAGATACGTTACCGGCTCGTCTATGTGTGTGTCCAGAGCACACAACATGTTGTGTGATATACGTAATCGCCGAGGCATCGTTCATCTATACACACTGGACAACGAGAAGGGAAAAAGTACCACAGCGCTCTAGCTTCAGGACGTACAGAACAAACGCGAATATGGCAATGAATTGAAGATTCGTAATGACATTTGAAATTTATGTGACGCCTGCATGCCGTTGAAACTAAAAAGAACACTCCGAAATCGAAAAAGCAGGAAGAGAGGTGCTGCAGCAGCCGAACCGCGACATGGTTTTTCCCACTGCTTTGCGCTGTCATACCCTGCAGGCCAACGCTATCAGAATTAATGGTTACACTGTAAGGGTGTTTCGAAATCGGTAAACTGTTAGCCAACAAACGGTTTTATTTCACTGGGAAAGACAAAAGAAGTAGTAGCTACTTCGAATACACAGTTCGCTGTAAGTGGCATACTTCCGCTAAATTCTCAAATAATATGAGTTCTTTAGAAATTAACTGGCGTTGGCCAGTGGAAACCTTCCCCCACCCATTTCCAACTTTACCCCTCTTGCGTTTCTAGAGGACTTTATGAAAGAAGTGCAGCGTGCTGTGGAAGTCTGTGCCAGCTGTACGGATAACTTCACTAAACGACAACATCAACATTAGAGATTCAAAGAACGCATTACATGCTAACTGTATGTAGGTAGTAGGTGCATCGACAGTTCTTTCATTTATTACGAAACTTCTAATCCAATACCACTTATTGGCTAGGCGTAGTGTACTTAACAAACCCAACAAACACAATATTGCGTTAAGTATCGCGTTTCCTAATCTAATTTCCTTAGCATTACCTGATTTAATTCAACTACACTCTATTATCCTCGTTTTGTTTTTGTTGATGTTCATGTTATATCCGCCTTTTAAGACAATGTTCATACCGTACAACTGCTCTTGCAAGTCCTTTGCTGTCACTGACAGAATTACATCAGCAAACCTCAAAGTTTTTATTTCATTTTCCTCAAATTTAATTATTACTCCATGCTTTTTTAAAAAATTTCCTTTATTATTTGTTAAATGTAAAGGTTTAGTAACATTGGGGATAGGCGACACCCTTGTCTGTCTCATTCCCTTCTCAACCACTGCTTCCCTTTCATGCCCTTCGACTCATATAATTGCCGTCTGGTTTCTGTATGAGTTGTAAAGCCATCCGCTCCCTGCATTTTACCCCTGCTACCTTCAGAATTTGACTGAGAGTAATCAAGTCATCATTGTCAAAAGCTTCCTATAAGTCTACAAACGCTATAAATGTAGGTTTATATTTACTTAATCTATCTTCAAAGATAAGTCGTAGGGCCCGTATTTCCTCTCGTGTTCATACATTTCTCCCGAATGCAAACCGGTCTCCCCCTATGTCGGATTCTACATGTATTTCCACTCATCTGCAAAGAATTCGTGTTAGTATTTTGCAACCATGACTTACTAAACTGATAATTCGGCAGTTTTTACACCTGTCAGCAATTGCTGTCTTTGGAATTGGAAATGTTATATTCTTCTCCAAGGATTTCTACTAGGCCTTATCTTTTCACATATTTGATTCTCCGCTGCCTTCACCATTTCACCTATTAACGCTACGCATTCTTCTACTTAATTACTTTCCCTTGTTCTAGTCAACTTTTAGCTAATGTTCCCGCTGAAACTTTTAACAACCTCTGGTTCTTGCAACTTATCCAGATCACATCTCCTTAATACCATACCTTTTTCCAATTTCTTTAGTTTTAATCAACAGTTAATAACCAACAGGTTGTGGTCACAGTCCGTATCTGCCCCTGGAAACGTCTTAAAATTTAAAATCTTGTTCCTAAATCTCTCCTGTCATTATGCAATCAGTCTGAAACCTATTGGTGTCCCCAGGTCTCTTCCACAGTTACAACCTTCTTTTATTATTGTTGAACCAAGTGCTAGCGATGATTAAATTATGCTCTGTGCAAAGTTCTGCCACTTGGCGTGCTCTTTCATTTCCCTTCCTGAGTCCATATTCACCTACTATTTTTCTTCTGGTGCAGAAAGTTAGTGCCGAGACGGCTTTACTGTGAAAGAGATGCTCTAGTTTATTTTTATCGTAGTTTCTGGTTGTTACTTGTAAAGGCTGTGAGCCTAAAGTGCTCGAAACGACCTGCCCCAAATGAAAAGTCTGTCCCGAGGCGCCGATCTGTCAATGTTGTCCAGGCAGCGCCTTTAAAACCGGACACGACAAGTAGAAAGGATTGCTTGCGATAGGGGCAGCTGAGAAATCCAGAGAAAAGTCGTCGTCAGACGTCCATCTAGGGACATAACGCAAATTATATCATGTAGAAAACACTCGGTAATCTCCTTGCGTCACATAAAACGTCGATCCTACATCAACACTTCAATTACTTGAGCTTCTATGTAGTGGATATTGAAAGATACGAACTATTACGCGTTAATACAATGATATACGAGTAAAAGAGCTCGTCTGAAGATCTATAAGAAAAGATTGTACAGTTTGCAGAAGTCACACCAACATCCAAGGAAGGAAATAGGAGTAATCTGTTGAATTACAGACTCATATCCCTAACTTCCATTTACAGTAGCAGTTTGGAACATATACTGTGTTCGAAAACACGGTAATTTACCATGACGGATGCAATTTATTAAAGAGTGGTCAAAACGGATTCAGAAAATATCCCACTTTTGAAAGAGAACTAGCCGTTTATTCACATGAAGTAACGACTGCCATCGACAAGGGGTCTCAAATTGATCCCCTAGTTTTAGATGTACAGAAGGCTTTTGTCAGTGTTCCTCAAAAGCAACTTAAAATCAAGTTGCATTTTTATGAACTACCATCTCATTTGTGCTGCTGTATTTGTCCTTTCCTGTTAGAAACGTCAAATTTCGTAGTAACTGACGGAAAATCAGCAAATAAAAGAGAAGTAGTATCTAACGTTCCCAATAAAATGTTGTAGGATCTCTGATGTTCCTGATCTACATAAACGATTTAGGAGACAACCGGTGCAGTTTGCAAGTGATTCTGTCGTTCACCATCTCACAAAGGTATCAGATTATCAAAGACAATTGCATAACCATTTATACGAGAAGTCTGTAAGGTGCGAATATGTGACAGTTGACTCTGAATAATTTAAAGTTTGAAGTCATCCATATGAGTATTAAAGAGAATCCATTGAATATTGGTTACACGATATTGAAAGAGCAGCGTGGTTTACAATTAACTGTCCAGTGTCAGCTTTCGTCATTGTCACAGATTTCAGTATGGAGGGTTTGTATTCATACTGGTCATTACAATGGAGTCCACCAGCCATTCCTATATTTCATTGTTGTTTTTGGGGAAGGAGATCAGACAGCGAGGTCATCGATCTCATCGGACTAGGAAAGGATGGGGAAGGAAGTTGGCCGTGCCCTTTCAGAGGAACCATCCTGGCAGTTGCCTGGAGTGATTTAGGGAAATCACGGAAAACCTAAAACAGGATGGCCTGACGCGAGATTGAACCGTCGTCCTCCCGAATGCGAGTCCAGTGTCTAACCACTGCGCAACCTCGCTCGGTTATATTTCATTCCCAGCAACGTGGCAATAAAACAATGAACCAAGGAAGTCTTCTGGCCAAGTGCTCTACTCTTTTGCGCCTTGCTCCCTGAGGTACTGTTTCAAGAAATCTACTGGTTACATTCAGCTGCAAAATAGTGAAAGTGCCAAACGTAAATTGGTGCAGTTCTGTGACACGGAGCGCCTTGTGTTCTGTATCCCAACAAACTTTATTTTGAACACAATAGAACACACAACGGATATGCAATACTGACTAACTGCATGGTGTTATTCTACGTGCCTAAGGATCGATTATCACAGAACACCACCAATGGTGTAGATATATGGTACAAAAGCTGAACACCAGTTTGCGAAACGCTACGGATGACAGTAACGTGACAACAAAGCTTGTTGGTGCATCGCTCGAAAACTGTTCTGTTTTTCTCGCCGGGTCTTTAATAATTGGATAGCGACACTATCTCCTCGGCACATCAATTATTTCAATTCATGTGAATTCGATAAGATAATTTTTTCTGCTTAAGGGAAGGTGCCTCAATCAGTCAGCCTACTTGAAACGGTACATCGTGACAGGATTAGTTCTTCTTCTTCTTCTTCTTCTTCTTCTTCTTCTGCCGCTCCGTGGTTAGACCTCTGACGTGTGCTGGGCTCACTATATCTTCCTCGATCTTTCCACACTGTTCTTGCCCATTGCCATATTCTATTGATAACTAATTATGTCTCTGTGGCAACGCGCTCTGCATTTTTCTTTATATCGGATTATCATTTTGCTACTAGTTGCATCCTTGACCCTTACCTTATTATTTAACTTCTAATTTCTTGTCCCTCGTACAGTAATACACAGATCTTACAAATGTTATTTCTGATGTTTCTAGTTATCGTATGTCTTTCTTTCTCAATGATCATCCTCCCGCAGTGTAATGAAGTGGGGACGGCCATGACTTTATAAAATTTCAGTAGTGTTTGTCTGCCTGTTTTACCTTTAAATATTTTCCTTATTGTGCTCCGTAGGTGCCGGTATTTATTAGCTTTTTTCTGTATATACTGAAGATTAGTGTTGTTCGTATTGGGTGAATAACTAGAAAGGTCGTGGTTTTAGTTTTATTTATAGATATAGTCAGATTATCGCTTGCGCTAATTGCTTTTAGTTGACTTTACGCCATCTGTAGTTTATTTTAGTTGTCTTGTATGATTACTTCTCATCTGCGAATAACATCGTGTTGATATGAATAATGTTGGTGATAAGCTGTGCCCTTGTTTTAGTCCTTGATTGGTTTGTATTGCAGCTGTTACCTGTTCACCTATGTCAGCTCTAATTCTCATATCCATATACAGGCTTATTGTGGGTAGCAGGTGTTTGGGGATTCTTCTTTATCCCGTTACTGCCCACAGCTTATCTCTGTCAATTTGGTCAAACGCTGGTTAATCGTCCGAAAATGCTACATAATTTTCCAGATTAAATTCTCGTCTCTTTTGTGTTATCCGTTTAAGTCCAAAAACATCGTCTGTGCATGATATTCCCTTTCGAAAAGGAGCGTTTCCACCATTAAAATCATATCCAAAATATTTTGAAGTCTTGCATTTATTATTTTGCTGCAGATTTTGGAAGTAGCATTCTCAATACTTATGCCTCTTTAGTTAGATTTATTCCTGCTATCGCCTTTCTTATGTACTGGAATATCATTTGCGTTTCAATTCCTCCGGTATCACGTATTTCGTCCAGCACATCTTAAATAGATGCAGCATTTTAGTTCTGAGAGGATTTCTACATGTTGTATTAATTCGTAATTTATTCCATCTAATCCTAACGATTTGCTGAATTTAATCGGTTTCTAAATTTTCTTCGTCAGTTCTACAAATCTGTTCCTTGCAGTTGTCCTTTATTGTTTGCTTCCTTGATTTCTGTTTTGTACCTTAGTCCACTCAGATCGTTCTATTACATTTTGATTTTTCGTATTTATTTCTCCTTTGCGTAGATTTTTCATTAACGTTTCTGCTATGTTTTGTCTCCCATGGATATAATGCTTAACTATACTTATAAACGCGTTCCATGATGTCCTTTGTGCTGATCTGATCACCACTTTTGCTTCATATCTCTTCCGATACTATTGCTCATAAGTTCTAAAAGTGTTTGTTACTTTCAGTTCGTTAAATGTTGTGCATGCCCATTATTTTTCTCCATTCTCATTTATAGTGTCCTCTTCGTTACTCAGTATTAAATTGGGAATTGTCACTTTTCCAGTTCTATCATTTAAGGGGAGTAGCAAAGCCCTATCCCAACAGAGTTAAATTTAGTGACTTTGCTTCCCTGTATCTCAGGAACTACTGTAGCCACTGACATGAAATTTTTATAGGACATTAAACTGTATGTTCTGAGTCTATTGAACTACAATACTTGCATTGTAATCACAGCTTTCAGAAATACAACTTTTTAATTGCATATTTAAAATTTTGTGTACTTTTTTGTACGTTATCCTAAATAATTTCAATTATACATAACATTATGTTCCCCTTTTAGTTCAGTAGACTCAGGATATGTATGTTATTGCTCCCTGAAAATTTGAATTCTCTACTCGAAGTGGTTCTGAGATTTAGAGAAAAATGGAACAGAAGATGTAAATTTTCAGGGCCGGGTTCTAAAGTTTCAAAAGACTATAACTCACTTAACAGATGCTTAATTTTTTATTTTTAGTCACTCACAAACACCCTGCACCATATCATCCTCTTCATCTTTTTCCAAACTCTTTTCTTTTTTTCTTCTTTCTGTACTCCTTAGTGGCCAATTATGCTGCATATTCTGCTTTAGCAATGCAAATCTTGTCGATCCGTTCAAGTTTTATGAATCAGTTTGCTCCAGGATTATTCCGATATGCTGCAGCACATTCACCCCACAAATGTTTCCATCATGAAAAGCAATAACAGCATCACTGCCCCCCCCCCCCCCCCCAACACACTTTAGTGTCTTCATTCCAGCAAAAACATTTTTTGGTAAGCAAGTAAATACAAGATTATTGAATGGCTGATTGGTATTTTGAGTCTGACCATGCAGAAATTTCTTCAGTCATTCAGGATTTTCCTGGTCTCTCCAAATAGGTTTTATAATATCCATAACTGCTGCTGGGATGGAATGTATATGGATGTATGAACTGTTTGAGTACTGGGCATTGCAGTATTTGCACCATGAATCAGGTCCAGGAGGGCAAAGGTGGTGTACTGGTTTTTCATCAGTTGACAGTCTGTGGAAGAAGATCCTCAGTATTATTTCTAATGAGCACCCCATAAGACTGCTGTAGCTCATCAACCATTTTGTCTGTCAGCCTGCCTATTATGTTCTAAGGATTCTGTTGCTACAGTGACCAAGTTTCTTAAATACACTTTGGTTTGGCGCCATACTTTACTTTTTGAGTGATTTACCAATCTATTACTCACCGATATTACTAGATATTTAAGTTACGCGTGTAAAAATGTTAACAATTTCAACCGGTGCAGATTACATTTTAAAAAATAAAATAAAATACTTCCCATGTGAGTTTATAAATGATATATATATCATTTTATTCGAAAAAATGTAAATTTTATAATGTGATAAGAATCAGAAAATGTGAAGAAAAATTTCTGTTCGAACTCACCTTAAATCTCTTACTAAAATTGTTACTGGATGTTTCTGAAGTTCTTCATAACATATATCTGCTTCTACCTTTTTCTCTTCCCCTGGTGCATAAGTTACTGTTACTGTTAGCTATCCTCTGCCTAAGATTAATCTTACTTTTAAGAGTCTTCCATTTAGAAAAGAACATTCTCTTGTTTTCTGTCTCCATATACCGCCTATTAAACATTGCACCTCCACAGCGTGTTCTCTTAGTCTTTCACTCCACTGTAAAGCACGACATAGTCGTCCACCCCATTCATGCATTTTACATTCTCCTGATTTCCTGTGTTCTTTGAGGATTCTGTTTAGTTCTGTTCCTGTTAATCCTAGTTGGTGAAAAGAGTCTAACGGACGTATCAAATGTGGCCACTTGGAATATACAGGGAATTGAATAGATACTAGACACCATGTAAGAACTGAAGCCCTTTTCCTTAATCGGAACAATACCAATTGAGACCAAGCAAGGTGGCGTTGTGGCTAAAGCACTGGAGTCGCATTTCCCTCGGGGTATTCGCCCTGTTGTTGAAGCTCAGTTTTTGTGCAGTTTCCTTTCAAATTCATATGGAAATATGATTTACACAGAGGAATGAAAAAGCAGAAGTCACAAAAAATTACATATCAGCTGAACAGAAAATGCTGAACAGTCACAAAACCATGAGTACCTGATAACAATGAAATGAATGAACCCAATGACGACAATGAATCTTCATTGAAAAATGTTTGGCTGTCAAAAATATTAATTTATGTTTGCTCATGGCAGAACTATATTTCCATAACTCTCTACTGTAATTCACGCGCGACGTCGGTCGGGTGGGCTCATCTGCTGTGGTAGTTTCTCTACAGCTTAGGTGCGGCTGGCTTCGCACGCACTCCAGTTGTAATTCTGCTGAAGAGCTGTTGTCATAACGTGTCTCCTCTGTACACCAAAGATGACGTTTCAGTATACAGTGCACTAGTAGTTGTCACTGACGTCGTCTCCCACCACATTATTTACGCTTTTGTAAACTCAACAGGTGGCACATCAAAACAAATATTATTGTAAAGAATAAAATATCTTGTGAGGTCTTCTCGTTCTACAAACAATTAATCAGCAATAATTAATACGGTAAAGCTTAGTATTATCAAAACGCACGAATATGTCGCAAATGTAAACGTGTTAATACGTCTATCCAGTGAAAACACGCCACATACGAGTAAACACCAAATATTTAACACTCGAGCCGCGCTATGCGACACGACACTGCAGCACTAGAGACTTGCCTGTCGCATCTCTCTTGCCACACTAAAGAGTTAATGAAACGTTAAACACGTCTGCTGTCGGTTGGAATACCAAAGCTTGTTATTTTAACGGCGTTTCATTGTTTTTTTTCCTTTTCTGCTCGACTCCTCGTTATTGGTAAACAGTTCACACAGCTGCTAAGCAGCGTACACCTGTGGTGCAGCTTTTGCGTGTGACATGTGCAGCGGTGTGTCTGCTACATCTCGCTGAAACTACCGTAGTGTCTGTCACGTACAGAAACAAAGGATCAAAATTAGAATAAAACAAACATGAGAAACCTGTGCTGTCGTCGAAATGTTTATCTACTTCTGTCAGCTCTCGCAGTTAATCCCCCTTTCAGGACTGGAAAATTTTTATCCGTAAATCCTTTCCAAGGAGTTATGGCGAAATTTGTTAGTGGAGAGAAACACAGTTGTTGAACAAATGTATCTACGTAGCCTATAAGAACTATATGGAAAAACAACATCAGTATTAAAAAGATATAATAATACCATTCGTAATGTATCATTACAACGAGCTAAGACTAGTAATTTATTTCATCATCACCAGCATCATTGTCACCGTCTTCATCAATGACTGTTCTCTCATATTGCTCTATAGATTTATTCAAATGCTGAGGAATATAACGCACAATTTCCTTCTTCCGTAGACCGTTTATCATCGTGTATGTCCAGACCATCTCCAGCTCAATTTTGCTACAATCATTATTATGACATTACTGCCTTTTTTCTTATCCACTTTTTGTTATTTTTTCCCTACTTTCAAAGTTCAACAAGTATCTTTTCACTGCTCGTTGGGCCACCACCAAGTTTCCAGTTAAGTAAAATTGTGTCTGGATCAACTTGTTTCCGCAGCTACTCTTAGGATGCTAATGGATATTGCAACAACGACAACCAAAATAACAACAATAACAATATCGGCAACAACAATAACACACGCTACTATTTATTCCACTGGTTGACTGAGCAGTATTAACACCCGGTAATCAAACATATGGATTGTACAATTAGAGGAACAAGTGCACACCTAAATACAGGAAGAGACTGCTAAGCATAACGACTCTAGGAATGGTCTAACAACTTCTAGTATTCCACTTGATAAAGGCTTAAAAGCCAAACTCTAGACACTACAGAAGATATAGTGACACACAGTCAAGTGTCACTTTACTCTTTAAAATAATAATAATAATAATAATGGACTAATGATACAAACTGCAATTTGAAATCTATTTGTAACTTATGGATTAGAATTACTATGAAAGCATTAAAATAAATTTTCAAATGTTGACACGGTAAAGAGAAACAGCGCGCCTCAAAATCCACTAAGGTAAATCTATTCATAGCGTAAATTCAGCCTCTACAACAATTAATACAAAAACTAAAAAGATAGAGTATGTCTAAGTATTGGAGAACTTACGTGTTTACCGAATGGTTTGTCATTAAAAGCAATTTTATTTAAAGCGTCGCGAGAACTGGGGAAGATAAGGGTGTAAACATGGCAATAATGAATTCACCGTACACCGTTAGTTGAGCTCCTTACATACATTTATTGATTCCGGACGGCAATTTTGACAATATGAGCGCTTAAAAAACGTCTGAGATCGATATAACAGTTCCCAAGACTGTTCATTGCAACTCTGCAATTCACTGTTGGATCACGACGTACACATCGATGCAGTAGCGGGTTTGCTGTAAAACTGCTGGTAATTAATCCATTCCGTTTGTCCACATACAATAAAGAAATGAACGTCTCTCTTCTTTCGGTCGTCGGTGCTGAAATTTTTACGCGCAAGTTAGCTAGTACAGAAGCTAGCAGTTGCAACACGCGACGTAGTTGTGGACGAAGCACAATCCACTGCTTTACCGCATTATCAAAATACACTTCATTTAGCAGTGGCCAGTACGGAGGGGTGGAAGGTGCCGATTTTAGCATTGTCAGAATGGTATTATGCTTCCCCACCTGGGAATTATCGATTCCATATGTTGGAATGATATTAGCCTTACCCTTTTGGGAATTATCGATTACATGATTTGGAAAGAGATACACGAGTGCGTCGAGGAGTAAGGTGGAAGCAGCTGGTAGGATGTAATTCATATAAACTGTTGTTTTACAGCCGGCCGCGGTGGTCTCGCGGTTCCAGGCGGTCAGTCCGGAACCGCGTGACTGCTACGGTCGCAGGTTCGAATCCTTCCTCGGGCATGGATGTGTTGGATGTCCTTAGGTTAGTTAGGTTTAAGTAGTACTAAGTTCTAGGGGACTGATGAACATAGATGTTAAGTCCCATAGTGCTCAGAGCCATTTGAACCATTTGTTGTTTCACCAAGCTTGGTCAAACTGCAGTTGCACGTCCTCGTCATGCGGTGCAGCCTTGACCCGATACACGACGTCCATGTTTAACAGGCGTGGTCAGTCGTCTATTTCACGGACCTCGGCAGTGAGCTTTCTTGTGAAGACCCCGTGGCCCCTACGGTCAGGCTACGTGCAGGCGCGGACCGACCAGGGGTGGTAAACAATCCCTAGGATAGGTGCTGATGCCGCCAATGGTATAGCTTTGGCGAGCTGGATGTACTGGCAGCTTGCTCAGCTGTGGCGAGCGACACGGTCGTAGACGATCGAGGAGCTGGCTGGCGGCGACTGCCTCTGGCTGCCACACCAGTGGCTCTGTGACTGGACGAACTTCAGTTCTACCTTCGGCCCATCCGGCGTTGGCACCACTAGGCAGGTAGTCCTGTCATTATAATGATGGAGCGGCAGCAGGCTCATGGAGGAGGCTACCACTTTGAAGGTCATGGACTTCCGAGCCAGCCATTCAGTATCATGATCAGGCTGGTCAGACGGGCGGATAAGCCGAAATCTTATGACCGCCTGCTTAATAGTTTGATTGTACGTCTTTGGAACAAAATACGTCCTTGATTCTGCACATCACGGATCCGATTGTTTGTTGGCAGGTTTGTGGAGGTGAGCTGTGCTTGGCTCGTGTTTGCGCCATATCTCATTTGACATCCTATTTTTACTGTACTATCACCGCATTATGTTAATTATAATTACTTGTGTCACAGAGTTGCCGTCTTGCATGCCCGTGATTGGCAGCATGGCGCTTATCGATATAAGATCTGGCGTATTATCATTGCTGACTGCTATTACTTCTCGGATGTCGTGTGTTCGGAGATAGTTGGGATCTGACAATGAGTTGGGAGGCGCTAGCAGTGCAGTTCGGACCTGGTAGTGTTTGACTTAGGATGCGCCAGAAGTTCTGTCGGGGCACGGTTGCGGCGGGGTCCGGGCAGCCATGACTCGCCCGACGGTTGCCGATACATATCGCTTGAGTGTGGTCCACCTTGGTTTGTCGTCGGTCGGTCGTCTTGTCGGACGACGTGTATGTTGTCCGGCGATCGCTAACTGGTTGGCTGCGTCTGCCGACTCGTGATTCTTCCTTGTTATTGCACAGTCGCTGCCGTTAGTATTGTCTAGCCCTTCGTGCAAGAGTTCTTGAAACTGTGTGTAGCTTGTGATGTCGCCTTCTCAGTTATTTTAGTGCTGTCTCCGTGCTGATGTGTGGGAGTCGGCCGATTGGCGTGGAGCAGCGAGGAAATCTCCGCTGGGCGTAGTTTGGCTGGGCCCGCCGACGATCTCTATGCAGTGTCAGAGTGTTTGGGGCTGTTCCCATTGTAACGAGGTCCGTGACTCACTGACCCTGGACAAAAATGTTGAGTTAGGATTTAATTTATCAGCAATTCAAGACTGTTCACATTGTGAGTCTGGTTCTCGTTGTTCGCTGTTGGCACGTCCCCGCGAGCAACAACGTATGTTTTCGAGTTGGTGAGGGTTTAGCCACCGTCCAGTGGAGTCTATCTGTATTTAGTTATTTGCAATTGAAGTGGACCAGCGGAATTTACTGCCTTGTGGCCGTTAACGTTCCGGTTACCTGCCCTGGCCGTTGACGTAAATTCAGGCAGTGAACTTTCCACGCTGTGTTGTCACTGTCCAGCACGGTGTGTAGTTTGGCAGCTTAATGTATGCTTGGTTGTGGGCATCCATGCCGTTTACGTTTTGCGTTGAACTCCCGGTTGTGTGCTGGTCTAGTGGAGCGCAAGTTGCCTTGTCGGTGGGCCCGTTGACTGTCTGTTGGTTGGGTTGTCGTCGGATCGAGAATGGTTGGGCCGACTGCCCGTCTCACCTAAGTGATCGTCAGTATTTCAAGTGTTGGCTGACTCCCGACACTTCTGCGCGCCGTTAGATGCACTGCTTTTTCTTATTTTCTGTTTTGTGTATTTATATTGCTCGTAGCCGATGGTTTTGAATTGAAGTTGAATTGTCATGGACCTTCAGCCGCTTTAATGTTAACATTCTTTGCTTGTCAAGTGTTATATTGTTTGGGCCTTCAGCCTGATTAATATATTCTTTAAAGATAAAATCTTATGCCTTTTGCCTAATACAAATTATTTTAGTTGTGTTTTAAGTCACGGGGCCTTCAGCCGTTTTTAAATTAAGGGTGTTGCGTTTCAAGTGCTAGATTTTTGGGCTTTCAGCCAAATTATAGAACTTACTTAACGTGAGGTCTTCTGCCTTCTAAACATTTTTTTGTCTGAATTTTGAGTTAATGGCTTTTAGCGGTTTATTCTTTTAAATTAAAGTGGTCGTGCCCTTAAGGCATACGATACCGTGGCGTATTCAGCCCATAACTAAGTTCGAGAACTTGTACTGTAATGTTTGGTCAGATAAAAACGTTAAATGTGTTCGAGTGTAACTGACAGCCTCTCATTTAGGCTCCTTTCTACAATTCCAACTACCTGTCCTGTCCTCCGAGTTTAGCAGGCCGTTTCAAGATGTATGTGGCATTAAATGCCTGTGCACAGGTCAGGTAATTCGCTTAAACAAAGGGCCGCTAATTCCCGTACGCTATGATGGAGTCCGGTAGCGAACCAGATAGTTTCCATAGGATTTACATCAAGCGAATTTGGTCGCCGATATATCAACGTGAGTTCACTATAATGCTCCTCAAACCGCAGTTCTAGCTCAGAGCCACGGACAATAATGCTACCGAAACGTGACGTCGCTGTCGGGGGACATCAAACATGAAGGGATGCAGGTGGTTCGCAGCTGTCTGTGCATTCGATTACTACCACAGGTCCTATGCAAGCGCAGGAGAATGTCACCGATAGCATAATACTGGTCCCACCAGCCTGCGTCCTTGGCGTGCTGCACGTTTTGAACCACTGTTCACCTCGATGTCGGTGGTTGCAGATACAACCCTCAACCTCGTGAAGCAAAAACGTGATTCACCTGAAGAGCCGACATATTTCTATTGCTGACTGTCGAATCCGGACGGTGCTGTGTCCACTACAATCGTAACTGACTATGTCATTGGGTCAACATGTGAACACGTACGGCTGGTCTGTTGCGCAGCTCCATGTTGAACAATATATGACGAAAAGTGTGTTCGGAATCACTTGTGCGTGCACCAGCAGAGTGCTCTTCCGGCAGAGATACCACAGATCACCATCTATCCTATTGTCTAGAGCAGACATAACTCCGAACTCTACATCCCCTGAAGGGTGGTGGACGTCCAACTATTTAGCATCTAACTGGTTTCTCTGTCCTTCTCCCTCTTTTCGTAGATCTCGCAACAGTAGCACGTGGACATTCGACCAACTCCAACGTTTTCGTGGTACTCGTTTACAGGCTCTGCGTAATAATAATCTACCCTTTATCAAAGTCGCTAATCTCAATGGATTTTCCCGTTTGCAGCCGATGTCTTCGTTAGTGTCTGCTCCGCCCACATACGTTTATTACAGCTGAGGTAGACCGCAACACCAACAGGTCCAATCAAACGTTGCAGTAGCCGGTGGTCATAATGTTTTGGCTTATTGGTATATATGCACCAAAGTGGGTTTATTGTGGCGCTGATGCAAATGAAGTACGACGTATGCCAAATTTTTCCTGATGTGAGCCCCGTCCACATGTTGCCAAGACTGTTTCAAATACGTTGCAGAACTTTCTCTGTGAAGCTCTTATACATCATCCATACGGTCCGGATCCCTCTGCACACAATTTCCACATTTTTAGAACCTCGATGAAAGTCATTCGGGGTCGTCCATTTGGTTAGGGCGAAGAGGGGCACGCCAGAGTACAACAATGTTCCTGTAAGCAACCACAGACACTACTCAATGAAGGTCTTGACCCTTGGGCTCAAATTGCTCTGAGCACTATGGAACTTAACATCTGAGGTCATCAGTCCCCTAGAACTTAGAGCTACTTAGACCTAACTAACCTAAGGACATCACACACATCCGTGCCCGAGACAAGATACGAAGCTGCTACCGTAGCGGTCGCGCGGTTCCAGACTGAAGTGCCTAGAACCGCTCGGCCATTTCGGCCGGCCCGTTTGGCCCACAGTGGGGTAAATAGATTATCAGCTATAGTGGTTAGATCGGAATTAATAAACAGTTTATTCAGAAGATTTCTCAGTAAATCATTGAAAGGGACATCACTTCTAAAACCTTTCTTACTACCATGAAACCGTGAAGTGAAATAGAAACTCGCATTGACAATGAATCAAATCCAAATGTTTGACAAAACAAAATAGTAAATGTTGATGAAATTCCGTATAATACACAGCAGCAAATTATTTCCGTAGGCCGTCTGTATTAACTTGTGGTCCGGAGACATCAAGCTAATGAAACGACTGAGGATTCCATGTCCAGAGGCAATTGACCGCTCAACCTAGATTTCGGCCTCTTTACTTAAGAATGTGCGTAAATATTGAAAAAAATGAGGGGTAAGTAAATCTCAGCGTAGTTTTCCTTAGCGATGATGAATAAATCACGAAAGAACACCTATCGTGTCCGTTCTTAAAACCACCTAACAACTCGACCTCTATCTTTCTTTTCAGCCTCTAAAAAGAACAAACAGTTACAAAAAATGTCCATATCTATATGGGAATGGAAAAGGTGAAGAATTACGGAATAAATATAATAAAGTTATATATTACAGTACGTTACATTTCAACCCAGTGTCAGTACAAGAAAACGTACATGCTTATGGTACAAGAGCAAGTAAAAAAGGCACAAAGGTTTTGTAAGGAAGACTGAAGTACAGTTCCTCCTTTGCTCAAACCAGATGCTACTCATCGTTCTTTTCGCTTTAGGAGCTTGTGCAGGTAGCCAGAGTCTTTGAACATAAAACTTTACTTTGACTTAATAATATGAACTATTTCGCATCTGAACCGGAAAATAGAATTTACTTACCATTTCAGTACTTCTCCAGTTACGTGGTTGTACATAAATTTTTTTAAAATAGGTTTTTATAATTTCGTGTGTGATGCTGTAGCAATTCCCATGGGTTTGTGCGGTTTGTAATCGAAATTAGCAGATGTTTAGTTGAAATGATAGGCTTTAGATTTGTCTCATTAACAAGTAACCGAAATTTAATGGGATTCTTATAGTACTCATTTGCTTGATCTCATTTTCTTTACAAAGGATCAAATGTCACTTTTCGATCATACAGATATCGTATCTAATTCATCCTGTAATCGGTTTTAATCTTCCAACGACTTTACCAGACGGTAAATGACATCGTCATGTGCAAACAGTCTAGTGGTCAGATTGTCTCCTAAATAATTTATATAGGTTGGGAACAGCAGAGGGACTATGATACTTTCTTGGGGAAAGCCAGATATCACATCTGTTTAAGCCGATGATTTTCTATCGATTACTATGAAATATACCTTTCTGACGGAAATCGCGAATCCAGTTGCACAACTCAGACGATACCCTTTTGAGCATGCTATTTTATTGGAAGCCTGTTGTGAGGAGCGTTGTCAAAAGCGGCACGGAAATCTTGAAACATGATATCAATTTGGTATCGCCTGTCGATAACACTCATTGCTTCGTCCGAATAAAGAGCTAGCTATGTTTCACAAGAATGCTGTATTCTGAATCCGTGCTGACTATATGTCAACAGAACGTTTTCCTCGAGGCAGCTCATAATTTGGGAACGTTTTCCTCGAGGCAGCTCATAATTTGAATACAGTACACTTTCCAAAACCGCACTCCAGGTCGGCGTCGGTGATGTCGATCTGTAATTAATGGGATTACTTCTACTCTCTTTCTTGGGTATTGGCGTGACTTGTACAAGTTTTCAGACTGTTGGTACGGATCTAACACCGGGTTGTTTGATGTTAGGTTAACACACTTCTCTACTGTACGCAGCTTGGCAACATGCTTTGTTACACTTTATTAATCTTACGTGATGTACTTATCACAACTCAGTAAGTTCCTGCATTTCAGTCAAATGTCTTTCTATGTCATTTGTTACTGGGTTGCCCAATGTAAACTACTCTTGTTCGTCTCTGGTGTAGAAGAAGTCATTCTAATCTGGGCATGTTGTCACGATACATTCTTGTTAATAATTCTAAGTTGAAAAGTACACAGGTGGTTAACAATCTGACAATTCTGAAGTCTGGCGGAATGGCCGGAAAAGAAGTGTTTTAAATTATCGACTGAGACGTTTGTTTGTTCCTGTACTGCTTTTCATTTTTCTGACCAAATGGTGAGAAATACTTAAAAAAGATGAGCCTCTCAGTTTTATTAGAAGCTCACTTTCCTGCAATGTATACTATATGTATTGTGGATAGTGGACCTAACCTTTTTTATAGAGTTGTACAGGGTATTTGTGTATGGCTTGCTTGATTATCGAACCATGCGTTATAAACTTTTAGACCCGTTTAAAAATATTAGTTTTAATGCACCACACTGGAATTAGGTTGGCCATCTGGGCTTTAAGGACCACTGTAGTCTCATTTTATTCAGTTATGCTGGTGAGCCAGTACTCAGCACTATGCGGCGAATTCTTGCGATTCGGCGAGGCTGTTAAATGGTACCACGCCAGTGGCATGACCATGTCGTAGGTGAGGCTCGCCGCAAGTAGAACAACTTGTTATCACTCATCTACGAGCCATGAGGTGTTTTGGGACCCGGGATATGTTTTACAGAAAGACTGATGCAAATTCCACTACCTTTCATCAGAATAGTGGGAATCTGTAAAGTGCAGACTACGGAACTACATAGCACCATTTCAGTCCTCAGAAGTCGAAACGAAACTTTCAGATCCGTAAATTACTAAAATGTTGACGAAAATCAATGTAATGGGACCGTTTTGCTTGTCATTCTTCACAAGAAAAGTAAAAATTTGGTTTCTCAATTGTAGTTTCTCAGTGCAGCTGGTATATCGTTTAGAAATGTCGGATCGCATATTTGTAACGAATATCACCCTGTATACGGACAGCGATAACTGAGTATATCGTTCTACTTCAACGAGGAAATGTTAGATGGTGACTGTATATCTCTTTTATAATATCCAGAAAATCTATGCACAAAACTAGCAAGAGACACTCAGTCAGTATTACATTATCATCTTTTTCTTGGTCAATATTCCAATTACCGTATTCTCGAAGTAACAATTAAATTTTGCTTTTACGATTAATATTTCTGTGTTAGGGTGCTCATCATTTAATATAGGATCACATTCAAAAGACTGGTGTGAAGTGGCAGATTCATGTACAACGTTTTTTTGACGAAAAGCGTAAACTTTCGAACGTAAGAGCGCAGAAGTTAGCACGTGGTACTAGCTTTCAGAATCACTATGGTTAAAATTGCCGCCTGGCCACCACGATTCCTGGTTCCTTTGGTTTCCCTAAATGGCCTAAGAAAAATTTCGACGCATTTCCCTGGAAAAGGAAAAAAAATAAGTCCAATTTTTTTCTCCATTCTTTCTCCATCAGTCCAGGTGTCAATTACATATACATCTACATGATCACACTGCACGTCACAATCAAGTGTCTGGCAGAGGGTTCTTGGAATCACCTTCAGCCTATATTTCCACAGTAACAATGTCTAACAGTGCATGGGAAAAATGAACAGTTAAATCTGTTTTGTTAAGACGATCATTTCTCCCAATGCAGGGTGGCGACAGTATCATATTTTCTTATTCAGAGGAGAAAGTTGGTGACTGAAAGTTCTTGATGATTAGCCGCTACAACAAATTCCTGTCTTTCAACGATTGTTATCCAAACTCGCTTTCTATATCCGCCACATGAACACCTCTATTCCGCGATAATATAAAACGACCTGTCCTTCTTTGAACTCTTTCGATATCTTCCTTTAATCCTTTCGGTTAAGGATCTCATACAGCATAACAGTTCTCTAGCAGAGGACGAACAGTTGTAGTGTCACCAGCCTCTTTTCTAGGTCTGCAGCATCTTCTAACTGTTATGCCAATAAAACACTTTCTTCGGTTATCTCTCCCCACACACTATCAGAACTTTCCAGTTCAAGTTGTTCGTAATTGTAATCCCTAGGTATTTAGTTGAATTGAATCCCTTTAAATTTGTGTGATTTATCGTGTAGCCAAACTGCAAACGGATTTCTTCTCGTATTCATTATGATGGCTCCACACTTACTTGCACAGAGACAATTTCAACTTTTCGCACCATACGGCTATCGTATCAAAGTAATTTTTCCATTGGTTTTGAGTTTCTGGTGACGTTGGTAGACGGTAAATGACTGCAGCATCTGCTAGTAATCTAAGAGGTCTGCTCTTATTGCCTCCTAAATCGTTTATGTAGACACATCAGAGGGCCAACAACACTTTCTTGGGGAACGCCATATATTACTTCTGATTTACTCGATAGTTTTCTTTCGATTGCCATGTACTGTTATCTTTCTCATACGAAGTCACGAATCCAGTCGTACAACTGGCATGAATCAAGTCGCACAACTCAGACTATACTCCTTAGGCTCATTGTTTTATTAGAAGTTTCTTGTGAGAAATGTTGTCAAAAGCGACATGGAAATCTAGAAATATGAAATTAATCCGAAGTTCACTGTCGATATTACTCATTACATCGTGCAAATAAATATCTAGTTAAGTATCAGAAGTACGGTATTTTTCAATCCGTGCTTACTGTGTGTCAATAGAATTTTACCTTCAAGGTAACTCATGTTTGAAAACATGTATATGTTCCAAAACCTTACTGAGAATCCACATTAGCGATAGAAGTCTGTAAGTCTGTGGGTTATCCCTACTTCCTTTGGTAGGTAGGTGCAAATGATATGAGGTATGTGGAAATTTACTGTCTTTTGGTACGGAAATTCCGTCAAGGAGTGGCTGTATATTATTGTTAAGTACGAGGCTGTTGTACGGCTTACTGTGAAAGGAACCTAGTTGGTATGCTATCTGGACAGGAAGCCTTGCCCTTATTAAGTGCTTTTAGCTGCTTCGTTACACCGAGTATATCTCCCTCTAAGTTAGTTATCTTGGCAGTTGTTCTCATTCAAGTTGTGGAATACGTACTTCGTCCTGTTTGGTGAAGAAATTTCAAGAAACTATGATTAAAAACTCCGCTTTAGTGGTGCCGTCATAGGTAATATTGTCAATGGTAACGTGCAGTGTAGGTAGTGACTGGGTCTTGCCGCTGTTTTACTTCAAATCTCTTTTGATATTCTGTTAGATTTCGAGAACGAGATTCATTGTCGAAGCTGTTGAAAGTATCTTGAATTGAAGTACATATGCAGTTTCGATATTCAGTGAAACATCGGCTACCTTGAAGAGTTTGTGTCCTTTTAAATTAGGCTTGCCTTTTTCGTTGCTTCTAGAAACAGTATTCTGACATGTTCAGTATGGCTTGGTGGAGCAGTACCATATTTTACTAATTTATTTAGTGTAAATCTTTCTATTGCCTCAGATATAGTTTTGTGTATTTAAGTGACATCTGGTTTACACCTGACTAGATGA
The DNA here is from genome assembly GCF_023897955.1 of Schistocerca gregaria. Lineage (NCBI taxonomy): Eukaryota > Metazoa > Arthropoda > Insecta > Orthoptera > Acrididae > Schistocerca > Schistocerca gregaria. Next base: position 922,026,021 of record NC_064920.1, read on the forward strand.
GAAGGAGTGGAGACTGTCTCTTAGGAAGGCGCAAGCGAATTTTTATCCGCTTTTATAATTACATATATCTTGCATTTACTTTTGGAGGATTATAATGGTAAATTACCCCATATCCAATATGACGGTCCCTAGAATCCTTTGTTACTGAGACGTCAAGTATGATTTTGCAGTACAATTTACGCTTGGCAGCCACTGTGTTGCAGGTTCTAATCCTGCCGCGGGCATTGATGTGTGTGATGTCCTTAGGTTTAATTAGTTCTAAATCTAGGGGACCGATGACCTTCCATTGTGCTTAGAGCCATTTGAATCATTTTGATTTACGCTTCGACTCCAGTTTATGAACTAACTGCTCAAAATAATTTTCGGAGGAAGCATGTACTACAATTCCTGATGATGTTTTATACGTAGTAACGGCTTTGAATATTCTTCCCTAATCGCTTCGTCGTTCAAAGAGGCCTTTAAACACTGATCTTCCTTCGTATTGTATTGTATATTCTGTTAGGGAGGTGCTTTTCTGACGTAGATTGTGGCAATTCAGGGAATTTACCTGGACAGGCGTGGGAAATAGTCTTTAGGAGCGGTCGATTACTAAAGGACGGGGATATAATCCAGCGTGGTCAATCGATGCGGTTTCGGCTCGTCGACGTGTTTCACGTAGTAACTGTAGCGGCTATGCTGTACGAGCAGGTCATCGTCCCCCATTATACGGGTAACAAGAATGAAAACAAACGCGGCATGCGGCGCACTACGTGCGGCCGTATATTGGCTGTTTGTGGCGTCGTTCCAGGAAAGGGCGCCGTGGCGGCTTTTACCTTGTCACGTCGCCCCACGGAGGACGACATCGCCTCTAAGCGTAACAAACAACCACCCGTCACTTCCTGTTTGTGTCGCGGTGAGCGTATTTTGCTGACAGGAAGCCGCCGTCTTTTTCAATAAAAAACCGGGTTTTGGAACAAAATTTTTCATTATAAAAAAATTTACGCTTAAAAGACAGACGACCCACTATTTAATGACAAGATAAATGTACAGCTCATATACACCTATTGCAATGCAAAATGAAGGGTAAGTCCGATACTGACCAGCCGTGCAGTATCTAAGAAAGTAAATATTTGTCAGCAACAGCCGAGAAGGGAAACGTCGAAACGTTTTCTAACAAACCTGTGGCTGTGGTACCCTCACGAACAATATATTTTCTCATAATAACGAGTATATGGGAGACAATGACAATACGCAGGAACAGGATGACTTGATATCTCTTAAGACACCAGGGAATAATCTCCATGGTACTAGAGAGAGCTGAAGAGAGTAAAACCTGTATAGGAAGACAGAGATTGAAATATATCCAGCAAGTAATTGAGGATAATTGAGAACGTAGCTTGCAAGTACTACTCTGAAATGTAAAGGTTGGCACAGGAGGGGAATTCGTGGCGGGCTGCAAGACGCTATTCAAAAGACAGAGAAAGAAAAAGAAAAAAAGAAGAAGGAGTAGGCACAGTGCCAAGTGCACTGCTGTTGCAAACTAATCGTTCTCAGTTGTTTCCATCCAAATTATTTATTTTCCGCTGATTTGTTTTTTATCGTACAGTCAACGTTCAGACAAGCCAAGCTAAGATATTCCTCATTTGACTGATTCTTTGCTGGCCGGAGTGGCCTTGCGGTTCTAGGCGCTACAGTCTGGAACCGAGTGACTGCTACAGTCGCAGGTTCGAATCCTGCCTCAGCCATGGATGTATGTGATGTCCATCGGTTAGTTAGGCTTAATTAGTTCTAAGTTCTAGGCGACTGATGACCTTGTCCTCAGAAGTTAAGACGAATAGTGCTCAGAGCGACTTGACCCATTTTTTGACTGACTCTTTGAGTGTCCTTTAAACACAACAATAAGAAATTTACCATTCCCATGATCTTCAATAACGGAATCATTGAATGAGACAGTCAATAGGATATAAGAGGCTCTCAAAATGGCAGGAAGTCCCTGCTCGCTGCGTGACTTCACAACACTGAGGTAGAGCGTCATACAGGCATGGGAGGACGAGAGCGCGAAATTAAGATGAAAAGGCTCTTTGAAGTCATTCATACAGCAGCAACAGACCCATTTCCTACGATTTACTCTAGCTGAACGTGTTCAAGCAGACACATGTAAGATTTTTGCAACACATCGCCAAACGTCAATCCGATTTAGAGACCGGTTTGAGGTAAGTTTTACGAATTTTTTTGTACACGTCTAGGAAACCATTGCCCAATTCCATATTTCAGTTTAAGCTTGCAGTCTGCTGATAGATCTGCACATATATTAAAATGATATGATTCGCAATGGTCGGCCTTTGTGGCCGAGCGGTTCTGGGTGCTTCAGTCCGGAACCGCACTGCTGCTACGGCCGCAGGTTCGAATCCTGCCTCGGGCATTGATGTGTGTGATGTCCTTAGGTTAGTTAGGTTTAAGTAGTTCTGAGTCTAGTGGACGTACGACCGCAGATGTTAAGTCACATAGTGCTCAGAGCCCTTTGAACCATTTGCTACACAATGCGCTCTTAATACCAAATTATGCTCTAAACATACTTTTATTTCCGTTATAGCTTTGTATTTTCTCTGATATTATTAGCATTCATGTCACAGAAAATCCGTATTGGGTGGGAAATTCAAGTATATAATACATTAAAAAAACAATGCCTCTTTCATACTAATAGAACTAGTATTTCGGAATCTACTGGAAAATTAACACTTAATTATGTATAATAGTGGTTCTTTTATTGAAATATGCCCTACAGTTGCTTTTGGTTGGTTTTCTATTTTAAATAACGTGACATACATCTTACTTATATGGAAAGACAAATATGGAATTGGGTCTGTAATTGAAAGTCATGCGTGGATTTTCTGTTTTCGTAGCCCAATGTGCCGTGAGTGAGAACAAGGACAAATGTCACGCGGCTGGTGAACAATATGTACCTCGTACTGTAAAAGTAAATCCTGTTGTAAGGGGAAGCAAAAGTTTAAAGTTATTTTTTATAGTCTTTCACCAACCACCTTGTCGCAGTGGGAACACTGGTTTTTGTTTAAGATCACCGAAGTTCAGCGCTGTCGGGCTTGGCTAACATTTGGCTGGGTGACCCTCTAGGTCTGTCGAGCGTTGTTGGCAGGCAGGGTGCACACATGTGAGGTCAACCGAGGAGCTACTTGCTTCAGAAGTACCGGCTCCAGCCAGAAAACTGACAACGGCTGGGAGAGCGGTATGCAGACCACATGCCCCTTCATATCCGCATTCAATGACGCCTGTCGCCTGAGGATGGCACGGCAGTCTGTCGGTACCGTTGGTCTTTCCGAAGCCAGTTCGGACGGAAAGAGTTCGTTTAATACCTAACGCTACATCTACAAAAATTCACAAAAGGACTACCATAGTTTGTGCTTAGGCCTGAATAAAAAACCATAGCCAAGATTGAGAAAGTCTTATGAGGCAGTGCCATGCTCAAAATGAAGAAGCAATAATTCCCTGTCGGGAGGATATAAGTAGCTCGGTTTCTAAATCAGCTACAGTCTTTTTGTCTATTTAAAGTTGAGCACGCTACCGTATAGATTTTTTCAGCACCTACGCGATGGAACAGGTTTCAGGGTGCATAATCCGCTATAAACTCTTGAAATTGGCTGTAAAAATCCTGTTCGGTTGCAAAAGCCAATAACTGTAACTATTTTCGGGTGCAAGCCCGCTAAATATCCAATGTTTGAAAAACCTGCCAAGTTCAACAGGCATGGCATTCGCCGTGCCAGGTCAGATGCAAAACCCGCCAATAGACATCAGACGTACCAATCTAAGCAGTCAAAGCTACCCTCCCGTTTGTTGCGATTAGAAGGGATATTTATCTTTTCCAGAGTTAATTTGGCTGCGCTGTAGCGTAGTGGTACAGAACAATGAAGCTCTCTCGCTGCCGATTCATTGTCAAAATATAACCCGGTAATAATGGTTCAGCTTGTCAGTAGGATGTTTGTTGACGTATTTACCTGAGTGTTTTGAAGAAAATAAGTGATTTTGTGGTCGATTAAATGCTGACGATCGTACAAACGAAGTTTGTTCACGAAAATCCCTTCTAGAACTTTGAAGATGGAGAGGGGAAGGGCATACTAAAGTGGGGATAAATTTCAGCATAGGAAACGGCATAACACCAGTCACAGTTTGTGCAGAACCTTCAGAAGGCCAATTCGGAAACGTCAAAAAGCTTGCAGACCTCCGCTTTGGTGAAGACTGGACGATCAACGATCTCAAATTCCACACAGAGGTACTAGACGAGCAACTCCTAGATTTGTTCCTGCCGCTGCCAATTATCAGAAGAAGCCTGGAGACATCTTGAATTAATGGGCAGAGTTGAGATCGATGTCATTTAAAAGCAATTTTCAGCTAATTTCATTTTCTATAACTTTTGGTAGCTGTTTCAACTAAAATGCGAAATTATGACAATTTATTTCCTTTCCACAATTTTTTCAGTGTTGTACCGAGATGCAATTTGGAGCTTACTTTATTTTTTACAATTTCATGTCGAGTCAAAAACGTGATGGTGCCTTTTTTAAAAGAAACCTAAGGTTGAACATTCATATTTCTTGTCGTTTTGACGTTAAGTAAGAAAGTTTTTCCTGGTGAACCAATGTCACCTTCATATTTTTATATACCAATTTTGTAGAATTTTCAGGCTTCTCGTTGAAAAGAAAAGGTATTTTGTTTATATTCGCAAAAATTAAATTCCACCTTATAGTCATTCCTAGAATATCACCGAATGGCGGATTTTGCAACCGAATTTTTGTTTTGTAATTGGATCGACACGTTGGCAAAACCCCCTAATTGCATAAATCATGTGACTACTTAAATGTATTATGCATTGTCCAATTAGTCTAGTCTTGCTTCTCAGCTCCTTTGTGAGACGTATTTAGAAGATGAAGAATATCTCTAGATTCTTCACGGAAGTTTTCGCGGTGTAATTTGCGACTATTTTTAGTGTTTACCAACAGAGTGGCAACATTTTCCCAATATCCGGGAGATCTGGCCCCCACCCCTGTTTTACTTGCAGTTGATCCAATGTGGCATGTTGCTACAAAATTTTGCACCAGGTATTTCTATGAGCTGACTAATTTCAGTTGTGGCTCACTGGTATTATAGTCATACGTCACTAGTTTTTTGTGTTTTGTAAAGCGCATAATTTTATATTCTTATTCATTTAAAAGAAGTTGGCAGTCTTTGCACCATTTTGGAAACGCATATCTGTGCACGTTTTCTCAGTTATTACGTCATTATAGACAAATGCTGTAACTGGAAAACTTCTGAGGCTAAAATTAACGTTGTGTGCTTGGCCACTAATACACAGCATGAACAGAAGGTGTAAGATAACAGTTCTACACTTATATACTTTCATGTGAATTTCGTTCACAAGAAGCGTGTATTTGTACTCGATGATGTGTCGACAATTTCTTGCACCACACAAATGAAATATATACTGCAATATTCTATTCTGTGTAGGTAAAGTGGAAGTACTATTTACAATTGATTTTATTCCAATTTTCATGCCGCAACCGATGAAGAGAAAGAGGGAGAGAGAATGTTTGACATACTATAGAACTGCCATCTATTGGGAATAAGGAGGACTCGACAGAAGGAACATGGGGTGCCGACGAGAGTGAAACATGCGTGACAGTGAGAAAACCTGAATAGCGATAGCGAGTTTTTTTAAAACATTGGTGCCACAGATGTAACTATATAAAACTATATTATTCATTGATATGGCGCTGTATAAATTTCTTATTTTTAAGAATCCTCCCGTCTTTACTGGATGGAGAAATAAAACATGTTGTCGTCTGTGAGATTATGGACACGAGAAAGGATTTAGTCATAGAGTTTTAAGAAGTTAACGGCTTTACGCAGTGCGGAAATTACGAGAAAATGTAAAAACGAATGTGAGGTAAATAACGGGAACGCTAAAGCAGAATGTAAGTGAAATTTACTTTTATTCTATAAATCAGATTGCAGTTTTAAACAGAAATCAGTACAAAAGAGTGTTGCTGGCGACGTAAGTAAGTGATAGTGAATCGCAACCCCCCTGCACTCACGTAGGGTCGAATATAACTTCATTTTCAGAGAGAAGGCCAGCACAATATCCATTCACAGAGGAGGAGAACTGAAAACCCATTCCAAAAGAGTTATTGACATTGTTGCAGTTGGCGTAGTATTTTCCTGTATGATTACAACAGTGAGAGATTTTACTAGTTGGATGAGATTAATTAAACTTATTTGTTCACCACAAAGCCACCACTACAGTTGAGAAAACGAAATAGCATATCTTTAGAGAATTTCGACTCTTAACTATCTGTCACGTTAGATTACAACAGGAACGCTCTTTACTTGCTTCGAATGCAGGTCTGGCTGGGACTGAATCTGAATACCAAGTACTTGACATATTTCGTTCACCTCACGGACGAAGTCCGATGCGAGCGGTCTTCCTGTGCATTAGTAGAGGATGCGAACACACTTTTCTGGGGCTCCAGAAGAATCACCTGAGAACAAATAACGGAGTAGCTGACGTTTCTGACCAGATGTAGCTATTTGTATTCTGATCAATACAAGTCTTATAACACTCTTTCATTATAAGCAGTACACCAGATATTGCTTTGACGCCTTTCTCCACGTTAATAATGACATACACCGTCAGTTTCCTGGCCGATTTTCTTCCAGGCGTACAAACGACGTCAGCGCAGTAACGACGGTTGTGTCAAAATCGCAGTGGAGCAATATCTCTAAATAAAATGTTGAAGACACTCATCAGAATGTTTCTAAGACGAGCAAAATGTGTGCACAGTTTGTGTCACAGACTTTGACTTTGAATTGATTAAAGTGCAGAACGCCGATAATTTGGTTCTGGAGAAATAAACACGAGTGATAAGACTTGGTGTCGTCACTATGGGCCCACCCCAAAACGGCGAAGTGCAGAAATTCTCAAGAAGCGCCAACGTTTTGAGGACATACACTACCTTCAAGCTAATGTGACAAACGAGTTGAACTACCGGGTGATCAAAAAGTCAGTATAAATTTGAAAACTTAATAAACCACGGAATAATGTAGATAGAGAGGTAAAAATTGACACACATGCTTGGTATGACATGGGGTTTTATTAGAACAAAAATTGCTAGACGCGTGAAAGATCTGTTTCGCGCGTCGTTTGGTGATGATCGTGTGCTCAGCCACTACTTTCGTCATGCTTGACCTCCTAAGTCCGTGCGATTATTGGCTTTCGGGTTACCTGGAGTATCGTGATCGATCGACATCTCTAGGGACACTGAAAGACTACATCCGACGCCAATGCCTCACCATCACTCCGGACATGCTATACGGAGCTCTTCACAGCGTTATTCGTCTACTACAGCTATTGTTGAGGAGTGATGGTGAACATATTGAGCATTTCCTTTAAAGAACATTATCTTTGCTTTGTCTTACTTTGTTATGCTAATTATTGCTGTTATGATCAGATGAAGCGCCATCTGTCAGACATTTTGTGAACTTTTGTATTTTTTTGATTCTAATAAAACCCCATATCATTCCAAGAATTTTTGTCAATTTGTACCTCTCTATCTACATTATTACGTGATTTATTCAGTTTTCAAATTTATACTGACTTTTTGATCACCCAGTACATGTCAAAGAAATACGTTCGTGACTCTTTCACTTGGTTGAGTGAAAGTGCATTGCATTCAAACCGTCATCTATCTTTCTCAGTGTTTTATTACTCTAGCTTGGAAACTCTTTGGGCTGACCTAGTATTTCTTGTTCTGAGAAATATAACAGTTGGTGTGAGGTTATTCATTTGAGATTTTGACGAGGGATCTGACATGCAACGTGATGGCACAGACTTTATAATTAAATAATAATTATGTGCAGTAATTTCCGATCCGTTTCTCTCAGTACGCAGTGCTCGCCTAAACCACACCTCGTTTTGACGGGTGTCCGACGTTCACGAACTGGGAGACGAGGGTGATGAGGTCGGCGGTCGTTCAGCGTCTCGCTGGATCCACGCCTGTCGAGTCGCCATAAAAGCCAGAACAAAAACAGCGACGTGGAGTGCGCTGCCCTCACACGCGCTGCTGGTGGGGCTTTGCGCGATCCTCTTCGCACAAAAGCTGCATCAACGTCGGGCCTGCCATCCGTCTTTGTCAAGAGGGCGTTTTTTCGGTAATTAATCTTCTCGGAACGCTCTCTGTGTTTTGGACACCACGGTGACGCGGCAGATGTGAGTACTCTGAAGGCGTCAGATGATTCCATGACTCTTGCACTTTTTTTTAATTTCTCTAATTGCAGGTGGAACCCAAGAGTACTACGCTTTGAACTATCGTAGGGGACATCCAGTGGCGTCCTTTGGAAGAGTCTGGTACTGAAAGGAGAATGAAACGTGAGAATACTGAATTCCGATCTCATGGAAATTGGTATTTTACTTCATTTCCGAGGAAATAACGGTTATCGTCATCGCGTGGTGTACGAAGTCACTTCTACCCATTACAGCAATTCGGATAGTCTCAGATGAAGCCTCTAAAGACACTGAAATCTATACAAATTTGTGTTTGTATAGATAAATTTACCTACCTTAGAGTCCTTTGGAAGAGTCTGGTACTGAAAGGAGAATAAAACGTGAGAATACTGAATTCCGATCTCATGGAAATTGGTATTTTACTTCATTTCCGTGGAAATAACGGTTATCGCCACTCTGTGATGTGTAGTGGGTGGACAGCGATACTTAATAATGATTACCTCAAAGAAAGATTTTTTATAGTCGGATGTAGCGAGGTGGTGTAGTGGTGGAGTGTCCTTCAAAGTCAGGTTTTCTTCAGTTTCCCTAAACCAATTGAGAGGAGTTTGAGGATTTTCCTTATGTGGGGTGATGGTGTACCTTCGCCACTAACTTAGACGGGCACGTCGTTTTGTACTTTAACCTAATGTTAGGCTACATTCAGTACACAGTGTGTAGCCACCTTAACAAATATCACTTTATTCGAGACTGAAATTGACAGATAGATGCTATTAGAGACAATTTTAGGTTTTGCACGAAAAATCATGTTGGAGAGGGACACTTTTGAGGTGCCACATAATGCTTCTGGGACATTTTTCAGAGTACATAATACGGCGATTACCTGTTCAATGTGAATGCACACGAAATGCTAACATACTGGCTATTCATACAGCTCCATAATTCATTTCCGCATCTCAGTTTATTTTTCATCTAATTGAGTGCCGTTAGTCTCACTATATAGTACTAACGCAGGATTCTGAGGGTAGTAGATAATTTCGGAAATGAGGAAACCCACTTTAACGACAATTGAAATAGGAAGATTCACATTTTTCGCAGATACTCTGAATGTAAAGGGCAAACGGGAAGCAATACCTCTTTCCACGTAACAGCAATGGACTCCGAGCGGGGTCGGTTTATCGAATACCGATGCGCCCCTAAACCGTACCGCAGTATCGAATATCTACTATAACCAAGCCTTTGATAACCACTTCTTCATGTAACGTGCTTAATGTTTTATTTTACAGTCGTTTAAATTCTAGGTTAAGACCTAGTACTAGCGCTTACGATCTATTGAGCTATTACTGCCTCTAAAATTACTTGTACATTTATTATGCACACTTACATTTTCCACTTTTTATTACAAAAATACTTACTACTTGTTCTTTACGACAAGGGTGCACTATCAAAAAGCAGTCCGCAGCCAATCCAAGATAAGAATCTAGAACACGGGCCGCAGTAGTCTTCTTTGTCATCTGTGTTGAATATAATCTTTAAAATTAATAAAAATGAATTATTATTCCAATTACCAATTATTATTTTATTATATATTTTCGTTGAACTGTGACACAGAATCAGTTGACGTACTGTGTAGATGTAGAGTACGAAACGTAAACGGCAAATAAAAATATTAAACATGCCGAAGTACACAAAATTTATTTTTGAATACTTGAGTAAATACATTACTTACAAAATATTTTTATTAAAAGATACATTTAATGACAGTGAGGAATGACATTTAGTGAAACACTAGCATGACAAACTATTAATTATGAAAACAGTTCAGAAGAACTTTAAACTGAAACAAAGCTTTAATGTAAGATATTGCATCTGATGTCGACTACGAGTTTTCCTAAATCTGGAGTCATATTTGAGGCTGAAATTTTTACTATGTCTTCTAAATGTTCATTAAGTTTAGCGCGATTGGAACCAAGGCCAAAGTTCTCATTTTGTCGCAAGCACCTCCACTACCGATACTTTCAATGAAGTAGGCTAAATCTCTTTTAATGTAGTTGACGCTGAATTTGGCATTGCTAATAAGTTATAGAATTTTTAATTGGGTTCTAGATCTATTACATTTCAGATTCATCAGAAATTATATGAAAAGATATAACATAGGTCAAATTAGCATAGAATAGAGCTTCTTAAGAAATCTCTGTTGAGGAACGAATGGCAGAAAATGAATGCTAACAGTTTATAAACTAGATTGAACACATAGACGTTAAGACATATAGAGTTGTGTGAGCCATAGCTCCAGAAGTATTTTGTTTCACATGCGAAAATAAAGCTTTAGATTTCTACAGGCAGCTGTAATGATTATTAATTGATCACCAGATAAGTAATTACTGGAAATAAATCTCTATCTTTATTGTGGACAGTATCGTATACTCAGTAGGAATATTCTGAAACACAAGAACGACTTATGAGGAGAAACATGTTTTATTTTAAGGAAAAAAAAGCAATTTGTAGTGTCCACGAGAGGATTAAATTGTAACAAAATTTTCTAAGATTCGAACAGCTGTGATTTAATGTAAATTTCATATTCAACATTTACCCAGTTAGTGAAATTAACTGATAGGACACTGATACCCTGAAATTGCTGTTTTTTATTCGCCGTCATGCTGGGTATCAGTATCTACCGCTCTACATCCTCAGCCTATTTTCTCTGTCTCTTGGTCTTTCTGTCCTTTGATGGTTCTATATGGGTGACATATGAATGGTCTAATGCTACATTTCGTTTCACCAAGACCAGTAGTCTAAGGTGGTGTGGAATGAAGTAGTTAATTATAAACCATTGACAGTACACAGCAGCAACCAGCTTCAGTTTTGTTCTGGATTACATGATATTTATTTATTTATTGCTTATTTAGCCTGGCGAGATAGTAGCCTTGAGGCCCTCTCAGACCTGACCAGTCACAACACATACAAATATTATTACCTAAGTTACAAGAATAATTATTAGAATTACTAATAAAAATTAATAGTTGGGCGTAATAATAATAGTAACACTAACAATGATGATAAAGTAATGGAGGAATTAAAATAACAACTAGTTACTACACAAACTCCATAATATTCTTTTGTATTATTAACAAATGTGATAAATTGCAATAACAGTAATAGTAAAAATTAAAATTATAATAGTAATAATAAAATAATAGATGTATTAAGAGTGATGCTGATTAGTTTATCACTTTGGAAGCCTTGTCTGGTATTAGAAGAGATAGTAGGCATAATGAAAGGGGATGAGACCGGAATGACAGTGATTGTTGTTGCTAGGTAAGAAGAGAACTTCAGTATAGATCTCTGTAGACAATGAGAGGGAAAAGTGGTTTGGAAAGGAGGTTTGACGAGAGTTAGCTGTAAGAAGTGATACCTATTGTGATAGAAGATGGGCCATTAGCTGCCTTTTGGAGTGTGAAATGATTTTAATTTCTCTAATATTTAGAGGAAGACTGTTCCTAAGCCGTTTTTCTGATAGATAAAATGATTTAGAGATAATTTTAGTGTTTTATAGTTGTACAGAGAAATGAACGGTGAAAACAGCGTACACCACAAATGTATCACTCACAAGCATTCGCTATCAATTCCAGCTGGCATAAGCACTAATGCGAAAGTCTTTGGAGAATAAGATCACCATAATTAAGGATGGGGAGTATGAATGACCATATGAGTTCCTTTTTATGCTGGAGAAGATACACGTTATACGTATGTTAGTCGTGAATGAAGTGATGCTGACACCATGTACACACTGCAGTTATATGGTCAGTCCAATCTAGGTGATGGCTCAGAATTATCCCCACATTCTTTGTAGCAGAAGAAATGGCGATTTCCGTGCTGTTTAGGTTTAAAGATGGAAGAGAGTCTCTGACCTGAGGAGTAACAACTCTTCTTTGAAAGACTAATGCTGCTTGTGTTTTAAATGGGCTAAATTTCAAACCTATGTTCTGCACCTATTCTGATAAAGTAGGTAAGTCAGCATTTACGTTTTGGATGGCTGTGAGCAGGTATGTTGGTCTTCCACTTAAGTATAACTGAAGGTTGTCAGCGTATAAAATATGTTTGCAATTGGTCATAATAGTCGACACTTCATAATCACGAGAAAAGTAGCGGGCACAACACTGATCTCTGTGTTACCCCCGATCCTACATTCTCCCATTGTGACCTCTTTGTTCCGCTCAAATAGTTATAGGTACAGAGAGCTGGCAAAAGTCGGAAATAAGTTTAGCCGAAATTTTTGTAAACGATTTAATAGTGTCCAGAAAGTATAGATTAAATATAGTTGTTCATGGAGAATTTATTGCTGTTACATGTAGTTTAAAATCAATATAAACACAAAAGGAGTCATATGAGTGGGCACATACACTCCTGGAAATTGAAATAAGAACACCGTGAATTCATTGTCCCAGGAAGGGGAAACTTTATTGACACGTTCCTGGGGTCAGATACATCACATGATCACACTGACAGAACCACAGGCACATAGACACAGGCAACAGAGCATGCACAATGTCGGCACTAGTACAGTGTATATCCACCTTTCGCAGCAATGCAGGCTGCTATTCTCCCATGGAGACGAGCGTAGAGATGCTGGATGTAGTCCTGTGGAACGGCTTGCCATGCCATTTCCACCTGGCGCCTGAGTTGGACCAGCGTTCGTGCTGGACGTGCAGACCGCGTGAGACGACGCTTCATCCAGTCCCAAACATGCTCAATGGGGGACAGATCCGGAGATCTTGCTGGCCAGGGTAGTTGACTTACACCTTCTAGAGCACGTTGGGTGGCACGGGATACATGCGGACGTGCATTGTCCTGTTGGAACAGCAAGTCCCCTTGCCGGTCTAGGAATAGTAGAACGATGGGTTCGATGACGGTTCGGATGTACCGTGCACTATTCAGTGTCCCCTCGACGATCACCAGACGTGTACGGTCAGTGAAGGAGATCGCTCCCCACACCATGATGCAGGGTGTTGGCCCTGTGTGCCTCGGTCGTATGCAGTCCTGATTGTGACGCTCACCTGCACGGCCCCAAACACGCATACGACCATCATTGGCACCAAGGCAGAAGCGACTCTCATCGCTGAAGACGACACGTCTCCATTCGTCCCTCCATTCACGCCTGTCGCGACACCACTGGAGGCGGGCTGCACGATGTTGGGGCGTGAGCGGAAGACGGCCTAACGGTGTGCGGGACCATAGCCCAGCTTCATGGAGACGGTTGCGAATGGTCCTCGCCGATACCCCAGGAGCAACAGTGTCCCTAATTTGCTGGGAAGTGGCGGTGCGGTCCCCTACGGCACTGCGTAGGATCCTACGGTCTTGGCGTGCATCCGTGCGTCGCTGCGGTCCGGTCCCAGGTCGACGGGCACGTGCACCTTCCGCCGACCAATGGCGACAACATCGATGTACTGTGGAGACCTCACCCCCCACGTGTTGAGCAATTCGGCGGTACGTCCACCCGGCCTCCCGCATGCCCACTATACGCCCTCGCTCAAAGTCCGTCAACTGCACATATGGTTCACGTCCACGTTGTCGCGACATACCACCAGTGTTAAAGACTGCGATGGAGCTCCGTATGCCACGGCAAACTGGCTGACACTGACGGCGGCGGTGCACAAATGCTGCGCAGCTAGCGCCATTCGACGGCCAACACCGCGGTTCCTGGTGTGTCCGCTGTGCCTTGCTTGTGATCATTGCTTGTACAGCCCTCTTTCAGTGTCCGGAGCAAGTATGGTGGGTCTGACACACCGGTGTCAATGTGTTCTTTTTTCCATTTCCAGGAGTGTATTTAAAAAAAAAAGCTGATAAATTTGCTTTTAACTTTTTAAATAGGGTCTTCCCTCTTTCCGATCTAATCATGCAAGCGTAGAAGAGATGTGGAATGATTTCAAAAAGACAGTATCGACGGCAATTAGTAATGATGGTACTGATGCCCCATGGTACATAAAACTGGTCAGATCACTGTTTCAGAAGCAATGGAAAAAGCATTCCAAATTTAAATGAACGCAAAATCTCCAGGACTGGTACAGTTTTGCAGGAATTCGAAGCATAGCGTGTGCTTCTATGCGAGATGCTTTCAATAATTTCCACAACGAAACTCTGTATCGGAATCTGGCAGAGAACCCAAAGAGATTCTGGCCATGCATAAAGCACACCAGTGGCAAGGCGCAATCAGTACCTTCACTTAGCGATAACAACGGTGCAGTCACTGATGATAATGCCACTAATGCACGGCTTTCTGAAACCCCTTCACCAAAGAAGACGAAGTAAATATTCCTGACTTCCAATCAAGAACAACAGCCAAGATGAGAAACATAGAAGTAGATATTCTCGGTGTAACAAAGCAGCTTAAATCACTTAATAAACTCAAGTCCTCCGGTCCACATTGTGTACCAGTCAGGCTCCTCTCAGAGTATGCTGATAGAATAGCTCCATATTTAGCAACTACACACAACCGCTCGCTCACAGAAAGATCCGTACCTAAAGACAGGAATATAGCTCTCGTCACACCAGTACCCAAAAAGGGAAATAGGAGTAATCCGGCTGAATTACAGGCTCATATCACTAACTTCGATGTCGAGAAGGATTTTGGAACGTACGCTGTTTTAGAACATTATGAATTACCTGGACGAAAACGGTTTGTTGACACAGTCTGCACGGATTCAGAGGATTTCGTTCTTGTGAAACACAACTAGTTCTTTATACTCATGAAGTTATGAGTGATATCGACAGTGGATGTCAAATCGATTCCATATCTTTAAATGTCCAGAAGGTTTTCGACACCCTACCTCACAAGCGTCTTCTAACCAAATTGTATAACTATGGAATATGGCCACAGTTGTGCGCTGGATTCCTGATTTCCTGTCAGAAAGGTCACAGTTCGTGGTAATAGACGGAAAGTATTCGAGTAGAACAGAAGTAATATCCGGCGTTCCCCAAGGAAGTGTTATAGGGCGTCGGTTGTTCCTGATCTATATTAACGACATAAGAGATAATCAGAGTAGCCGTCTTAAATTGTTTGCAAATGATGCTGTCATTTACTGTCATGTAAGGTCATCAGATAACGAAAACGAGCTGTAAAATGATTTAGATAAGATATCTTTATGGTGCCAAAAGTAGCAGTCCACACTGAATAAAGAAAAGAGTGAAGTTATCACATGAGTACTAAAAGAAATCCGATAAATTCAGTTTACGCGTTAAGTCACACAAATCTGAATGCTGTAAATTCAATACTTAGGATTACAATTACAAATAACCTTAACTGGAACGATCACATAGCTAATGTTGTGGGTAGAGAAAACCAAAGACTGCGATTCGTTGGCAGAACACTTTAAAGGTGCAACAGGTCTACTAAAGAGACTGCTTACACCACGCTTGTCAGCACTATTTGGGGTACTGCTGTGCGAGGTGGAATCTGAATCAGGCGGCACTGACGGACTGAATGGAAAAAGTTGAAAGGAGGTTAGCTCGTTTTGTATTATCGCGTAATAGGGGAGCTAGTGCCACAGACATGATACGTGAATTGGAGTGGCAATCATTAAAAGAAAGGGGTTTTTCGTTGCGAAGGGAGCTTGTGGTGAAAGTTAAGTAACCACGTTTCTTCTCCAATTGCGAAAACATCCTGTTGTTACCTACCTACATAGGGAGAAATGATCATCGCGATAAAATGAGAGAAATCAGGGCTCGCACAGAAAAATCTAAGTGCTCTTTTTTCCCTCGCCGTGTTCGGGAGTGGAACGGTAGAGACATAGCTTAAAGGTGGGTAAATGAACTCTCTGGCTGGCACTTTATTGTGAATAGCGGAGAAATCACGTAGATGTAGATGTACATGTAGATTAAACACTGTTCGCAGTATGTAAGGCATGAATGGAACAATTGTACAGTACTTGGAGAAAATTTCTAACTTTAGAGTTTAGCAAGCAGAACATCAATGTCGACAGTGTCGAAAGTTTTGCTGAAATTCATAAGGCACATAAAGTCGCCTCTTGTTTGTCCATACCTTGATTCAGTTCATCAGTCACTTTTTTAAGAGCAATTGCCTTGCCATGATTTTTCCAGAAACCAGATTGGTATTCACCCAGGAGGTTGCCTGACGTTAATCAACTAGTAAGCTGATCGTGAACTTTGTGTTCTAAAGACTTAGATAATGCTTGTAGAATACACGTGGCCCTTCTCCACAAGGTTGTTTGGAAGATTCCTTTTTGGGTAGAGTTATTATGAGCCCCTTTTTCCAGGTTATTGGGAAGATGCCGGGTGTCACAGAAAGGTTAAAAATGTGCATTATTATCGGCAGTAATGGATCGACGAGGAAACTGACCAACTGTATAGTAATATTGTCGCTTTCTGTAGATGGAGAACGAATTCGCACAGTTGTCTTCGTCACTGTGTTAAGACTTAATAGCGGTAGAAAATAATTTTTGTTGTGCCAACAGCAGATGCGTAGAGGTACTCGATGGTCTGCGGCCTTGTTCGTTGGCCAGGTTGCGATGTAGGAGGGAGACATATCATTTAGATCCTCGTTACCAACAAGAGATTAAGCTGCAGATTGAGGTTTGCCTATTCCAAACCCTCTTGGAGTTCTCCACAAGACGGAAGAAATGTGAAAGTCCCCAGTTAAGGAGTGGGCCTACTTGAGTTTTGCATTTCTTGCTGACTAGCTACCTCTTTTTGTAAAGTCGCTTGTAGGCGAGAAGATCGTAAGAGGTCGGGATCTGTTTATTGTTCGAGTTAATTGTTAAGCCATGGTGAATGTTTTCTCTTGACTCTTACACTATATGTCGGAGCGTGTTTATCTCGTAAATTTTTGAATCTCTCAGTGGAGTTAGATACTTCATAAATTACGTCGAAGTTATTTTCCTGTCATTCACTATCAAGAGAGGTCACTGGTGTCAGATGTAAGCTCAAAAATATTTAAGCGCTTAAAATTACTCTGCAGACTTGGTTGCAAAAATATTGATAGAGGTATGGGTGTTTACAATACGATGAGTTAGCCGAAGTGAAAGCAAATACGATGAGTTAGCAAAAGTGAAAGTTAAGATTTGAGCAGGAAAGTATACGCTTGAATATTGAAGCTACAGGACTGTTGTTTATAAAATTTACGTTTATACCTCCGGCTACAATAATGCGTTTATACGACGTTTCAATACATGAGTGCTGATACAAAGCTAGAGATTTGGGTGTGTAGTATATAACATAGATAAGACACTCTTTGTTGACATGTTTAATTTGAATGAACATGTATTCGGGTTATTTATTATCATTTTTGTCGCAAGCACGACACTAGAGAGAACGTCTGACCATATATATGCAGCCACACTACTATCTCTTCTGTTATACTTGTCATGACCCAGAAGCACATAACCATCAAGGTTATTTCGAATTTACACATTCTTAGGCTTATAAGCATTCATCAAACACATGAAATAAAAGTATGTAAATCATGCTAAGATTTTATGAATTCGAAATCTTAACGGTACCTTATTTACAAACCAAATCAAACCCAAAATGTGGGAGATATCTGTGTATTCCATCAACATATTTTATCAGTCGCAGCCCCGTTTCTCCTACACAGTCATCCTTTAACAAAAAAGAATTATTGAACCAACTCCTAGAAGTAATTTTTTTAGTGGTCAGGCTTCAAAATCTTTTGATGTGGCACCAACGAATACCTGTCCTGTGCCAAACCTTTCATCTCAGAGTAACTCTTGCAACCTGCATCCTAAATAATTGGCTGGAAATATTCTAATTTCTGTCTTTCCATGCTGTTTTTACCTTCTACAGTTCCCTCCAGTACCATGGAAGTTATCCCCTACTGGTGTTAATAGATGTCCTATCATCCTGTACCTTCTTCTTGTCAGTGTTATCCACATATTCCTTTCCTCTCCGATTCTGCAGGGAACACCTCTTTCCATACCTTATCAGCCCACCTAATTTTCAACATTTGTCTGTAGCACCATATCTTAAATGCTTCGATTCTCTCCTGTTCCCGTTTTCTCACAGACCATGTTTCACTGTCGTACAATGCTGTGCTTCAAATGTACAATGTCAGAAATATCTTCCTCAAATTGAGGACTACGTTTGATACTAGTAGATTTCGTTTGGCCAGGAATGCCCATTTTGCCAGTGATAGTCTGTTTTTTGTCTCCTGCTTACTCTGTCCGTCATGGATTAGTTTGCTGCCTAGGTAGCGGAATACCTTAACTTCAATTATTTCCTCACCGTCAATCGTAATGTTAAGTTTCTCGCTTTTCTCATTTCTGCTGCTTCTCATTACTTTCGTCCTTGTTCCGTTTGATGCCATATTCTGTACTCATTAGACTGTTCATTCCATTCAGAAGATCATGTAATTCTTTTTCACTTTCACTGAGATCAGCCTTGTCATCAGAGAATAGTATCATTCAGAACCTTTCACATTGAATATTAATTCCACTCTTCAGCCTTTCTTTTATTTCCATGATTGCTCCTTCGATATACAGGGTGTTACAAAAAGGTACGGTCAAACTTTCAGGAAACATTCTTCACACACAAAGAAAGAAAATGTGTTATGTGAACATGTGTCCGGAAACACTTACTTTCCATGTTAGAGCTCATTTCATTACTTCTCTTCAAATCACATTAATCATGCAATGGGAACACACAGCAACAGAATGTACCAGCGTGACTTCAAACACTTTGTTACAGGAAATATTTGAAATGTCCTCTATTAGCGAGGATACATCCATCCACCCTCCGTCGCGTTAGACCTTCTGGTGACAAACAGACCCGAACTATTTGAAACAGTTAACGCAGACCAGCGAATCAGCAACCATAAAGCGGTTACTGCATCGATGATTTCAGCCGTCAGTAGAAATATTAAAAAAGGTAGGAAGATTTTTCTGTTTAGCAAAAGTGACAAAAAGCAGATTACAGAGTACCTGACACCTCAACACAAAAGTTTTGTCTCAAGTACAGATAGTGTTGGGAATCAGTGGACAAAGTTCAAAACCATCGTACAATATGCGTTAGATGAGTATGTGCCAAGCAAGCTCGTAAGAGATGGAAAAGAGCCACCGTGGTACAAAAACCGAGTTAGAAAACAGCTGCGGAAGCAAGGGGAACTACACAGCATACATAAACATAGCCAAAGCCTTGCAGACAAAAAAAAATTACGTGAAGCGAAATGTAGTGTGACGAGGGCTATGCGAGAGGCGTTCAATGAATTCGAAAGTAAGGTTCTATGTACTGACTTCGCAGAAAATCCTAAGACATTTTGGTCTTATGTCAAAGCGGTAGGTGGATCAAAACAAAATGTCCAGACACTCTGTGGCCAAAATGGTACTGAAACAGAGGCTGACAGACTGAAGGCTGAAATACTAAATGAAATCATGATAACGTGCTCCATTGAGCGAAGGTGGAAGAATATGGGCCACAATCAAGACATCACCAACAATGCCTCCCCAAACGTTCACAGAATATCTGTGTTGATGACGTGATTGCACAACTACGTGCGGATTCTCGTCAGCCCACACTTGCTGATTATGAAAATTTACTATTTGATCACTTTGGAATGAAGCCTCATACGTAAAGAGAACATATGCACTGAAATGAGGATTGACAAATTTTTGGATGAACCAATCGCAGAAGTGTACCCTTGGAAGCCAATCAGCTACTGATAGTGTCTGCACACGCTATACGTGGTACGGAAACAACTGGTTCTCTCGTAGCACTCTCCATACAGTGACGTGGTCAGCGTTACCTTGTACAGCAGCAACGTCTCTGAGGCTGGCATTAGGGTTATCGTCAACTGCATGAAGAATTGCCTCGTCCATTGCAGGTGTCCGCGTCGTTCTAGGTCTTCCCCAGTTGCGAGTCATATACTGGAATGTTCCATGCTCCCTAAGACGCCCATCAATTGCTTCGAACGTCTTCCTGTCGGGACACCTTCGTTCTGGAAATTTGTCTCGATACAAACGTACCGCGCCACGGCTATTGCCCCGTGCTAATCCATACATCAAATGAGCATCTGCCAACTACGCATTTGTACATCTACATCTACACCTACATTTATACTCCACAAGCCACCCAATGGTGTGTGGCGGAGGGAACTTTACGTGCCACTGTCATAACCTCTCTTCCCTGTTCCAGTCTCGTATGGTTCGCGGGAAGAACGACTGTCTGAAAGCCACCGTGCGCGCTCTAATCTCTCTAATTTTACATTCGTGATCGCCTCGGGAGGTATAAGTAGGGGGAAGCAGTATATTCGATACCTCATCCAGGAACGCTCCCTCTTGAAACCTGGCGAGCAAGCTACACCGCGATGCAGAGCGCCTCTCTTGCAGAGTTAGCCACTTGAGTTTGTTAAACATCTCCGTAACGCTATCACGGTTACCAAATATCCCTGTGACGAAACGCGCCGCTCTTCTTTAGATCATCTCTATCTCCTCCGTCAACCCGATCTGGTACGGATCCCACACTGAGGAGCCATACTCAAGTATAGGTCGAACGAGTGTTTTGTAAGCCTCCTCTTTTGTTGATGGACTACAGTTTCTAAGGACTCTCCCAATGAATCTCAACCTGGTACCCGCCTTACCAACAATTAATTTTATATGATCATTCCACTTCAAATCGTTCCGCACGCATACTCCCAGATATTTTACAGAAGTAACTGCTACCAATGTTTGTTCCGCTATCATATAATCATACAGTAAAGGATCTTTCTTTCTGTGTATTCTCAATACATTACATTTGTCTATGTTAAGGGTCAGTTGCCACTCCCTACACCAAGTGCCTATCCGCTGCAGATCTTCCTGCATTTCGCTACAATTTTCTAATGCTGCAACGTCTCTGTATACTACAGCATTATCCGCGAAAAGCCGCATGGAACTTCCGACACTATCTACTAGGTCATTTATTTATATTGTGAAAAGCAATGATCCCATAACACTCCCCTGTGGTACTCCAGAGGTTACTTTAACGTCTGTAGACGTCTCTTCACTGATGACAACATGCTGTGTTCTGTTTGCTAAAAACTCTTCAATCCAGCCACACAGTTCCGTAGGCTCTTACTCTGTTTATCAGGCGACAGTGCGGAACTGTGTCGAACGCCTTCCGGAAGTCGAGAAAAATAGCATCTACCTGAGAGCCTGTATCTAATATTTTCTGGGTCTCATGAACAAATAAAACGAATTGGGTCTCTCTCGATCGCTGTTTCCGGAATCCCGGTTGATTCCTACAGAGTAGATTCTGGGTTTCCAAAAACGACATGATACTCAAAAAATGGTTCAAATGGCTCTGAGCACAATTGGACTCAACTGCTGTGGTCTATAGTCCCCTAGAACTTAGAACTACTTAAACCTAACTAACCTAAGGACATCACACACATCCATGCCCGAGGCAGGATTCGAACCTGCGACCGTAGCAGTCACACGGTTCCAGACTGCGAGTCTAGAACCGCGAGACCACCGCGGCCGGCGACATGATACTCGAGCAAAAAATATGTTCTAAAATTCTACAACTGATCGACGTCAGAGATATAGGTCTATAGTTTTGCCCATCTGCTCGACAACCCTTCTTGAAGACTGGGACTACCTGTGCTCTTTTCCAATCATTTGGAACCTTCCGTTCCTCTAGAGACTTGCGGTACGCGGCTGTTAGAAGGGGGGCAAGTTCTTTCGCGTACTCTGTGTAGAATCGAATTGGTATCCCGTCAGGTCCAGTGGACTTTCCTCTGTTGAGTGATTCCCGTTGCTTTTCTATTCCTTGGACACTTATTTCGATGTCAGGCATTTTTTCGTTTGTGCGAGGATTTAGAGAAGGATCTGCAGTGCGGTCTTCCTCTGTGAAACAGCTTTGGAAAAAGGAATTTAGTATTTCAGCTTTATGCCATCATCATCCCGGAGTGTCTGGATATGCTGTTTCGAGCCACTTACTGATTTAACGTAAGACCAGAACTTCCTAGGATTTTCTGTGAAGTCGGTACATAGAATTTTACTTTTGAATTCAATGAACGCTTCACGCATAGCCATCCTTACGCTAACTATGACATCGTTTAGTTTCTGTTTGTCTGAGAGGTTTTGGCTATGTTTAAACTTGGAGTGAAGCTCTCGTTGCTTTCGCAGTAGTTCCCTAACTTTGTTGTTGTACCACGGTGGGTTTTTCCCGTCCCTCACAGTTTTACTCGGCACGTACCTGTCTAACACGCATTTTACGATTGCCTTGAACTTTTTCCATAAACACTCAACATTGTCAGTGTCGGAACAGAAATTTTCGTTTTGATCTGTTAGGTAGTCTGAAATCTGTCTTCTATTACTCTTGCTAAACAGATAAACCTTCCTCCCTTTTTTTATACAGCTATTAACTTTCATATTCAGGGATGTTGCAAACGGCCTTATGATCACTGATTCCCTGTTCTGCACATACAGAGTCGAAAAGCTCGGGTCTGTTTGTTTTCAGTAGGTCGAAGATGTTATCTCCACGAGTCGGTTCTCTGTTTAATAGCTCGAGGTAATTTTCGGATAGTGCACTCAGTATAATGTCACTCGATGCTCTGTCCCTACCAGCCGTCCTAAACATCTGAGTGTCCCAGTCTATATCTGGTAAAATGAAATCTCCACCTAAGACTATAACATGCTGAGAAAATTTATGTGAAATGTATTCCAAATTTTCTCTTAGTTGTTCTGCCACTAATGCTGCTGAGTCGGGAGGTCGGTAAAAGGAGCCAATTATTAATCTAGTTCGGTTGTTGAGTGTAACCTCCACCCATAATAGTTCACAGGAACTAACCACTTGTACTTCACTACAGTATAAACTACTACTAACAACGACGAACACGCCATCACCGGTTGCATGCAATCTATCCTTTCTAAACACCGTCTGTACCTTTGTAAAAATTTCGCCAGAATTTATCTCTGGCGTCAGCCAGCTTTCTGTACCTATAACGATTTCAGCTTCGGTGCTTTCTATCAGCCCTTGATGTTCCGGTACTTTACCAACGCAGCTTCGACAGTTTACAATTACAATACCGATTGCTGTTTGGTCCCAGCATGTCCTGACTTTGCCCCGCACCCGTTGAGGCTGTTGCCCTTTCTGTACTTGTCCGAGGCCATCTAACCTAAAAAATCGCCCAGCCCACGCCACACAACCCCTGCTACCCGTGTAGCAGCTTGTTGCGTGTAGTAGACTCCTCACCTATCCAGCGGAACCAGATACCCCACCACCCTATGGCGCAAGTCGAGGAATCTGCAGCCCACATGGTCGCAGAACCGTCGCAGCCTCTGATTCAACCCCCACTCGGCTCTGTACCAAAGGTCCGCAGTCAGTCCTGTCGACGATGCTGCAGATGGTGAGCTCTGCTATCATCCCGCTAGCGAGACGGGCAGTCTTCACCAAATCATATAGCCGCCGGAAGCCAGAGAGGATGTCCTACGATCCATAGCGACACACATCATTGGTGCTGACATGAGCGACCACCTGCAGATGGGTGCACCCTGTACCCTTCATGGCATCCGGAAGGACCCTTTCCACATCTGGAATGACAGCCCCCGGTATGCACACGGAGTGTACATTGGTTTTCTTCCCCTCTCTTGCATCCGAACACAGCAGTTTCAGATCCTATCCATGCTAAAAACTGTTGTGCAAAGAACGTCTGAGCTAATCTACTGAGACTGCAAACAAATCAACACAAAATTTAAACGGTCATTAAGGTACAAGTTTGCCTAGTAAATGCAGTAATGCTGATACTTGCGCACTGCTGACACTGCTTGGCGGCGGAAGGAGACTACGCGGTTTTACACTATTCAGGTACTAAAACGCGATGCTACAACTCTCAAATACTATATGAATTAAACAATGCAAGTACCAAAAACACGCAAAGAAATTAAGAATTAAAGTATGTAACAAATGAGTGAGCTGGGAGTATATGACTTGCTGCTGCAGTTACTTATCCAATGGCGGCAGGGAGCAACATTGCACTGACTGCAAAACCACGTTCGTGATGAACACTAACCTGTTGATGTTACGTACTGATGTGCTTGATGCTAATACTGTAGAGAAATGAGTCGCATGTCAACACAAGCACCGAAGTCAACAATAGGTTCCTTCAATTGAGCCAACTGGCGGTGAATCGAGGAAGTACTGTACATAGTGACGAAACTACAATCAGCTCTAACATGGAAATTAAGCGTTTCCGGACACATGTCCACGTAAGATCTTATCTTTATTTGTGTGTGAGGAATGTTTCCTGAAAGTTTGGCTGTACCTTTTTGTAACACTCTGTATAGATTGAACAGTAGCGACCAAAGACTACATCTCTCTCTTACACCCTCATTAATCCGTGCACTTGGTTCTCGATCTGCCACTGTTATTGTTTCCCCTTGGTTCTTGTACGTTTTGTAAATTATCTGTGTCTCCCTATAGCTTCCCGGTAGTTTCCTCACAATTTGAACATATTTCACCATTTGACGTTATCGAAAGCGTTTTCCAGCTCAACAAATCCTATGAACGTTCCTTGATTTCTCTTTAGTCTTGCTCTGATTATCAACGGCAACGTCGGAATTGTCCCTCTGGTGCCTTTACCTTTCATAAGGACAAAATGATCACCACCTGAGTCCATCTCAATTTTTTTCCCATTCTTCTGTAAATTATTCTTGTCAGTAACTTGGACGCATGAACTGTTAAGCAGATTGTGCGACAATTCTCGCAGTTGCCATCTCTTGCACTCTTCGGAATTCTGCCTTATTTCTTACTTGATCTTAAATCTTTCAAAGCTCTTTTAAATTCTGATTCTAATACCGGATCCCCCATTGCTTCTAAATCTACTCCTGTTTCTTCTTCTATCACATCAATCTTCCCCCTCATGCAGTCCTTCAGTGTACTTTTTCCATCCATCCACTCCCTCTTGGAATTACCGTTGTATCTCTTAATGTTAATATCCTTGTTTTTAGCTCCACCAAAGGTTCTTTTGAGTGCCCTACATGCTGTGTCAGTCCTTTCAACAATCATTTCTTTTTCCATTACTTTACATTTTTCGTACAGCCATTTCGTCTTAGCATCCCAGCACAACCTATTAATCTCATACCTCAATGACTTGTAATACTGTGTTCGTGTTTTTCCTTGAACATTTTGTACCACTTGTGCTAGACACCAACTGAATTTTTCCCTCTATCACCCATGGTATCTTTGCAGTTACCTTCTTTGTACGTATGTTTGTTTTTGAAATTCTATGACTGCACTACTTGGAAATGATTATTTGTCTTCAACTGTACTGCCTACTGAGCTTTCAGTTATTGCAGTAGAATAGAGTACTTCCAGCGTATCTCTCCATTCCTTAGAACTTCCGTATCCCATTTATTTGTCCATTGATTCTTCCTGACTAATCTCTTAAACTAAAGCCTACCTCTACATCACTATTACATTGTGATATGGGTTTATACCTCCTACTCGGTTCGCCTTACAATGCAGTATGTCATTTCGAAATCTCTGTTTGATCATCATGTACTCAAACTGAAATGTTCCCATATCTCCCGCCACTTTCGAAGTGTATCTTCTCCTCTTGTGATTCCTGGACAGAGAATTTGCTATTATTTGCTGAGATTTATCACAGAACTCAAGTAGTCCTTCTCTTCTCTCATTCCTAGTACCATGCCCATTTTCCCCATAAATCTTTCTTCAAATCCTTCAGCTACAACCGTATTCCGGTCCCCCCTTAGAATTAGGTTTCCATTTTCCTTTACGTACTGCAGTAATCTTTCAATATCCTTACATACTTTTCCTGTCTTTATATACTTTTCCTCTCTCTTCATCTTATCTTGCGGCGTCGGCATGTATAGTTGAACTATCGTTGTGGGTGTTGGTTTACTGTTCATTCTGTTGAGAGCAACCCTCCTAACACTAACGCACTCTCTACCCTCCCTTGCTATTCGTAACTAATCCTGCTGTCGTTATAACGTTTTCTGCTGCAGATGATATTAATCTACACTCATCCTACCAGAAATCCTTGTCTTCTTTCCATTTCACTTCACTGACACTACTGTATTTATATTGTATTATTTGCAGATTGAGCCTTTGTATTTCACTTTTTCAGGCTTTTTAGCTTCCCTAATACGTTCATGTGTCTGACATTCCCAGCCACGAACGTTATCCTCCTATTTGTTATTCAGTATTTTCTCATTCACCTCCTCCTTGGCAGTTCCCTTCCGGAGATCCGAATGGGGACTATCGCGGAAACTTTTGCCAATAGAGACATAAGTATGTCACTTCCTGTTACAGGCCACATGTCCTGTGGAAGCATACGGTGTGTCTTCAGTGCAGTTGTCTCCACTGTCTTCTGCATCCTCATGACGTTGATCATAGCTGATTCTTCCGAGATTAGGGGCTGTTTACCACCACAAAGGCGATAGAGTGCCCTGAACCTCAGTCTGCTCCTCCACACACGTTGACAAGGTCGTTGGCGGATTGAGGGTGACATCGTATTCAGGTACTCTTCGGCTACCTGTGCTGATTATTACTCATAATTTGAGCGCTGATACGTTTCGAAGGAGAGACCGAGAATATTTAGATTACTAATCAAATACGCTATCCCTAAACTGTTTGTTACATGAAGCATCTGCTGTTACAAACCATATTGCTAGCATTAGAGGTATGATTATTGCAGTTTCTTTACGACTGGTTAAGTTGTTTCGAGTACTTCTCTTTTTAGTCGTGTCTGACTCGTGCTCCAGTAAGTTTTGAAGACAAGCAGTTTATCACATCACGAAATTTCATCACTCTAATTGTAGTAATTGTACATTAACTATCAATGCGGACTTGGTAAGTGATATTTGGCCGCTGTAAGCTCGCTTCTTACACTGAAGTCTCAAACAAACTGGTATAGGCATGAATATTCAAATACAGAGATAGGTAAACAGACAGAATACGGCGCTGCGGTCAGCAACGCCTACATGAGACCCAAGTGTCTGGGGCACTTGTTAGATAGGTTACTGTTGCTCCAATGGCAGGTTATCAAGATTTAAGTGTGTTTGAACGTGGTGTTATAGTTGGCGCACGAGCGTAGGGACACAGCGATGAAGTGGGGATTTTCCCGTACGACCATTTCACTAGTGTACCATGAATATAAGAGATCCGGTAAAGCATCAAACCTCCGACATCGCTGCGGCCGGAAAGAGATCATGGAAGAACGGGACCAACGATGACTGAAGAGAATCGCTCAACGTGACAGAACTGCAAACCTTTCGCAAATTGCCACAGATTTCAGTGCTGGACCATCAACAAGTGTCAACGTCCAAACCATTCATCGAAACATCATATATACGCGCTAACCGAGCCGGAGGCCCACTCGTCTACCCTTGATAACTGCACGACACCAAACCTTACGCCTTGCCTACGCCTGTCAACGCCCACGTTGTAAAGTTGATCACTGGAAACATGTTGCGTGGTCGGACGAGTCTTGTTTCAAATTGTATCGAGCGGATGGACTTGTACGTGTGTGGAGACAACCTCATGAATCCAAGGGCCCTGCAGGTAACATGGGACTGTTGAAGCTGGTGGAGTCTCTGCAGTGGTTGGGGCGTGTACGGTTGGAGTGATATGGGACCTCTGATACTTCTAGACGAGACTCTGACAGGTGACATTTACGTAAACATCCGGTTCAATGACCTGCATCCATTCGTGTCCATTGTGCATTCCGACGGACTTGGCAATTCCATCAGGACAATGCGACAGCTCACACGTCCTGAATTGCTACAGAGTGGCTCCAGGAATACTCCCGAACTCGAGCATTATGAAGAATATTTGGATGCCTTGCAACGTGCTGTTCAGAAGAGATCTCCACGCCCTCATACTCTTATTGAGATATAGAGACGGCTGCAGGATTCATGGTGTCATGTACCCCCAGCACTACATCAGCCATTAGTGGAGTCCGTGCCAAGTCATGTTGTGGGACTTCTGTATGCTCGCGGGGGTCCTACGCGATGTTAAGTAGATGTACCAGTTTTTTGGCTCTTCAGTATAGTTCATGTTAACAATTTTCCAGCACAAAATTTCGGGCTAAGTGTTTTCTTATTTTTACGCTCTGACATGTTCTATATCTACATATACTGGGTGATTCGATTCAGTGTTTAGCACACAGGACTCTCCTTCGGTAGGACGATGCTTCAAACCCGCATCCGGCCATGTTGATTTAGGTTTTTCCTGATTTCCCAAATTTGCTTGAGGTAAATGCCAGGATCGTTCCTTTGCAAGGGCGAGTCCCATCCTTCCCTAATCCGATGCGACCGATGACCTCGCTGTTTGGTCCCCTCCCCCAAATCATCCATCAACCACCAAGAGTGATTCAGCTGCCACTGTAACATGCAATGCCTCCAAATACTACCAACAAAAGTTTCATTCTCTCTCACTCGCTACGTGCATACTATTCGTCCTGGAAAAGGATTTTTTTATAGGAAATTTAACGTATTGAAGTTTTATAGTGGAATATCTTTTTGCTAGAGGCCGTAGTTCTTGAATTATTCAAGAAAAACTTTCAAAAGTGACCACGAAATAAGTTTTTATTAAATAACCCGATCACTATTGCCTCCAGTGAAAACTGATCCCAGTACAAAATTTAACTAACTTAAATTTCCTACAAAAAGGGCGTTGTTTTTATGTAGTATCAACTGTTCGTGCACAGCGAACAAGGGAATATGAAAACTTTTCACTTGGTTTTAGAAGACGTTGTTGGTTGCATAAAACCTGTATGTAGTGCCTACAGAATCATCCTGTATATTAAGAAAGTTGGCGGAACGGTTAGAACACTGGACTCTCATTCAAAAGGACCATGGTTTAAATCTTTTTCTGGCCGTCCACATTTAGGTTTCCCATGATTTCCTTAGAGAACTCCAGAAAACGTCGAGATGTTTCCTTTGAAAGACACTGCTGACTTCTTCCCCATCCATGAAACAGTCCGAGCTTGTGGCCTGTCTCTAATGACCTCAATGTCGTCGGTACGTCAAACCCTAATGTTCCTTCCTTTCTTTTTTTATCAGTATACATACAACGCAGGCCCCCTTCACACTACGCAACCTTCTGCCCTGTATCTTTCTTACATTAAGCTGGGGAACAATGACTGTACGCCTCTGTGCATGCTCTAATCTATCTTACCTTAATCTCGTGCTCTCCACGCAACTTATACTGTGGTTGCAGTACAATGTTGGCACTATTTTTCATGAGTGCAAACTCTCTAAATTTAACTAATAGGATGCTGTAGAAAGTTGTCTTTCATTCCATTATTTCCTTTATGTGCGTACCTCTTGTACTTTAGTCAAGGGTATACAGACATTTACCATAATATGATCGCGCCACGGAACCAATTCGACATCTGTTGCCTATGTTAGAAGGACTGCAAAAATTGGTACAATATTCTGGAATATGCCGCAATAGCGTCTTGCATGCAGTTATCTTTGTAGATTGTAAAAAAATTAATTTTATGTTCTAAGCAAAGATCCAGTGGTGTCAAGTGTTAATGGCTATTGGAAATCTTTGTCGTATTGAAAAAAAGAATTTAATGTCCATATAGCCGCTAAGGGCTGCTCGCCATCTCACAACTGGTCATGACGTCGCCTTTCCGGCTTAGTCCTTTTTTTATTATGTGACTTGTAAGTACTGCATCTTTTCCAGTGAGTACAAACATTAATTTTATTAATGTACTATATACTTAATATGTTTTAGAACACTTAGTCTAATTCTGAAGACGACGCTCATAGTAGCGTCGAAACCATGTCAATTCTGACTTAATATTTGTGACCGAGGGCTTATTTGTTCCAATATAATTTTGTGAAGTGCTACAAGAATGTTTCGTTAGATAATACCGATGGATGGTGCATTAAAAATACAAGTTGTGCAGACAAGTAGCTAGAACGTAGTTAATTCGAGTACCCCAGAACATCAGTCATTTAGTTCTTAGTTAAGGTTTAGTCTGGTCGCAATTTAAGGTGAAATAACAAAACTTACGTTAATAAATAATGGAAGGATTTGCATAGGTAGTTAATTTACGTGGATCATCTAAGACGTGAGCTAAGTCTTTAATCTGATGATGAACGACCACAGAAAAACGTTTGTTGCACATACTACCACAGAATAATTTTTGATGATGATTTGTTATTTGTTGTGCAAATTATAAAGGTGTAGTTTCTATCTATTTACTGGCAAGGCCACATTTAAAAGATATGAAATAGGAAATTACCATAAACAATATTTGCGAGGGGATGAAAATTTCTATGGCGCCACAGTAGTTACATAGCAATAGTTTGAAATTTACGTATTAGTTGTAATTTTAGGCGACAGGGAAGCTCATAAGTTATTCCAACACGTCTTATGGACACACTGTAATGACCTTAATGACAACAGTCTTCCAGGCTTACTGCAATAAGATATAGCTCTGGTAATGTGAAGAATCATTTGTTTAATATGACACCA
Source organism: Schistocerca gregaria (assembly GCF_023897955.1). Taxonomy (NCBI): domain Eukaryota; kingdom Metazoa; phylum Arthropoda; class Insecta; order Orthoptera; family Acrididae; genus Schistocerca; species Schistocerca gregaria. The sequence goes on from NC_064920.1 coordinate 922,056,748, forward strand.
ACACATGCCAGCCACAGATGCAGGGGGGGGGGGGGGGGGTTAAGTACTTCTTTCTTGTATTGATGGAAGTTAGAATTCGGGAGTAATCGATCGATAAATTGTATAGAATATAAATGGAGTGCGATTTTGAGGAGAAAAACTGGTAAAGTTGTTTTTCTTCAGCTAAAGACGATATAAAATGTTTCTTGTCAAGATCGATGCTAAGTGGGCACTGCTGCCGACGTTCTCTAGTATGGTAAAAAAATTAATATTAGATTAAATACATTTCAATTCTTGAAATTTAAATCTGTGTTCATACTAAAATGTCGTGCTCCCAGTTTGGCACAGCTTTGCCACAGGTGACACGAAAGCGGTCGAAGACGTCCGTCTTCTGGTCGGCTCCTGATCGTTGTCAGGAGGAGGCTAGTTTTTGATTACGCAAAGACTTCTATTATTTGGAAAAGAATAACCCGGATTTCTTTACGTAATCAGTATGAATTTTATAATTACCTAAGGGACCTTTAACAATGAACAGTAAAAAAATTGCATTTGCAAATGAAATCATTAATAATTGGGGCAGCTATGAGTTGTATAGAAGACAAGGAGCGGCCTTCTGTACACGACCAGGATGCCACAGTATTCTCTGCTGTAGTAAAGGCTGTTTGACATTTATAAAAATAATATGGCATGGAGTTTAAAAAACTATAAACGAAAATAATAGAATAAGAAATCTGGTAAACACTAAATATATTCAAACAATTCTCACTAGCAAATTAGGGCTTATTTATAAACAATATAACTTACATAAGTACTTTTCTAACTGTATGGTGCGATCAGAGTTCAGCCTGCCGTGTGCTGTCTCCTTGGTTTACGTTTTTGTCACAAATTACAGTCATTACTTTTCTCCTTCGTTAAAGACAATTCTTGCACTTTTCAACACCTTCATAACGGTAACTTGTCGATATACAGTTTCGAACATAAATTACTTGAATTTTATTAATTAATAATATTGTCTGCACGCTGGCAAGACCGCTCACTTTTCTGGCTTAAAGTCGACCTTCTTTACGTTTTCACATTACAAGCAGAAGTAGTACATTAAAAATCTGAAGATCTACCAAAGTTTCTTTACTGTCATCTTTTATTTAGATCGAAGCGGAACGTCAGTTCAGCTTCTGTTGAAATATTTCTATGACTACACAATCGATGTATTAGTATCCGCGCTAAATGCGCATCTTTACAGTTACGTAAATTACATAAAATAACTGTTTTTCAAAGAATAGGTCTCAGCTCATAAGTTGATCATTTAATATAAAGATAGGTGAATGCCTTTCCAAGGGTGCTCACAGCTTTCATACTACGGAACTTCCAATAATATTACAGTTCGATGCTCTCTAACTGCAGGTACTCCGATGCCGTCCACACCTTGAGTATATAAGGACCAAAGCAGATGCACATCAAATTCACTCGATCGCCCTTAGTTGCACGGGAGGTGTCTTACAACTCTTCCATAATTTATCGCAGTCCTACTTGCATGCATGGGCACTATACCTTCGATAGCGTTTAGATGATTGCCTGGGGCACTTCTCGATCAAATTAAGTATCCTGCAGATTTTGTGCGAATGCCTGAAAGTGAACTACTGTGATTAATAATATGCTGGATAGCCTGCGTTGCTGTTCCTATGTCTCTAAATCTGAGTTTCGCCAGTAGTTACAGAAAACCTCATGGCAAGTAGCGTAGCTTATTCACCATGCAAAGCAAGCAGTTCACTGTACGTGATTAACAGTCAGAGCAATAATTCGTAATAAGCGGATTCTCGAATAGTAATCATCTCTTACCTAAGTCGATTGTTAAACACGTTACGAATAGTTTAACGTAATCCCAAACTATTGTTTTCTGCGTGTGAAACTTTATTGACTGTACTGATTTGTTAAATGACAGATTTTCGTTTAACTTCGTAGTTCCTGACGCTTCTGGATTACACACAGAATGTTAGAATATTCCACTTGAATTTCGGCGTACTGAATTCTGACTTTTAGACGGGGCATTATGGGCAGCCAGTTCTCCATCGCTCTCTGCACGAATAATTTTCAGGCTCCTGCAAAAGACAATGGTTTTCAAAAATTGTGCAGATGATCTAAAAGGAACAAAAAATAAAAATTTACTGGAAAATATAGTTCTGTCGCCCAACATAGAGTATGATATAGCCATTATTCAGAAAAAATATTGAACATTTTTATGTTCTGTGAAACGAATTCCTCAATTCAGTAAAAGGAAGGCTAATGTTATCACATCCCAAGCGTTAGATTTGGCAACAGTCAAGATCATGCAGGGTATACCTAACTAGGATCCTTTCTGCAGAGATAAACTTAATGATGTGCACTGTACATCAACATCCACAATCTACAAATATATAAGATATGGAATGAGATTTTCACTCTGCAGCGGAGTGTGCGCTCATATGAAACTTCCTGGCATATCAAAACTGTGTGCTGGACCGAGACCCGAACTCGGGACCTTTGCCTTTCGCGGGCAAGTGCTCTACCTTCTGAGCCACCCAAGCACGACTCACGCCCCGTCCTTATAGCTATACTTCTGCCAATACCGCGTCTCCTTCCAAACTTTACAGAAGTTCTCCTGCGAACCTTGCAGAAATAGCACCCCTGAAAGAAAGGATATTACGGAGACATGGCTTAGCCACAACCTGGGGGATGTTTCCAGACTGAGATTTTCACTCTGCAACGGAGCGTGTGCTGATATGACCTTGTCCCGAGTTCGAGTCTCGGTCCGG